>NC_083872.1:66942083-67248683 GCF_032452875.1 Bos javanicus | reverse complement strand
TGCATGTTTTTCCTACTTCTCTCATACGCTATAGCAGAAAATATTTACTTGCAACTCTTTATGGAAATAGTTGGCTGACCCCTGCTCTAAAAGCTGTCTTGCCTTGTTGTTCACTATTTGGTTTGGTTTGGGGCTGCCCAGCATCTGAGCACCCTTCCATTAGAGGTTCTTAAGCATTTTGGTAGGAAGCAGAGTCCATCTCCTGCTCTAAAAGTGGGCAAGGTCAGACACTGCCTTCTTGGCCTCCCTTGCATCTCTGTGTCAACTAATCAGAAGCTCCCACCCCACATGTAGACTGGATGCACACATGCCTGTTAAGTCGCTTCAGTCATGTCTGACTCGTTGCGACCCTATGCTGTGGACTGTAGCCCACCAGGCTCCTCTGTCCATGGCATTCTCCAGGCAAGAATACTGGAATGGCTTGCTGTGCCCTCCTCCAGGGAAATCTTCCGAACTCAGGGATCAAATCCACATCTCTTATGTCTACCTGCATTGGGAGGTGGGTTTATTTTTATCACTAGTGCCACCTGGAAAGCCCATAGACTGGATAGCTAGTGTCATAAAGAAGCAAGGACAGCAGAGAATCCATTTTTGTCACAATGGCAGCTGGGGCTATGTGTCCAGCCAACGAGTTTCCACGCAGTGGCACCGTCTCTGCTGGCAGGACATCCAGGACTGTTCCTGGAGATGGTGTCAGTCTAAACAGCAGAGTCCAGAGGCTGGAGGCAGGGTGGATGCAATCTTACCCAGCTACAGTGCGGGGTGATTTTATCGATGATTTTGGCTGCTGCTCAGCCCCATTTTTCCCTGGTCACCTTCTGACTCTGCAGTTAACCTTTTCAGTAATTCTAGGAATGACTCAAAGCCATTTGATAAGTTTCTTTCCAGTTTAAATCAGCCAGAGTTGATTTCTATTGTTTGCACCTAAGAGTTCTGACATTAAAAAAATATCTTTTTCTTTTTCTTCATATTGGTAGGGTGACTAGCAGATTACAAATCAGCATCACATAACCTGTTTTGTTCTTGTGACAACCCTGGTAAGTATGGTTTTCTGCCCACTTAACAGATGAAGAAACTGAGGCTAAGTGAGGTTAAGTAATCCCTTTGAGTCAACAGTGGAATCCCTTTCTGCTGTGCCAAACAGGCAAAACTCCTTTCATAATGTCAGGCGCACGATCATTGGTTTTACTTTTAAATTAAACAAACCCCATCTCTTCTTCAAAGCCCACGGAGGGCTCAAAGCTCTGTTGTGCCACTTACCAGCATCTTGTCATTTTTCACCTCTTTTATTCTAAGTCCAGGTGGCTTTATTTTTTCATTTGAAAATGTCATCACCACGTCATTAGCAATGCACTGTTACCTGACAGGAGGAAGAAGCATCCCCAGGCCATATGGCTGGGTTTAATCTACATGGTCACGGTGTAATCCCATTGAAATGGCTTCCCTTTGCAATCAAAACTGAATTTCACACTCTACCAAGATGGGGACAGCTCTCGTCTTCCCCAGAGTAATACAGATCTCCCCAGGCAGCCAAGGCCAATGGAAACGGCTTTCTTCTTGAGGCCAGCAGCAGGTGGGGGGCAGAGCTGGGAGGTCAGCCTGAATAGGAAGAAGGGGGAAAGGAGAGGTAGGAACACTTGGGGAGTCAGAGTCGAGAGTAATCCTTTGCATTCCCCGCCTACAGATTACCAATGGGGGCATTCAACCTTTGGCACCTGGGAAAAGCAAATTTGGAACAGAAGTCACCTTTATCCAATCAGTGGTCTTATCACAGTTGTTGCTTCTAAAGTTAGTTATCTGGCATATCTCCCCAGAAAGGCTAAAATTACAGTCACTGTCCAGAGCACACAGTTAATCAGGATTTATCTGTATTTTAAGGAACATGTATTTTGGGTAGACATCCTCCTGTGTTCATTATGAAGCAGTTCATCTCAGTCCAGCATATGAGAATCACTGATGTAAACAGATATGAAAAAGTAATTGACCATCATTGGTGATGTAGCAGAAGGAAAGGAGGAGGCATAAATTGCCATTGGCAACATTGTTTGCTTATTTAAAATGCAATAAATGTAATACCTGATGTGTACTCAATCACTGCTGGTGAAATCCACACTGTTTATATTAATATCTGCTGAAGGCAATTGTAGGTGATATGAATCTAAAAGTCTTCAGAAAACACATTCCCTTTAACAAAACAGTTCTTCAGCTGTGTGTTGGGAACATAGTCTTGTGTAATTGTTTGGTTATAAGATTTTTCATCACAGGATTTATTCACAAATAGCAAAAAATAAAATTAAAAGAAACCTCTGTGTAAAACTACAGATCGGTTAAAGATGTTATTCAATTAACATTTAAAACTATGTTGTAGAAGACTATGTGTGGATTTAGAAATGTGTAACTAGCAGATTTTGGAGTGTTTTTCTTACCTCATAAACTATAAGGTATGGGATTGCGTTGGTCTTTTCCACTACTGTATCCTGAGGGTATGGAATAGGGCCTGGGAAAATATTTGCTGAATTAATGACTCAGCTGATTAATGGTCATATTGGGTTGGCTGGAAAGTTCATTCGGATTTTTCTGTAAGATGTATGGGAAAAACTTGGATTAATTTTTTGGCCAAGCTAATATTTTAAGAAGAAAAGTGAATTATATGGTACCACCTTGTCAAAAAAAACCACACATGTAGTTAGACATTGTCTGGTTTCCTTTGGCTGGCAGAATTATAGGCAATGGCTATTCTTTTCACTTATGACAAGATACTTATATCACAGATTATTTCCATGATGTGTGTGTGTGTGTATTCAGCTGCTTCAGTTGTGTCTGACCCTATGGGCTGTAGCCCACCAGGCTCCTCTGTCCATGGGATTCTCTAGGCAAGAATACTGGAGTGGGTTTCCATGCCCTCTTCCAGGGGATCTTCCCAAAGCAGGGGCCAAACCTGCAGCTTTTACATCTCCTGCATTGAAGTTTCAGTTTGTGTCATATTCTTCAACACTATGAAAAATACGACTATTACTACTACTATTACAAAAATCACTATTTGCTGTGTGTCTTTTGAGCATGTCTGATTTTTTTTCCTTAGAAAAAGTACCTAGAATTAGAATTAGCATGTCTGTTGTCATCTGTAGAGGCTGCCTAGCAACCAATTAGCTCTTCTCTGAAAAGTATACCCTTTTTAGATGCCACAGAATAAATCCCCTTCGTGTGTGTGTTCTAGGGAAGCAAGGTAACAAACATTCCTGGGAATGGGGAGATGGGTGTAGAGCAGGTTTCTTCTTGATCGGTCCAACAGGAAAAGGCTGGGGAAGGTGCCTGCCCAGTGCAGGTGCTGCTTCTCTCCCAAGCTTTGCTTCCATGTCCATGGAAAGCAGAGATATTATAAAGTGTATGAATGCTGATGCCAGGCTAGTGCAGCCTCACCCTCTCCTAGGGCTGCAGTGCTGGCTCATTCTGTCTTTTCACAGGAAAGACCCCATCGCTAATTAATATAAACCATGAGTGTTAGACTCTCAAGAGTCTTCTCCAACACCGCAGTTCAAAAGCATCAATTCTTCAGTGCTCAGTTTTCTTTATAGTTCAACTGTCACATCCATACATGACTATTGGAAAAACCATAGCTTTGACTAGATGGACCTTTGTTGGCAAAGTAATGTCTCTGTTTTTTAATATGCTGTCTAGGTTGGTCATAACTTTTCTTCCCAGGAGCAAGCATCTTTTAATTTTATGGCTGCAGTCACCATCTGAAGTGATTTTTGGAGCCTAAGAAAATAAAGTCTGTCACTGTTTCCACTGTTTCCCTATCTATTTGCCATGAAGTGATGGGACCAGATGCCATGATCTTGGTTTTGTGAATGTTGACTTTTAAGCCAACTTTTTCACTCTCCTTTTTCACTTTTATCAAGGGTCTCTTTAGTTCTTTGCTTTCTGTCATCTGCATATCTGAGGTTTTGATATTTCTCCCGGTAATCTTGATTCCAGCTTGTGCTTCATCCAGCCCAGCATTTCTCATGATGTACTCTGCATATAAGTCAAATAAGCAGGGTGACAATATATAGCATTGATGTACTCCTTTCCCAATTTGGAACCAGTCTGTTGTTCCATGTCCAGTTCTAACTGTTGCTTCCTGACCTGCATACAGATTTCTCAAGAGGCAGGTCAGGTGGTCTGGACTTTTGAGAGTCCCTTGGACTGCAAGGAGATCCAACCAGTCCATCCTAAAGGAAATCAGTCCTGAATATTCATTGGAAGGACTGATGCTGAAGCTGAAACTCCAATACTTTGGCCACCAGATGTGAAGAACTGACTCATTTGAAAAGACCCTAATGCTGGGAAAAATTGAAAGCAGGAGGAGAAGGGGACAACAGAGGATGAGATGGTTGGATGGCATCACTGACTCAATGGGCATGAGTCTGAATAAACTCTGGGAGTTGGTGATGGACAGGGAGGCCTGGTGTGCTGCAGTCCATGAGGTCGCAAAGAGTCAGACACAACTGAGCAACTGAACTGAACTGAACTGAACCAGTGATAGATCACTGGTTATACAAACTGTACAGTCTTCACTTTAGCAGTCTTATATCATGTTCTTGAGCTTCCTAGGTAGCTCAGTGGTAAAGAATGTGCCTACCAATACAGGAGACACAGGTTCAATCCCTGGGTTGGAAAGATCCCCTGGAGAAGGGCATGGAAATCCACTCCAGTATTCTTACCTGAAAAATCCCATGGGCAGAGGATCCTGGTGGGCTACAGTCCATGGGGTCACAAAGAGCCAGACATCACTGAGAATGCCCACATGGTATCATGTTCTTGGGGCATGGCATATTCATATAGTTGGCCTGCCTTTCAAACACGACTGCATTCTGAACATCTTCAGCCAATGATATATTTTCATGAAATAGCTCAAAAGTAGACCTCATGTTTACACTCCTCCATTATTTTTGGCCAGCAGTCCATGAATTAATGATTATATATCCAGGACAGAATCTGTCTTCAGGAATATGAGGAAGGTGGACCAGGGAAGGAGGAAAAGGAGGAAATGTGACACAGAGAAGGCCATGGAGAGCATCCCTGATCTCTGGAAGCCAAACAATTCACACTTGGAATCAGTGGAAAAACAGTCACTGAGAAGCTGACCACCTGTTGCAGAATTATGAAACCTTACTGGGATTATAAACTTTTCCCACTCACTTTCTTTTTTTTTAATTGGTATCTTGGAACTTGGAAAAACTGATTGTTGGGAGGCAATAGCAGTACTCGAGGTTTGGGAGTTGATGCAAATCTAAATAATCTAGATAATCTTGAGAGATGCAATGGAAGTGCTGGCAATCCCTTGAATTTCTATAAATGGTTTTTTTTTTTTTTTTTTGGAAAAATTTGCTTCTAAGACTTGGGAAGAGGCCACAGTTCTGAATCACTTCAGAATGCTGAGAGGACAAAGCTCCTGGAGTGGAGCCCCATGGCCAGTTCTTATACTAGGGCTCACTTTCTCCCAGCAAAGTCTTCACTCCTTGGGGTATCTTTTTTGTCTTCCATGAACTGGGGTGACAACCTCCTCCCTACATCATCAGGGGCAGTGAGCAACAGCACAAGTATTCTGCTCTTACCAGAGGAGGACCGCTCACTTCTCAGAGGCACTGAAACACTTGCATGTCACCAGGCAGTCCCCTTAACATCCATGAACGTGGACTCTGCTTTTGCTCACCATCCTGTGGTCTGAGTACCATAGAACAACAGAAGACAAAATTCCTGGATGTCATATGTTTCATGAATATAATTGGATGTGTGGCATATAATTTTCTGATACACAAAAATAAAAGACTAAATCCTATATCATGTTCAACTGAATTTTCTTGAGTACCTACTATGTGCTAGATACTATGCTAGTCACTTCTACATAGTCTATTTCATTCTATCTTTATAATTAGCCATGCAGACAGGTGTTATTATCTCCATTTATGCAGATGAGGAAACAAAGATTTGTGACGATGCATGGAGAATCCCAGTCAGGTCTCTTAATCCCTAAGTTAAGTAGCTTCTAGAACAACATTTCATTCAAAGAAAATCAAAAGGAATCTAAGGAATCCCTCCCTTCCTCCCTCTTCTCCTATCTCCCTGTCTTTTCTCTTCCCTTCCTTTCATATGTTTTGAGTATCCAGCACATGCCAGAATATTCTGGAAGCAGGAGATATTCTTGGTAATACAAGGAAGATGGCAAAGAAATGCTCACATATAGTAGCATTTTCAGATGCAGACAGCATAGGTCTTTGGAGAAACTATGGGCTGGATTATGGTGGAAAGAACTTGAAATCTGAAGTCAGACAAACCTGAGTTCAAATTCTGACTCTGCCACTACCTGGGTTTGTGATCCATCCCTCAGTTTTTTCATCTATAAGGCAAAATATAATAATGCATCACCTTATAGGATTGCCCTGATTATGAGCAAAATAAGATGCCCAGAGCTTGGGAAATGCTCAGTAAACAAGACATGAAGTAGTAGCAATTTAAACCATATCCACTGCAAGAAAAGGTCCTGCTCTCCTGCCCAGACCTGGGAGGTCTGTTTATCTGTCCATCCTCACATCTATCTCCTAATGACCTCTTTCAAGCACCTTGTGCTGACTCTTCCAAAGAAGAAGCTGAGTGTATCTCCTCACATCCTGACACTGCAGAAACCACACTCAGGCGGCCTCCAGCTTCTTTGGCTTTGAAATCCCTGCTCTTTTGGCTGGCGGGCGCTTCACGGGGTGGATGGCCAATTCGCCATGGCGGTTTGTATCTGCAGCCGGCCTGACAGGCTGGGAGAGGAAGGCGTTAATGTTTTCTGACAGGCGACCCCTAATTGTGGGAGCTTTTCTTCTCGAGCTTTCTGTGAAATTCTGACTTAGGCGAGCAGCATAACAAAATGGCAGGGCATTGAGCTGGGCTTGCACTACACTGAGCTGGGTGGTTGGGCAGGGGGAGGGGGTGTCTTGGGGGAAGGAGTGCTGGCCCAGCATTATTCATGAAGACTTTCAGCTGTTTTTGTCTTTTAACTAACCTTTGAGTTTGATCAGAGGGCTGACCGGCCTCCCTTTCGCCAAAGGCCCCGCTGGCACCTGGACAATGGAGGCAGACTGTTTTTCCTGGTAAAGAGAAGAGCTGGGGGAGGCCATGGGCTGTGTGTCCTGGAGGTAGGAAGGGAGGGTTGCAGAGGGCAGCTTTACTTCTGTCCTAGTCCTGGGCAGAGGGGTGGTTATTGATAGAACTTCCAACTGCCCCAATATAGGCAGCCGCCCTCCTACTGCTGACTTTCTAGGCTCTACATCTTTATCCAGGAAAATGCACACAGCTTCTAGTTCTCCCATTTGATGTTCAAATCCCCTCCCTTCCCCTCCAAGTAGCTTTCTTCTGCTCTTTCTCCCCCCCATCCCCACCCCTCTTTCCAAAGGACTCATGGGCTGGAGTAAGACTCCAGTCTACAAGTATTTGGGTAGTGCTGGTTTATTATTATTGCAAATAATGATGCAAAGTGGGTGAGAGCAAATAAGTCAAGAAAAGACAAGGAGAAAATGACCCTTGGATGAGGTCAGAGACCCAAAGAATGCTTAGTGGCTCAGTTGGGCCGGACTCTTTGTGACCCCATGAACTGTAGCCCGCCAGGTTCCTCTCTCCATGGGATTTCCCAGGCAAGAATACTGGAGTGGTTTGCCGTGCTATGGAGAATCTTACCCAGGGATGGAACCCAGGTCTCTGGCATTGCAGGTAGATTCTTTACCCTCTGAGCCACCAGTGAAGCCCTATTATTGTAAACAAGAACGCAAAATGGGAGAGAGCAAAAAAGTGAAGAAAAGAGAAGGAGAAAGTGACTCTTGGATGAAGTTAGAGACCCAAAGAATGGTGGCAAGAGGGTTCAGGAGCACGGAAGTCATGGTGCAGCCTCCCCACCTGCAGGAAAGGAGGGAGGAGGCGAGGATGACTTGCTCTCGCTTTTGGCATGTGCCAGGCTTTTGTCCCCTGCATCCACTTCCTGCCCGGACCCAAGGCCCAGTCCTCTCCAACGCACTTTGCAGAAAAGTGACTCCCTTCAAGGAGTGTGGGTTGGCGCCTTTCCTCCATCTCTTCCCCAAAATAGTTCTGGTCGCCAGCGCATCAAAGGCTGCTTTGTGATCGGCGGCCGGCAGGCTGCCTGGAGGGGGGCGCACGTGGGACGTTCTGGGAGCTCGTCCCACTGCCCTCTCCAACCTCTCTGTCTTCTTTCATTCATTCTCCTCTCTTCTCTTGCTTTGTCTCTAATTCCTTCTCGTTTTTTCTGCCTCCTCTTTCTCTCTCCCTCCGTCCCTTCTCTCCTTTCTCCTCCATCCCACCCTCTCTTTCTTCTTTTCCTCTCCATCTCTTCTCTCTCCTTCCCTTCCTCCACCTTTGGCTTCCTCTCTCTTTCTCTCACCTCCGTCCTCTTCCTTTTCCCCACCTCTCGCCTCCGAGCGAGTGACAAGCCTCCTCTCCCCGCCACCCCCATCACTGCCATCAGGTAGCCGGGCGAGGTCCCGGCGCGCGCAGCTGACAGCGGACGCATGCCTGCAGCCAATCACTGCCCGGATGCGCTGCAGCCTGAATAAATCATTAAGCCTGACACGCGCTCAGGGCCTGCTCTGTGTTGCAACTTGCTTCCTGCCATTAACCTACACACCCTCTTTTGTAACAACCTAATCTTGCATACAAAGGAAGTAGGAATATAACTTCGACCTGAGCTTAGAGCCCAGCTCTCATCATTCCCAGTGGGAAAAGAACGTTAGTGTCAGCGAATCCACTTCCCTCCCTCCCTTTGACTCCAGATAACCTGGAGTTTCTGGGGAAATCTGAAAACAGATCATTTCTAGGTCCAGGACGGGAGAGAAGGAGAAAAGAGTTCAGAGACTTCTCAACAACTGGAAAAGGAAAATAGCTTGGAGGGCTTTAGGTACCTCAGAGAAGCATCCATTGTGTTCTGAAAACAGGTTGCCATGAAACAAGCTGAGAGAGTTCACTCTAGAAGATATAAATTCAGACAATTAAGTCCTAGAAATGTTGACTAACCTTAATCATTTGTCCCTCCCCTTTTATTTATGAGTGCATACATGGATGAGTGAGTGAATGGGTGAATGAAAACAAGAATAGCTTCCCAACAGCAGCATGGTCTTAGTTTATCTTGGTGGCAAGACCTCTTTCTTCACTAGGTCTGGCCCTCTGGCTTCCTGTTGGGTTTGGCCACTAGGAAGCACCACTAGGAATTTGTGAGGTAGGAGGGAAGGTAGGTCTGACCATGTTTATCCCTGCTCCTCACTGACAAGGTCCTCAGGTGCTTTAGCAGTGGCTCTGCTCTTTGGTCTCAGGCCGCAGCTCTTGTCAGGACCTTTCTCTCCCATAGCAACCACTCTTGCAGAGATGCAGTGACAGCGTCCTCCTCTGTCCCCTGAAATCCAGAGATGCTAAGGATCCTCCCCTTGTTTCTAGTCTCTGGGTGCTGCATTTTTTTTGGTTCCTTTATTTCCACCCACCTCTGTCTCTCCATTAGACTCTTTTTTCATTTGCGCTTTCAAGTGTGCTGCCGGCTCCTGCTGACTCAGTCTGGTACCCAGACTGTTTCCCTGCAGAATCTCAGGGATGTACTTGTTTTGAGTAAGATTCTCAGGGATCATAGGACCATCATCATGAAACTTCCTAGGGCAGAGGTAAACCTAGCTTTATTCAAAACCAAACTCTGGAAGAGCACTTCATCTTTTGGAACTGGGAATGACTTACTTGAAAGTTCACAAAGTAAGTCAATTTCAGTTTTCTCTTCTAGAAAATGAGGATTTGTCCCTTGCATAGACAGATGGATAGAAAATAAAAGGGCTTTAGAGCTGCCCATGATTATATCAGCATAAAGGAATACCCACCTCTCATGATCTTCCAAAACCAGGTAGAGCGATGGTGCTGGGGACTTGCCACAAAGGTAAACCAAGACCATGCTGCTGTTGGGAAGCTATTCTTGTTTTCATTCACCCATTCACTCACTCATCCATGTATGCAC
The DNA here is from genome assembly GCF_032452875.1 of Bos javanicus. Classification (NCBI taxonomy): domain Eukaryota; kingdom Metazoa; phylum Chordata; class Mammalia; order Artiodactyla; family Bovidae; genus Bos; species Bos javanicus. Next base: position 67,238,659 of record NC_083872.1, on the reverse strand, counting down.
TCATAAATAAAAGGGGAGGGACAAATGATTAAGGTTAGTCAACATTTCTAGGACTTAATTGTCTTAATTTATATCTTCTAGACTGAACTCTCTCAGATTGTTTTAAGGCAACCTGTTTTCAAACACAATGGATGCTTCTCTGAGGTACCTAAAGCCCTCCAAGCTATTTTCCTTTTCCAGTTGTTGAGAAGTCTCTGAACTCTTTTCTCCTTCTCTCCCGTCCTGGACCTAGAAATGATCTGTTTTCAGATTTCCCCAGAAACTCCAGGTTATCTGGAGTCAAAGGGAGGGAGGGAAGTGGATTCGCTGACACTAACGTTCTTTTCCCACTGGGAATGATGAGAGCTGGGCTCTAAGTTCAGGTCGAAGTTATATTCCTACTTCCTTTGTATGCAAGGAAGAGGCAGAGCAGGGCAGGAGCTGGAGCGACTAGTAAGCTCCCTATCCTCATGGAGTTTACCTTCTAATAGAGGGCAATGGATAGCAACTACACAAACAAATAGGTGGGTTTTTGTTGTTTGTTGGAGTTTGTTTTGCTTCTGGTTTTTGCATAGTAGTAGATGGCAAGAAGGAGAAACAGAAAAATGGATAAAGAGTGACTATAGCCAGCAGAAAGCTGCTTTAGATAGAATGATCATGGAAAGCTTCTTGGAAGAGGTGGTATTTGAGGTAAGCTGAGCTGGGCTTTCCTGGAAAAACTACATCTATTCACAGATTTCTTTTTCCTGTGGGTAAACCTCGAATCTAGGTTGAATTGGATGCATCAACTAACTGACCAGTCCCCATAAAAATGAGATACTAGAATAACAACACCAGGTGCTCACATTTACATATAGCTTGTAATCTCCCCTACAAGGCCTTGCACTAAGTCCTTTTACATAGCATCCTGTTGCTGTGGTGGGTACCACCAGCCCCATGTTGCAAACAAGAAGATGTGGATTCTCTCATCTCACATCCCCAACTCTGCAAGAACAGTGAAGTGTTAATGCACATTGTACTCCCTCTTTCTCAGTCCTAGCCCTTTGATGCTCTAGGCAGAGAACAGACCGGTTATTTTTCCCTCTTCTTTGGTGGGCCCGGCTGCTAACCGAAGATATTTCTCCACTCCACGCACATCCTCCTCCTCGCAATTTAAAATTTTGAAAGGTAGTGTCAGAGAAATGAGATGTGCATCCCAGGAGCTCCAGTACAGCCTCTGATAATACTCGCATTCAACAGTTTTGCAGCCAGCGGCGGGTCTATTTTTTATCTTTCCTCTCCCGCCTGCTTGCTCCTCCTGGTCAATTTCAGGCGACTCCAGTCTTAACTCGGTGGTCTCCAGGCTTTTTTTTTTTTTTTTTTGAATAGTTAAGATTTCTAAGTTAATAAAGTCAAGGCAGCTTTTTTTTTTTTTTTTTTCTCCAGCATCTCCCTCCCCAAAAAGAAAGCAGGAGAGGGGGCTCACGCTGGGGAGAGGCCGCGACTGCTAGCCGCTGGGGTCTACATTTTGTATTTCGCTGACAGCCCAGGGCCGCTCCAAAGCCCGCCGCGCAGCCAATGGGCAGCGGTGATTTATGGAGCTGACTAATGCTGGCTGAATGCGGCCTGTCAGAGAGCCCTGAATGGCTTCCCTTCGCCGCACAAGCCCCGGCTTTGTGTTGCTAAGCGATTAGAGCAGATGTAATGAGATTTTGCCCAATCCCCGCTTTGCCCTTTCCTAGCTTCGGCAAAATTGTGTGTGTTTTTGTGAATTTTTAGAGTTTGCCTCCGCATTGTGGCAAACAACGGCTAACTTTGCCCCGAGTTTAACGAGACTGGATATTTCCCATTCAGAAGTGAGTAAAAGAACACCTGTCTTCACAAGGAGAAGGGGGGAAAATCCCCTTTGTGGGGGCTGAAACATTATCCTAATGTTATATTCATAGCCATAAATGACTTGCTACACTTTCTTTGCGTACCTTATCTGGAAACTTCCAAAGGAGCTAAATTAAAAGAAAAGGAAATGCATAAGGGTCGGGAAGGGGTCGGGGGGTGGATCGAGGTCCGGTCCTACAAATGAGAAGATAAAAATAAAGCAGGCATCTCAAAAGCATTACTTCCCTCAAGTAAGCTCTAAATTGGCCCACTGCTGGCAGAAAGTCCGATTATTTATGGCGATGAGGAATTTACTGATTTTTCCCCCCCTTAATTACGCTCATCTCTTTGAAAGGGACTGAAGCCTCAATGTGCATTCTATAGAGGGTCATTTAGCAAAATGACATCAGACGCTGGGGCGTGCTCTGCGCATCGCGGCTTTAAAAAATGATTATTCTGTGCCACTAAATGGTATAGATGTACCAACACAGACTAGATTTTTAACTCTGGAAGACGTGCTGGCCCCCCGCTCTTTGTTGGGTTTTGTAAGATGCATTTTGCGCTCGGCTTTCCGCTTGGCTGGAGACACGCTAACTGAATCTGCAAGTAATGCAAGCGGCAAGCGAGGAGCCCACAAGAGGCGGAGTGGGATTCTGATCACGTCCTTGCTAACTGACAAGAAGCAAGCCAGCCAAAAACCCACCAATTTCTTTTTGAATCTTGGTAATTGGGTACTTTTACACGCAACTCACGCCATTCGGATAGAGTCACAAGCTTAGATAGGCCAGTGTCTCAAAGCGACCACACATTTCTAAGGCTTCTATTTATTTAAATCTAACTCCTGTAAGAAATTTATATCATACGTACCCTTTACTTAAAACCGATATGGACAGCGTGTGCAGTGGGAGAAAGGAGTAGAAAATGCATGGCTGGGAGTGAAGGGAGAAGAACACGCCCACCCCTGGCAGTGTGGACAGGGCTACCTCCCCCAAGCCCAGACTCAGGCAGCACCATCCTTTCTCCCACTCCTGATGTTCATCATCTCATCCAGACCTGCCACAGTTTCACAATGAGAAACTCAGAGTGGAACTAAGGGTTAGAAAGTGGGGTGAGGACCCTCTCCTTCCAGTTCATTTTGGGGGGATTTTTTTCAGTGTATGTTTTATCAAAAGATGATGCAGCTGTTAATCACCACCTATTTGCTAGGTGTCTGCATACATTTGCAGCATAAATGTCAAGGAAAACTATCTATATATGTAGATATACAGGTAAAGATATATCTCCTTGTACAAGTTTCATAGAGTCACCTCAGATAGGCCTGGTCACAGCACTTATCTTTGTCATTTCTGCCACTTAGCATCTTTACACCACCCTCTCCCCCTCCCTTCCCTTTGGCATTTTGATAATAACTTGGATGGGGCAGTAGCGTCAAAGAAGACTTGGAGGCAGCTGATTATTTTCATTTGTAAAAAAAGAAAAAAGTTTTATTACGAAACTAGTTTGTATAAAACAGGGTTATACACGGGATATTTTCTTTTGTAAGTTTGTAATAAAACAGTAAGAAAAAAAAAGGGCAGTGGTAGAAATTTCCCCAAAGGCAACCTATCGAAACCAACTGGCTGCCCCTTTGTGTTTGGACAGTAGCTGCATAAACTTTGTTCTTCTTGAACAGTATTTAATAACATCATTAATACATTAACAAAGTTTCTATAAAGTAAGACACATTGGTGCTGAAGTACATCTGATGGCCTTTCAATCTCACCTATGAGGACAGTTCTTTACAAAACCACATAGGGGAAATGGCAGTTGTAAGGTGAACTACACATCTAAAATATGCAGAGGTAATAGCATTACATGTTAAAGTATCAAGATATACACATTTTAAAACATTTGTACAAAACTCTATAAATTTTTTTCTTTCTTTCTCTCTTATGTACAAAAATATCTTAATATATCCCCAAACTGGTTAGGATAGATACAAATAGATTTTTCTTATAATAAAAAAAAAATTCACAAAAGATTGGAAGCATTCTATGATCAAAATGGTGGAAAAGATGGTGTGAGGGAGTGAAGATTGGGGAGGGGGGCCCCAAGAGGCTGGGGGTTTTCAAAACCCCCGGAGGGTCGGGGTTTCAGATAGCATACTTTCACTGCAGACAAAAATCCACAGCTTTATCAGGGTGGGGCATACAGAGAGGAAGGACGCCAACCCATTTCTAGAGGGCCAAAGAACTGCGCTTTCAAGAGAGGGCGGGGAGGTCAGCTCTGCCTGTTAGCGGTGGGTGGGTGTTCCTACAGGGCGTGTGCTGCTCCCTTACGCCAGGAACCCACTGCTTTGCACACAAGCTGCAATCCGTGCATCCTAGTCATCCTAGGGTCCTAGTCACTCTATCTCCGTGAATGATTGGAGTGCAAAGATACTGTTCTGAGCGCATCCCTGTTTTGCGAGAGCCTTGCTTCTCAGGCGTGCGGCGCTTAGTTGATGTAGGGGTTGGGGTGCCTGGATTTGTTTGTTTTCTTCTTATTCTCTTCTTCTTTCTTCTCCCTTCCAACATCGCTGAGGAGAAAGCACTGAAGATGCAGGTTGTGCAGGCCCTATAACATAAGAAGAAGGGGAGAGATTAGTGTCAACTTGGAGGCCAGTGGTGGGAGGAAGTGGAGGTTGGGAGGAAGATCTGTCAGGTACAGCGCCTTTTTTGACAAGTCTAAGAGTCGGTATACCACCTCGGTACTCCTACCCTGCAAGTCCTTGGAGACCTGGGCAAAGCCGCTCTCTGAAGCCAAGGCTGAAACTTACACGCCCGGATTTGAAAAGGACAAACTCACAAATCCTTTCAATCCACCCCTCCCCTCATCTCCGTGGGGGCAGTCGCCCTCCTACAGAAGAAAAAGAATGAAGACAAGAGAATCCCCCGGTTCCGGCCCCTATGCCACCTACCTGCTTCCGAAGTCCATTCGCACCAGGGCCTGACCCAGGCCGAGACCCTCAGAACCAGTTGGTGAAATCGAGTAGTTCTTGTTCCTCGGGGCTGAGAGGGTCGTAGGACCCCTCGTCCGAAGAGTAGGATGAGACCGGCGAGCCGGCCATGGAGTTCATGTCGTTGGAGTAGTTGGGGGAGATGGTGGGCGACAGGACGCCGGCCTGGAAGGCGGCGCTCACCGCGTCGTGCTCGTCCAGCAGCTGCTGGAGCGCGCGGATGTACTCGACGGCGGAGCGCAGCGTCTCCACCTTGCTCATCTTCTTGTTGGCCGCACCGTTGGGTACGTGCTCCCGAAGGGTGGCGAAGCCCAGGTTGACCAGCTTGACGCGGTTGCGCTCGCGCTCGTTGCGACGCGCCACGGCGGCCGGCTGCTGCTGCGGCAGGCTGTAGCCAAAGCCGCTGAAGTTGAGCCGGCGTTTGCAGCGCATCAGTTCGGGAGACGAAGAGCGCTGGCGCTTGACTTGCTTGGGCGCTGACTTGTGACCGCCCCCTGAGGGCTGGCCGTCGGCCGCGGGGCTCAGCTGTGGCGGCGGCGGCGGCGGCGGCGGCGGCTGCTGCGCGCTCTGTGCCGCCGCCGTGGCAAAGAAGCAGGCTGCGGGCGGTAGGAAGGGCTGCTGGGGCTGCGGGCCGGCGCCGCCGCTCTCCATCTTGGCAGAGCTCTCCATGCACAGCGGCGGCCAAGGAGTCGCGCGATCGGAGCGAGCGGGGACACGAGGTGCGGGACGCACGCTAGGGGTACACAGACAGGACCGGGGAGGGGCACGAACAGAGAAGGGAGAGAAGGGGAGAGATAAAGCTGGAGTCCCGAGGTAAGTTACAAAAATACAAAATCCCCGGGAGAGACTTCTTAGGGTGGGAGTGAGGAAGGTGCACACGTCTCCTCCTCCCTCCACCCCGCCTCCTCCCTCCCCTCCTCCCTTCGCAGGTTGGCTTCAGGAGCCTCGCGTGGCGCTCGCGTGTGAGGCTGCCGCTAGCGCCTTCTTGTTTTTTTTTTTTTTTTTTAAAAAGCAAGCAGCAGCAGAAGCAAAAGTCGGCGGTGAGCGCGCTCTGCTGTCTTCTGTTCTTCTCCCCTTAGGGTTGTGCGCTCTTGCGCCCGGTCTCGGTCTCTCCAGCCGCGACTCGGGCTGTTTGTGTTATTTGGTTAACCCCCTTTCTTTGCTTATTTCCTTCTTTTCACTCGCCCTCCTTGGCCGGCTCCCTGTCGCTGCGCCTTCCACGTTCCCTGGCCAGAAGTGAGAGAGTGCTGGGCGGCCGGAGTGCGGCCGCCTTTTCAACGGGACACCCAGCCCCACGCGCAGCGCTGGCCCCGCCTCGCCCCCCACTCCCCGCTGCTGCAGCGAGCGGCTGCAGCCCCCACCCCCCTCCTCTTACCGCCTCCTCCCACCCCACTCCCTAAACTCCCCCTCATCCCCTCCCCACCCCTTTCCCCCTCCCGCCCCCGCCCCCTCCCGTTCCCTGCGCCCGTTCCTTGCAAACTCCCCATTCAGCCGGGTTTGTTGTTGCAGTGCGTGCGCCTGGCGCGTGCCGGACTCCCGGCTGAATAAACAGGCGGCGCGCTCAGGGCGGGCTGCAGCCAGGGGGTGGTTCTGGAAAAGGGGGGGCCAGCGTCACCGGATAGGCGGATAGCTCTGAAAATTGGAGATGTAGGGGTAGACAGGTTTGGGGTGACGCGTCCCGGGATTCTCCTGAAAACTTGGAAAAAAGCACAGGCAAGGGTTTGGGCAGAAAAAGTGACACAGGGCAGTGTGGAGGTTAGGGACAGTAGGACTCCATTTTTCCTGTTTTCTTCTCCTACCCTACTGCCACTCTCTTTTGGGGGGGGGGCTCCGATGTCATTGGGAGCAGAAGCAAATTAGCTCCAGAAGTTCAGAAAGATGGGGAGAATTCTGTGGAACTAAGTGACTGTTAAAACTTAGGTTCTGGTACCAAGGCATCCTCTCACTAACTCTGTGACCCTGTTGAGCGGCATCCGCACCGAGCCTCAGTTTCCTCGTTGGGAACCACAGAAGGTTGGGTTAGGTGGTCTCTAATGTCCCATTCAGTTGTGAGAACTAGAATATGCTCCCCAAAATTGAACAAGTGTGGAGGAGGTCAAGAAGGGAGGTGATCGCACTGGGGGTGGGGGTGGGGGTGATCAGCACTTAGACAGGTGTGTACAGCACGGATACTCTTCCAGGGTGACCTCCCGCCTGTAGCATCGCCCCCAGCGCAAGAATTATTTCCTGACCGGCTAGGGGGATGAGTAAAGAGGGGAGCTCTTTGGAGTGTACCCACGGGGGATCTGAGAAAAGAGATGCGGGAGGTGATGGAGCTGGGGAACAGGGTTGGGGGAGCAGCTTCGCCGGTTGTCCGGCGCCGCCACAGGCACCTCGGGTGCCTTGGCGCAGAGTCCATCCCGCCCCAGGCGTGTGCCCGGCGGGCCGGTGGCAGGCGACTGGGAGCCGAGCCCGGCCGGGCCGCGTGCTGGCGCCGCGAGGGGGGAGGAGACGCTTGCAGCCGACGCTCGGCCGCTTGGACCGCGCCCACCCAGGCGCCCTTTCTGGGCCCTCGGCCCTGGCCCTCTCTGGCCAGAGCCTGGTCCAGCTTTGGGGCTCCTTGGGACACAGCGCTGCAGGGAACGCGGGCGCAGACGGAACCACGGGTCCCCCATCTCTGTGCCGCTCCGATGAGGGGAGAAGTCAACTGGGGCGCGTCTCAGGTCACCTTTACACAGGCTGAAAAAAGCAGAGTGTAACCATCTGGTTGATTTGTCCACTAGAAATAGGCAGTTCGGGTTATGGGTGCAGGAATGCTCTTGGTGAGGCATCCTAAGAATTGCTTCTCACTGAACTGCCCTTTGTGGAGATGGGTCTTTCTAAATGATCGTGGGTGACCGATCCTGGGAGCCGCCTTTGGTATGTGTGAGTGGCTGCGAGTGCTGGGGGTGGGGGGTGGGGCCTCCAGAGATGAATCACCTCTCTTCTCGGCCTCAGTTTCTTCTTTTGAAATAGACGGGTTTAGGAAACATAGGACTGCATCGTGCCAACAAAGCTCAGTTCTGTAAACCTCCCACCCACGCAGCCATCTCCCCGACGGGAACCTGTGGCTCGCTGACCCTGACAGGACTGAGCTGAACTCCGTCCTCTGGCCTTTCCCTCCCTGAGCCCCACCGCAGAAAAGGAGCTGAGAGGGCTCCCAGATTACACTTGTCTCCTCTTCTGGGAAGGACAAGAGGCCATGAGGCCTAAAGCAGAGGCGCACCCCCACGCTTTCTAACAGGAGGAAGCCTCGGACCACCCGGCAGAGTAAAGGGCCTTCAGGCACATCCCGCCACCCACTTGCCCCAGTTGGAAATGTCGGGTGCGGCCGCTAGGCGGCGTCCACTCCTCCTTAGTAAAATAGAGGTTGAGGGCAGGGTGCAGGGTGGGTAGCCAATAGCAATGCATCGAAGTGCATTTTTCACCTTAGGCTACATCTTGCGCCTTGAACTCCGTTCCAATTCAGATTCTATCCTTCCACACTTGACAAAGTGTTTCGAGTTGTGACCTTAAACAGTCTCTACGGCCCTCAGTTTCCCATTCTGAACCAGACATGCACCCACCAGCTCATTTAGAAACGTCTGGGAGCGGGGAAATTTGCCGATGGCCAGCACTTGTTCTCAGTTTCCTTCCAGAGTGTGGGCTCCACAGGTACACAGAGATCCTCATTATCAGGAATGTCAAGGCCAGAGCCTACTCCCAACCTTACACACGCGTACGTGCGCGCGCGCACACACACACATACACACACACGCCACGCAATGGGCGCTCAAATAGAAGCGCCAACTAGTGAAGCCGCGCATTGTAGTGGCCCTACGCTTTGGCCTCCACCCAGGAGCAAAGACAGCGGGTGCTGCGATCCTTCCGGCCAAAGCCACAGAACATTTGTCCCTATTCTTCCCTCCCCAGTCCAGAGCCAAAATCCCTCCCTACTCCTGCATCATCAGCCTGTTTCCTTATAGGCTTTGCAAAATCTCCAGGCTTTCTCTTTCTCCTACTCAAGTAAACACAAAGAGTGCTCCCAGCCACCAACCCCCCTCACCCCAGCACCAACCCACACAGGCTCACAGACCTAAGAGAGCTGCCACTTCCTGCCCCAGGCCCAGGGGTCTCCAGCCTTTACACAGGGGGTTAAGGCAGAGGGACTCGATTTGGTATCCAGGCTCTGTTACTTAAGAACTGTGACTTTGAGCTAATAGGGGACACTCTGTCTCAGTTTCCTCATCCGCATGCCCATGGTTAGAGCACCTACCTCCAAGAGGTGTGAGTTTCAGAGAGATGTCCCTGGAGTGCTCAGGAGGAGGTCAAACAGAAAGTGATGAATTTTAATGGCCTTTTTCAAATAAGGAGGAAGGCCCTGTTCACAGAGCTCACCCAGGAAAGCGTTTGTGGGAAGAGGATCCTTGACCCCCAGCTTCCTAGAACCACACTGCCCTAATGCTCCAGCCCTTGGAGAGTCAGTGCCACCATGTCTCACTGTCCCAGCATCTGGGAGTCTTTTCTGTCCTTTTTGAGGAATGGTGGTGATGCTCACTGGCAAATGGTGGTGATAGAGAAACCAATTTTATATTTTTTTAACACACACAAACAGTAACAAGTCAGATCAAATACAGACAAGTTTCATGGCCAGCCCAGGAATGGGCTTCAGCAGAGCCAGTGGCCCTGCCCTCCAGCTGTCTGTGGCTCCAATGACACCCAGTGAGCCTGACAGTGTAAATCTCCAGGCTTTACTTGACAGGGATGTTCAAGGTCCCATTTATCTAGAAATGGAAGGAGAAGAAGATAACTCATGAAAGGAGGGTTCCGTGTGAAGTGCTCAGATGCATAGTCATGTCCAACTCATTGAGACCCCATGGACTGTAGCCCACAAGTTTCCTCTGTCCATGGTATTCTCCCAGCAAGAATACTGGAGTGGATTGCCATGTCCTCCTCCAGGGGATCTTCCTGATCCACGGGTTGAACCTGCATCTCTTATGTCTCCTGCATTGGCAGGCAGATTCTTTACCACTAGTGCTACCTGGGAACACCCAGGGTTCCATACTTTCATCCATAAATGGAGTAGTGGCACTCCCTTTGCTTACCTGTCAAGGAAATAGGATGTTGTTTGTAAATTCACTTTGCAGATCCCTTCACAATTTACAGGGGTTGCCATTGTTGTAATAGGGAGGCAGGACACTGACCCCCTTTTGTGTGAATTACCCAGAATATAGAGCTTCCCACATGGCTCAGTGGTAATGAATCTGCCTGCCAACACAGGAGACACAGGAGACATAGGTTCGATCCCTGGGTCAGGAAGATCCCCTGGATGAGAAAGTAGCAACGCACTCCAGTATTCTTGCCTAGGAAATTCCATGGACAGAGGAGACTGGTGGGTTATGGTCCGGTCCAGAGGGTTGCAAAGAGTCAAATACAACTGAGTGATTGAGCATGCACACACACCCAGAGAAGTGGAGAGGTTCCTCTTTCTCCTCCCATGCAAAAAGGTCTTAGTTTCTGGATCTTCAGATCCCTCTTCTATGTTAGGGAATCCTGGAGGTAGATCATCCCTTAGATGAAAACTGCATTCGACATCAGGATCTACATGGGGAATTGAAGTTCTTGGTGATGCATAGGGATCAGCCACCCGGGACACGTGAGGTGCTGGGACCCTGAATCTCCTGCCATCTTCTTTCCACCCTGTTGGAGGCCAGGCCACTTTTTCTCACAGGCTGCACTCCCGCTCCCTACTTGTTCGCTTTCTCTCTGTGGAAAGGAGACAGGCCTCATCTCTTTCTCACAGTGGCTTCTGTGCTTTTTCTCTGGAGGGAAAGGAGTTCATGTTAAAAGTGAAACTAGGTTTCCCATTGAAGGAATCATTTAATAGAATTCTATTTAGAGTGGATCCCGAATAAAGGGCAAGGAGAATACAAAGATGAACACAGGCCTTAGAGCCTTGACTTGAACAGGAAATTTTGAGTGCAACCTTCAGTTGTGAACCCCATAAACCAGGGGGAACTTTGAGAAAAGTGAGTGTGCAGGAAATTCATAGCAGACATCCCATTCCCAGTAGCTATCATCTGTCTTGGGGTCTTTGCTGCCCCAAGCCTGTGCTGACACTGTCCTACCCAGGGAAAAGGAGAAGTTCATTACTATGAAGTCTACTCTCTCCAAGGCACCCTGCCCAAAGCTACTTCAGAAGCTGCCCAGCCTGGGTTGAGTCGACCAGCCTGGGATGGCCTGTGGGAGTAGGGGAGGGGATTTGGCTGAGCCTCTGGGTCGCAGCAGCCAGGCCTGCACCTGCATTAAGGAATCCAGGCTCCAAACCCATCTATTTGCTTTTTCAATACGCCTTACAAAGGGAGGGGAGGGGGAAAAGCTTGAAAAACAAAACAAAAAAAGCACAAACTATTATTTTCTCGTGGCTTTTTGGTGAGGGAGGGGAGCTGTGGGGAGAGGAGGAGGCAATTTGCAGCCACCCTCACAAATCCTTTTGAAGTTCTTCAAATAAGAAGTGATGCTGCAAAGTCTTTATTTATTTTTTTCTAAAGCCCCATTTACATTATGATTAAATACCTTCCTTGGATAAGCATAAAGAAAGTCGTTAATCTATATAGCTCTCCAAAGCACCAATACATTCTGAACTTTTGTAGGATTTGTTACACCCTATTTTGTTACAGTAGGCCAGCTCCTCTAGGTCTAGGCACATGGCTCTCCTCCCCTCCCCCCTTCCCCACCTCCTCCAAGAAAGGAAATAAAGTGAAGGTCTTTCACGGTAAACAAAACCAGCTGATTCTTCACAGAGAACCCATGAATAGCTGGAGAAGGAAAAAAAAAAAAAAAAACTTACAATAAATGGTGCATTTTTTCTCTGCTGGGTATAGTATTCAAGGATCGGGGCAGTATTCAAACAGAGGTCCATTTTTTGCTCAGCAAGAGAGTTTAGAAAGGGAGCGTGGGGTCCATTCAGCGCTTTCCCCCCTTCACAATCACTGGGTTCTATGAAACCTATCTTCCGTGCCTTGTCCGAGTGTTTCTGGGGACCAATTAGTGCTTTGTTGCACGGCTTCTTTGCTGAATCTTTGAGCAGCAAGAAAAAGCGCTCTCGACTCTCCCCTTATTTTGACCATTTCAGTCATTACTCAGTGTAATAATTAATATGACAACTGGACGCTCCGGTTTGTATAGAAACACCTCAGCGACAGGAGCGAGCGTGCAGTGGGTGGTAACGAGCGGCACATCAGCCCGGAGAAGCCACACACACACAAAAAGGAATGAATGGCCAGGGAGAAAGAGAAGGAATAAAGATAAAATAGTTGGCACAACGCAGAAGAACAGAAAACAGACGCGAATGCAGAGGGGAGGGGGAAGGGGGGACAATTAGAAAGGGAGGGGGAAAAACACCCGACGGAGGTTAACTTAACTTTGAAACTGTTTTCTAAATAGGACCCTGGACGTGAGTGGCCGGCTGTCAGCCCAGTGCGTCCTCCCCCTCCCCCTCCAACTTTCTGAACTCTCTTGGAACTCGGTGGGGAGTGGGGGGCTAGGGTGCGGAAAGGGGGTGAAAGGAGGACTCCTGTATCCTTTAGGTTCTCCCTGAGGTCGCTTTAAAGGATGCATCCAACACACCACTCCGCCCAAATCCCCTACTCCTTGTTTGCCTTCCATTTTTGCAAAAATCTTGCTTTCGGCTGAATAGAGAAGATGTGGCGCGAGTACAGAAGAGAGTTGAGTGCTGAATTACGTCCCTGAGGGTAAGTTTTGGGTAGAGGGCACTTCTGATACACCCCCAACAACTCTGCGACGCTGCCTCCTGGAGCAGCGTCCCGCGGGGGCCCTGGCAAAAAGGGTCTCTCCCGGGTAGCGTGCAACCAGCCTGCGCGCTGCGCCTGCGTCCCCGCAAGTGCGCCCCGGGGTGGCGACCCGCTCCGTGACGGCATAATAAATAATTAGAGGGTTTAAGCGCGTTAGACACAGCTCATGCTAATGAGTCAGATAAGGGCTCAGTCTAACCCGAAGTGACAGTTTGCATATCGCAGGAAAGAAAAAAAAAAAAGCCCGGTTATTTTTCCTCCCCCTAACTTGATCGCCTCTTCTCAAATTTAGGCGTCCCCAAACCCATATTCCCCTGATTCCCTCTCCTCACAGCCCCTTGACCTCCTGCCACACACGCAACACGCACACTCCACCCCCATTTTGACCCTTCCTCGTCTTTCACCCTGCCCGGCCTCCTGGTGACAGGGCAAAATCCCTGAGTGTCTCTATCTGACCTGCCAGGAAAGTTCACTCCCAGCGCGTTCGGGCCAGACTCAACCCCCAAGCGGAGATGGTTCGTGTGTCTTTCTTTGCCAAGTAGGGAAAGCACCGAGGCACGCATCCTCAGGGAAGGACTTTGAGACTCAGGCTCAGAGGCCTCTGAGAGCTCCGAGGGCCCCCGCGCTCACTAGTGCGGGCGAGGGGCGCTACCTGCTGGGGAGAGGAACGCGGGCGCCCCCGGGCCCTTGAGCTGGAGCTCCCGAAACGCTCCTGCCGTCTCCGGAAAGCAGGGGCAGTTTGCCGAAGTGACTGAGGTCAGTCGTGTGTCCCCATTGTGTGGCCACGTGTCCGGTGTCCATCATCACCTCCCCGAAGTCCGAGCTCAGCCCGACTCCTTGCGGCGCGGCCTGGGAATGCTCCCGCCTATAAATCAGCCGGTGGCTGCGAGCCGTCGGCACCTCGGCGCAGCCCTGGACGCCCGCCCCGCCGGCCAAGCGGAAAGTTTGTTCGCACCAGGTTAGCTAGAAAGCCGAGGCTGCCAGGGCCCAGGGTCCGCTTGAGCAACTGTAAGCCCCCGCGCGGTGGGGCAGTAAATTATTTCCTCCCTCCCCACCTTCTTCCCTAGCATTTGCAAAATCTTTGGGGGGAGGAGGTGGAGGGAGGGGAAGATGGTAATTTTTGATACATGGTCATTCATTGTCATGGAACCTTCAACACACAGCAATAAAAACAAAATTAAATGAGTTAATATTTGTAAAACGCTGAGAACAGTGCTGGCCATTGAGTGAACACTGTTTATACATTTGTTAAATAAATGCAGGCATCCTAGGAGATGCTCTGCTCATCTCAGAGGTTAGAAAATATTGCTTTGATTCCAAAATGATCAAGGTGGATATGCTCACTGATTGGTCAAATAACTATTGAACATAATCAGAGATAAATAAGACTATCTGCCTTCAGTAACCTTCTAGTTTAGCAGACAAAAAAGGAAGAGTAAAAGACAAGAACGTCCATTAAAACACAGTTTGAAAACAATGGAGAGCCCTCTACCTTCTTCCCTCATGGACTGTTAGTGTGGACTCCACCCCCCAATCCCTGCCCCTTGTCACCCTCTTGGTTAATGCAAACACAGTCTAGGTAAAAAGTGGACTTGTTGATGCAAACAGAACCAGGCCCTCTTCCCCAACCAGATGATCACTCCCAGCTTCTCCTGTGTGACAGTTCATGAGCAGACATTAATGAAGTAAACACACACATTTTTAACACCTGTTCAGTTCAGTTCAATTCAGTTGCTCAGTCATGTCCGACTCTTTGCAACCCCATGAATTGCAGCACGCCAGGCCTCCCTGTCCATCACCAATTCCTGGAGTTTACCCAAACTCATGTGCATCAAGTTGGTGATGCCATCCAGCCATCTCATCCTCTGTCGTCCCCTTCTCCTCCTGCCCCCAATCCCTCCCAGCATCAGGGTCTTTTCCAATGAGTCAACTCTTCACATGAGGTGGCCAAAGGATTGGCGTTTCAGCTTCAGCATCAGTCCTTCCAATGAACACCCAGGACTGATCTCCTTTAGGATGGATTGGTTGGATCTCCTTGCAGTCCAAGGGACTCTCAAGAGTCTTCTCCAACACTACAGTTCAAAGCATCAATTCTTCAGTGCTCAGCTTTCTTCACAGTCCAACTCTCACATCCATATATGACCACTGGAAAAACCATAGCCTTGACTAGACAGACCTTTGTTGGCAAAGTAATGTCTCTGCTTTTGAATATACTATCTAGGCTGCTCATAACTTTCCTTCCAAGGAGTAAGCGTCTTTTAATTTCATGGCTGCAATCACCATCTGCAGTGATTTTGGAGCCCCAAAAAATAAAGTCTGACACTGTTTCCACTGTTTCTTCATCTGTTTGCCATGAAGTGATGGGATCAGATGCCATGATCTTTGTTTTCTGAATGTTGAGCTTTAAGCCAACTTTTTCACTCTCCTCTTTCACTTTCATCAAGAGACTTCTTAGTTCCTCTTCACTTTCTGCCATAAGGGTGGTATCATCTGCATATCTGAGGTTATTGATATTTCTCCTGGCAATCTTGATTCCAGCTTGTGCTTCTTCCAGCCCAGCGTTTCTCATGATGTACTCTAACCACCTCTAGTGAATGTCAAATGAAGTGAAAAGGCAAGTCACTTGAAGTCAGAGACTCCAGGTTCTGGAATTTTCCAGCTCTGTGCCCTTAGGCAAAAGGCTCACCTTCTCCTAGACTATTCTCATGTACCAAATGAGGGGACTGAGTAAACCACCCCCCAATCAATCCCCCCTCTCCCGCCTTCACCTCTAACTACACAACTACACAGACAATAGAGGCATGGTCATCTACCCCTCTACTGACAACAGCTTTCCTCTTTGAGCAGACAAACATCTTTTGCTGATCTTTACTGGAAGAACCTTCAGAAGGCACATAATCTCATCCAGAGTTTCAAGATAGAGGCCAGCCCTTGCTAGTGCCAAGATTATGGCTCCTAGTGGCCAGAGGCTGAATTATAGGGTCAGCATAACTTTAGCCCTGGGGGTTAGATGGGCCATTGTCTCATGGGGATTCACATGCAAAGAAAAGAATACCATCACCCTGGGAAACAGGATTCCCCTCGACTGCCTGAGCAGATTTTGGTTTGGGATTTGGTACTTGGTAAAACGCGACGTCCTCCTTGCTGGGTTGTGTGAATCGCTCGCCACCTGCTGGTCATTTCGTGAACTGCGGCGAGGACTGCAATTCCATACCTTATACGTCTGTTTTGCAGTCGCTAAGTCGTGTCCGACTTTTTGCGACCCTATGGACTGCAGTACGCCAGGCTTCCCTGTCCCTCACCATCTCCCAGAGTTTTCTCAAACTCATGTCCATTGAATCGGTGATGCCATCCAACCATCTCATCCTCTGTCGCCCCTTCTCCTCCTGCTCTCAATTTTTCCCAGCATCAGCGTCTTTTCCAATGAGTTGGCTCTTCTCATTAGGTGGCCAGAGTATTGGAGCTTCAGCTTCAGCATCAGCCCTTCCAATGAGTAGTCAGGCTTGATTTCCTGTAAGATTGACTGGTTTGATCCCCTTACTGTCCAAGGGACTCTCAAGAGTCTTCTGCAGCACCGCATTTCAAAAGCATCAATTCTTCCGCGTGTGGCTTCTCTTGTGGCTCAGCTGGTAAAGAATCTGCCTGCAATGCTGGAGACCAGGGTCCGATCCCTGGGTTGGGAAGATCCCTTGGAGAAGGGAACGGCTACCCACTCTAGTATTCTGTCCTGGAGAATTCCATGGAATGTGTAGTCCATAGGGTCGCAAAGAGTTGGACACGACTGAGCGACTTTCACTCGTACTCACTGAGCCTTCTTTATGGTCCAGCTCTTATATCTGTACATGACTAATGGAAAGACCATAACCTTGACCATACCTTTGTTGGCAAAGTGATGTCTTTGCTTTTTAACACACTGTCTAGGTTTCTCATAGCTTTCCTGCCAAGAAGCAATCATCTACTAATTTCATTACAAGTAGATTCTACTAATTTTACCCCATACAGTTCAGTTCACAGAGCATCGTGCTGTCTGTATCACATCCACACAATACTTACATTAGAAATATATGAGATGCCTATTAATGTTCAGCTTCATCCCAGACCTACCAAGTCATAATCTGGCCAGCTGGCCTTTTAACAAGCTATACAGTAATCATTTGGTACTCTGCAGATGGAGAATTAGTACTCTAGAGGTGTTCCAGGTGATAAGACATAGTCTTCATTATTCAGAGCTATGAAGAATTAATATTCTGATAAAGAAGTTACACTAGTTCCATAAATATACTTTCTGGGGATGAAGGGGTGTCCCAATGACTTCTGAAGGGAGTGGAGATGATTGGTAAGTTATTACAGAGATGGTCTTTGATGCTGGCCCTGAAGCACTGATGGAAATTTGCAGTGGCAAGAAAAGGTCTATGGGAGCAATCTACCCAACACAGAGCATCTTGCTTCCTTGACTTTTGAGACTTCAGCAAGCTTAACCGCCACTCCCCTTTGTTACATCCTGGGTGTGGTCTGCACTCAGAACAGCTCCACCTTGGAAATCTTAACTTCCCATCCATTCCTTCTCATCCTTGTGTTTTATTATCAAGTATATTCCCAACAAGGAAAGAAATTCTGCTTTTTTTTTCATTTGAAGGGACTTGTCCAAGCATATCGGAGAAGGCAATGGCACCCCACTCCAGTACTCTTGCCTGGAAAACCCCATGGATGGAGGAGCCTGGTAGGCTGCAGTCCACGGGGTCGCTAAGTCGGACACGACTGAGCAACTTCACTTTCACTTTTCACTTTCACGCATTGGAGAAGGAAATGGCAACCCACTCCAGTGTTATTGCCTGGAGAATCCCAGGGACGGGGTAGCCTGGCGGGCTGCCGTCTATGGGGTCGCACAGAGTCGGACACGACTGAAGCAACTTAGCAGCAGCCCAAGCATATGATATTTCCCCCCAATTTTATAATTAATTGACAAGTTAAAATTGTATATATTTAAGTTGTACAACTTGAGGTTTTGATTTTCATATCACAACAATCAAGTAATTAACATACTCATCAGTTCACATAATTACCATTTTATTTTTCCTCTCTCTCTCTCTCTCTCTTATGTGTGTGTATGTGTGTGTGTGTGTTGAGCAGACTTAAGATCCACCTGCTTAGTAAATTTCATTTATGCAATACAGTACTGTTAACTTTGTTGTGCATTAGCTCTCCAGAAAGGAAATTGTTTTAATCAGGGGCTGAAGAAAACTGAACACTTAGGCCACATTTTCAAGACTTCTGACTTTGAATCTAAGAGTCAGTGACCTAGGACAGAAACAGTAGGAGTGTTCCTGGAAAACCTTCTTAATTCTAGACAACCGGCAATAGCTATCCATGCAAGTGACAGCAAATGACTTGAGTGCATCTACTAAATACAGATTAAATGGATCTTCATCTTAACTTCTGCTTAGGTTGATCTCAAAAATGTCTGGGTCACTGCATTTAAATATTTATTCAGTACACTATCATATGTAAAATAGAGAGCCAGTGGGAATTTGCCATATGACTCAGGGAACTCAAGCCGGGGCTCTGTGACAACCTAGAGGGGTGGAATAGGGTGGGAGGGAGGTTCAAGAGGGAGGGGCCATATGTATACCTATGGCTGATTCATGTTGATGCATGACAGAAACCAACACAATATCATAAAACAATTATCCTTTAATTAGAAATAAATAAATTAAAAAGCAAAATAGAAGTAAAACCATAAAAGAGCATGCATGGAGGCATCTCTGAGAATGGCACTATTTTCATTGACTCAGCAGCCCAGAAGTCATCTTTGACCTGTTTCTCACCCTCACCCACCATATCTAAATTGACTCTTTAAACCTTCCAAGTCTTTCTCAAATGCATCTCATTTTCTTTATCTCGTTTTAGTTCAAGATGTCCATTTCTTGCCTGAACAACTGTAATTACCTCTGAACTGCCCTTGCTATGCTTCCCTGCCCTCCATTCCACCAGTCGGAGTGATTTGTTATAATGCAAATATCATAAAAAGTGTTAGTTGCTCAGTCGTGTCTGACTCTTTGCAACACCATGGACGGTAACCCACCAGGCTCTTCCGTCCATGAGATTTCCCAGGCAAGAATACTAGAGTGGGTTGCCAGGCCCTTCTCCAGGGGATCTTCCTGACCCAGGAATTGAACCCAGGTCTCCTCCATGGCAGGCAGATTCTTTACTGGCTGAGCCACCAGGGAAGCTGGCAATCTCATAGAAAAGCACTGTTTTATTATATACTTCATTGGCTTGGAAATTCTTCCAGGAAAAAAAAAACAAAAAACAACTCTTTACTTGGTCTATAAGAATCTGCATAGTCTAGCTCTCTCTAGCTCTCTGGCTACATCTTCAACCTTATTCCCCATTGTTTCTACCATATTTGACTTTTGCATATGCTTCTCCTTCTGCCTAGAAGGTTCCAGACAGTTCCAGATTCTTCCCTTCTATTTCATCTAGGTATTCTTAAATCAAGAAAACCTCCAGGGGAAAGCTTGGTATGGTATCATGTGTGTCTCTTTCATGTTCTCTGTTACAGCTGTAAATTTTAATTTATCCCTGTAATTTTACTAATCCTAAAAAGAACATAAACTCAGGGAAGCATTTATACCTGGAACTAGAATAGTGCCTGTTTTCCAGCAAAACTTTAATACATATTTTTAGGTTGTATGGATGAATCTCACTGACTTCTAGTCCCCCTAAGTATCGTCTCAATCTTAAGAGTTCAGCTAGCTCCCCTCCTCCCACCAGTGAGACAGATGCAAAAAGAATTAGAAAAAAATCAAGGTCTAAGATCATGCATGTAACTGGGCTGCATGCCTCTCAAATTAATTACTCTATGAATAATGATCACAACCACTAAGACCGTAGCTTTCAAATGGCCAAGCCTACCGAAACTCTACAGGGACCAGGGATCTCTGAGTGGACAGAGGTGTTTATACCACCCTTGCCTTCCACAGAAGGCTCTTCTCTCACTCAAGAAACAATGGGAAAGGATAATGGGTATTTTTCTCAGGACTAACATCACCACCCCAGGTCTTTTGCTTATATCTCAGATTCCTCATCCATACAACATGAATATCTAAAATCTATCCCCCTGGATTCTAGAATGAATTAAATAAGATGGCCTCTGCAAAATGCCTAGTACTGAATAAACATTTAAATACAGAATAAGTATATGTTCCTTTCTGTTTCCAGAGAGGAGGAGACAGAAAGAGTAAAGCTGAGGGATAGCCTTTTATGTCTAATTAGAAATTCAATATGGCTTTGGGAAATTTTTCTAGGCAAGCTCCTTTATTCCTTGCAAATTTCCTTCCTTATATACATTTAAATGGAAAAGATAACAACCACAGCAACAAAACCTGTTCTCCCAATCCCATAACTAGAGAAAATTCCTCTTTCTCATTCTTTTTTGTTGTTTTTGCATGCTTCCTGACATATTTACACAATGTGGAATACAAGACTTTATGTTTTACTTTTATCAGTCATGAGTTGAATTGTGTGTATTTGGAGTATGATAAATGTTTATGATTTTAAAAAATAATTTTTATGACTATATCTATTATGTGAATAAAATATAATGTAATTAATTCCCCTATTGATGAAGTTTTCAGTTCTCCCCAAACTTTTTTGGATCTGAACAGTTTTGTACATATTTTTCTACATTCTTGATTAAACTAATATGAATGAGCACTTAGTATAATGAACCAGACACCATGCTTAGTCCTGGAATTTAGAAAGACTAAGATTTGGTCTCTAGACTGAAAGTTCTTAATCTTGAAGGAGGAGACAGAATAGTGAAAATAAGGCAAGAGAATTTATGTTTAGTTATTGATGTAAAGTCAAGATGCTACCTGAGTCAGGGAGGGGTGATCACTCCCACCTGGGGGCAGTGCTTTTTGGAAGAGGTGGTATTCGCCTTGACCAACTGAGTGCCAGCACTTACTTGTAAGCCCCACTACTGTGGCAGCTTCCCCTGGCTTTGACTTTGGATTCTTCTTAGAC
Organism: Bos javanicus; assembly: GCF_032452875.1. Lineage (NCBI taxonomy): Eukaryota > Metazoa > Chordata > Mammalia > Artiodactyla > Bovidae > Bos > Bos javanicus. The sequence goes on along the minus strand of NC_083872.1, from coordinate 67,218,010 downwards.
AGAATCTTACTCTGATCTGCTTGGATTTGGTGCCATAGCACTAGTGACCAGTGGCTGAGCCCACTCTGCCCCAAAGTGTCTTCAGCCCCTGGACTGACCTTGGTGTCCTGCCTCTGAGGCATCTGGCTTCAAACCAGTCCTTCTTGTGCTTTTGCTGCTGTAGCTGTTGTTGATGGGATGGTGGTAAATGTTTAACAACCTGCTGACTTCACTCCTGATGTGTGGTGTTTGCTGATTTCCATGGAGTAAATATTCCTGCTTTGGCAGATTTCAAGCTACCAATGTGAGTATGAAGTTGAGAACAGAGATGCAGTAGCATATTCTTATGTAGTGTTTTTACCACACAGATAAAATTGATGTAAATACCTTAGGAGCACGGATAATAAGATTTAGTAAAATAATTATGAAATAATGTCTTGAGGATTTATTACCTTTGTTTTAAATATAACTTATTTAATTTTAAGTTCATATAATTTATAATCAGGGATGTGTTTAGCAACAATCTCACAGAACTGAAGAATGAGATCTCTCGTGTCTATATAAGCAGGCTTTAGTACACCATGGCTATAAATACAAGAACTGGCTCTGCCCACCTCTCAAAACCCAGCTCACCCCTCTCTCCCCTTTACTATCTACTTCAGTCATGACAGGCCTCTGTCTGTTCCTCAAAAAAGTTCCATTACTCATTGTTTTAGAGATTTTCTAAAATGTTCCCTCAAGTGGGATCCTTCTGCTCTCTCATGTTTGCATTTGGAGTTGAGCCTTCTCATAATTCAATTCTCAGTTCAAATATTACCTGGTTGAATAGGTCATCCTTTTGCATCCAACTCAAATTGGCCTCTTCAGAACAGTTTATTCCCTTTATAATATCTCTTTTTAAAACTTTATTTCTTCTTGGCCATCATTAATACTGAGTGTATCTTGTTTTTTTTTTTCCCTTCTTGTTTAGTTATTATATTCCTCTTTAAAAAATGTGAAATCAGTGAGAGCATGGACTGTCCTGCTCACCAATGTCTTGAACTGTACCTGATGGTCCAAGAGTGTATTCAGTCACCGGGTCAGAAAGGTTCCCTGGAGGAGGAATGGAATATACTCAACAATTTGTTTAATGAGTGAGTGTATGACTGACAACGTATGAATGATACTCAGTGACTTCAACCTGATGTTGCCAAATGGGCTAATGGCTCCAGAGTCTTAAGATTTCTATCTATGTCTATCTATCTATCTATACATATATATATTAAAAACCTTTGATCAAGTGCACTTGGTTTACCAGCTGATTTTATTATAACCCAGGGAAATGTCTGAGTTCTGCTAATAATTCCTAGAATACTTTGCCTTAAATCTTACTTTGATGGAAACCACTATGTATGTTGATTATTAGTTTGTGTGAGCATTGATTGATTGATAGTGATCTTCAGATTTCTGGGTGATCTGTGTGGGAAATGTTAGACTGAAAAGAAGCAGGCCATAGGAATGAGGTTCTAAAGAAGCTCACGGCCAGTTGACTTTGCAAGGTGTGAAACGTGGGGGTCTCCAAAATTTTTTCCAATGAGGCACTGCACTGTTTTTTAAATTCTGATGAGGAAAGAGTAGTTCTTGCATAGATAAATCCATCTTAAATATTATTCTCACATCTCGCATATTGTTAGAAGTAGACTTGGCCGTGAGTGGCAGAAATTTCAAAATAACATGGGTTTAAACAAAATAGAAGTTAATTTTCCTCTTATGTCAGTGTCTAAGGCAGTGGCCCAAGGCTGCTGGAGCGACGGTCCACGGTGTCGAGCATCAGGCTCCTCCTGTCCTGTTCCTTCACTTTTTCGCTCTGAAAAGCATGGCTCCCATTCCTATGCTTACCTCACAATCCAATATGTCTGCTCCATCTCCAGTCAGCATTTCTGCATTCCAACCTGCAATAAGGAGAAAATAAAAGAAGAAGGACAGGCTTCTTTTAGGAACAATTCCTAAATGTTGCACAGACTACTCTTTGTATGTGCTATGTTGTTTCAGTCCGACTCTTTGGGATGGTATGGACAGTAGCCCACAAGTCTCCTCTGTCCATGGGATTCTCCAGGCAAGAACACTGGAGTGGGTTGCCACCCCCTCCTCCAGGGAATCTTTCTGACCCAGTGATTGAACTTGTGTCTTTTATGTCTCCTTCATTGGCAGGAGGGATTTTTACCGCTAGCTCCATCTGGGAAGCCCCTCTCTTTGTATTTCTTTGATCAAATATTAGACCTGTGGTCACATCTAGCTGCAAGGAAACCTGGGAGATGCTTTTATTTTGGGAAGCCTTGGGGCTGGATAGCTAACATTCTGAGCTTCTATTTCCTGAGAGAGAGAGAAAGAAAATGGGGCAACTCGCCACAGATGCCACATCTTTGTTTCTTCTCCATCAAGTGGGTTAAGCAGTTCCCAAATATCAGTGTAACTACTAGGCTGACGTGTCAAATTTCCATGAAATTGGCCGGTAAGGAAACAACAAACCCAAATGAATCTAGGCAGTAAATTTCTCAGAGCACAGCAGGCAACGTGTTTTATGTTCATGTTGGCTCCCGTTGTCCCTCAAGTTCATGGGCATCAGTGCAGAGTGAATCTGGGCAGATGCTGAACACACGTTGGATCTGTGTCACAGCAGAGGAACAAGGAGCTCAGGAAACTCCGATCTTATTTAAGGATTGATGGCAACTTTCCCATCCTCCTCTCCAAAGTGAGACATTATCTTTGCCTTGGAACATATGAAAATCTTCTCTGGGTAGAGGAGAAAGCTTTATTATCATGGGGTGTCTTCTGGGATGGAGAGGTTCTCTATCTACCATGCTGAACAACATTCTGCCCTTTGACACACAGAATCTTATCTCCCAGCTCCAAGGCTGTTTGCTCTGCCAATATCCTTGAAAAGGGGAGTCCAAGACATGTAGAAATGTGAAAATTACCTCTCCACATGCTCCTTTTCTAAATCCTGCACAAATGCATACCTAATTACACACGTAAAGGAATATCCGAATTTGTTTGAGACCTATAGTTCCTGTTATTACTCTAATGGTATGTTAAATGTGATTGTTTTGTGGTTGGTATTTTGGAGCCTGACACTCTATGCAGGACATTCTAAGAGACGCTGAAGCCCATTTTGCAACCCTCAGCTCAACACTCACTTTAAGGATTTATAAGGGGAGTCTAGGAGACTAACACAAATGGCTGGAATAGAAAATTTATTAGAGAGAGATTTGTTAGTGTGCTGAGACATCTTTCCTTTCCACTGACTAGTGTGCTGTCACGTTTCTCCTTTCTTTTTTCCCAGTCTCCCAATTTATCCCTCCCTACCCTCCCACCCTGGTATCCATAACGTTGTTTTCTGCCTCTGTAACTCTATGTTTTGTAGATAAGTTCATCTGTACCCATTTTTAAGATTCTACATAGAAGCAATATCATAAGATATTTATCTTACTCTTTCTTCCCAGACTTCTTTCTCCTTCACCTTACAGCAAGTTAGGGAGGTTAAAAAGAACCTGACAGAGACCATGGCCTTTGTCCTCTGGAATTTAGGGGATGGATGAACTATGCCTGACTCTTGTATAAAGGTAAGAAACTCTCTAGCTTATTTGAATATTAAACATGAATGTATGGTCACAGTGAGAGCAAGCTAGACTCCTCCGTTGGAAGGACAGAGGTATGTCTTTCTTGAACGAGGCTACATGGTGAGATGACTCCAAAGAGACAATTCACTGTGGGATGAACCTCTTTAAGTCAGAGGCCGTCACTCAGACCACAGAACCATATTTAAAATCCCCCAATAGGAAATCTCCAAGCTAAATACAAGACTCTCTGTTAGAGAAATAATCAGAACTGAGACATCTTTTGTGTGTGTGTGTGCCAGAGAACACCAGTACTAGATTATACCTATAGATGCTTCCATGAAGAGCAGGTATCTTCCACAGTGCAGTGTAACGGGTTGGGGGCAAAGTTTGGGGATAAAGCCCCAGGTCTCTGTCCTGTCCAATGATTTAAACTGTAAAGGGCAGGGGTATAACTCAAGGTATAAATAATTCACAGAAAAGTAAATAGACACCTTGCTCAAAGTAAAAGATATTCTAATTAAAACTATAATGAGTTTTTCCCCCTCAAGATTTTCAAGGATTTTAAAATTTGTAAGTGCAGAAGAGGTCTCGTGGCCGGTATAAGGCCACATGTGTGGGTTCTCCTCTCACAGTGATGAATTCATAAATGTTCTTGGCTCAAGTGGTTCATATTAGTGCAAAGAGATGGTAATAGGGAAGTTAGTTCTAGGTTTTGTACCATAGCATCTTCATCAGCTTATGCAATGGATGGCTGAGGTCAATGATTTCTGCTTGATCCAGGAAAGGCTCTGAGATCCAGACCTGTCTTAGTCTCATGGTCATCAGTTGGTGTGAAGGCAAGTACTGAGCTTCCAGAAGGTCTGATAGATCTCTCATTCACTCAGATATTCTAGTCTGCCTGTGTGTACTCACCCAAGAAGGCTATAGCCCTGCTCATCCCCAGATAAGATTGATGACCATTTTGCTGTGAATCCTGACTTGGCAGATTTTTAGGTTTCTTCAAGTGATGTCTGGTTTTTCTGTTTATCTGAACCTACTTGTTAAGACTTGTCAATACTGAGGTAAGCAAACTCATATTGGGCTGGAAAAATTATAGGAAATAGGTAAAATAAATAGGTAATAAATAAAGATAAAATAAATAGAAAATAGATCAAAAATAAATAGATAAAATAGATCAGATAAAAATATTTATCTGATAGTGTATGAACTGTCGGAACCCACAAAGACTGGAAAACTCTTCATAATGATTTGCCTGAGATAGTCCCAATTTATACCTGCTATGTCAGTGTAATTATCACTAGCACCACTTTCACTATCAAAAAATTCTGGTTTAGATGATAAATTATATGGTCACCCTCTGGAGGATAATTTGCCAGTATCTATTGAAATGATATAGGTCCATACCTTTTGACCTAGAAATTCTACTCACAGTCTATTTTCCATACAGACATAAGCTAACATACATGTAAAATGATGCACATAAAAGTTATTTATCACAGCATTATTTGTAATAGCAGAAGATTGGAAACAACAAAACTGCTAATTAACAGAATGCTAATTGAATTATGATAATTTATACAAAGAAGTACAATGGAGCTATTAAAAAGAGTGATGAGGAATCCCCTGGCAGTCCAGTGGTAAGGACTTCGAGCCTCCACCGCATGGTGCACGGCTTCAATCTCTGGTCAGGGAACTAAGATCTTTCAGGCTGCACAGCTCTGCCAAAAAAAAAAAAAAAAAGAATGAAGAAGGTATATAGTAAGCAGGATGATCCCAAGACATGTTATTAAGATAAACGTTTAAAATGCCAAGGTACCATGTATGCTGTGCTACTATTTGAATGGAAGAGAAAGAATACATGTACACACACAAATGCAAACATATATTTGCTTTAAAGTCTCTGGAAGAAAATGATAATGTTGGTTGTCTCTGGGGAAGAGAATCAGGCAGCTGAAGGATGTGTGAGTGTGAGAGAATTTTCATTATTTATGCTTTTACTTTTGGATTTTTGATCTACATGAGTGTGTAACTCTGCAAACAAGTAAATGAAATTAAACATTATATCAAAATGGAAAAAATAAATAACAACTTAGAGATAACCAGTGTCTTAGTTTGGTCTGCTATAACAAATATACCACAGACTGGGTGGCTAAAATAGCAATCACTTTTATCTCTTACAGTTTTGGAGGCTGGGACAGGATCAAGGTGCTAGCAGATCTACTATTTGGTGAGAACCCCTTTCCTGGTTTTCAGATGGCCATCTTCTCACAGTATTATACACAGTGAAGAGCAGAGAGAGAAGAAACAGGAGTGCCCTCCTCTCATAAGGGCACCAATCCCTCTCATGAGGGCTCCACCTTCACATCCTAATCACCTCCCAAATTCCTCAGTTCTAAATACCATCACACTGAGGATGAGGCATTGCAATATGAACTTTAGCGGGGACACAAACATTTCAGGCCATAACAACCAGCAAAGAAAAACAAATAGAAGGGGTAACTTTTTTATCATAAGAGCAAAACTTGATCTGTTCTTCCATAGAAAGATTAAAAAGGAGAAAATGAAATTAAAAGAAAGTGTAACAAATGGAAAATATGAAATAAAATAAAAGAAATATGCCCTAATATACAAGTTGTTATAATAAATTTAAATTGGTTAAGCTTACTAATAAGAAGAAATTTTCAGATTAGATTAAAACACAAGATATGTATGTATATTATAATCTCTGTATAAATATTTGAATGTGTTGTTTGTGTTCTGTATCAGTTTTTTGATCTGATCTATTAACTTCTGAAGTGAGCATGTTAAGATATCTATATCTATCTATATCTAAGAAATAAAGATTACCTATTTTTTATATTATATCTGAAAATGTTGAATATCTGAAAACAAAAATTGGCCACATGTACTTGGTCACCAAAAAAGCTTCAATAAACCCCAAAGAATCATAGTGACAAAGACTGGGCTCTTTAGCCATGAGGTAATTCAGTTAGAAATTTTAAAACTGAGAGCTAAAAACATCTCCAGTATTTTGAATTTAAACAACAGACTACTAATAACTCTTGAATTATGGAGATCATTATATTCAAAACTTAGAACCAAACAATAACAAAAACACTAACTGTATCAAATTAATGAGACACAGCCAAAGCAGTACTTAGAAACACTTCATTTTAAATGCATTTATCAGAAAACAAAGAAAATTAAAAACAAATAAACTAAGTGTTCAACTCAAGAAGTTTGGAAAAGAACAACAAAGCAAGTTCAAACACAACATAATAAATAAAAGTGGAGAAAAACAATGAACTAGATGACAACACAAACAAGAGGGAGGAGCAGTCTTATGAAATGCTGACTCTTACTGGGCAAACATCTGGCAGGATAAGAGAAAATTCAGATAAACAAAATACAAAGTAAAAAAGGAAAAATAAATATAGACACAATCAGTTCAGTTCAGTTCAGTTGCTCAGTCGTGTCTGACTCTTTGTGACCCAATGAATCGCAGCACGCCAGGCCTCCCTGTCCATCACCAACTCCCGGGGTTCACTCAAACTCATATCCATCGAGTCAGTGATACCATCCAGCCATCTCATCCTCTGTCGTCCCCTTCTCCTCCTGCCCCCAATCCCTCCCAGCATCAGAGTCTTTTCCAATGAGTCAACTCTTCGCATGAGGTGGCCAAAGTACTGGAGTTTCAGCTTTAGCATCATTCCTTCCAAAGAAATCCCAGGGCTGATCTCCTTCAGAATGGACTGGTTGGATCTCCTTGCAGTCCAAGGGACTCTCAAGAGTCTTCTCCAACATCACAGTTCAAAAGCATCAATTCTTCAGCCCTTAGCTTTCTTCACAGTCCAACTCTCACATCCATACATGACCACAGGAAAAACCCCCCAAAATAAGAAAAGAATGTTATAAACAGTAATATGTTAGTTTTGTTGAGACCTTGACAGAATGAATTAATTTCTGAAAAAAAAAAAATACAAACTGAGAAGAAACATAAAATATAAATATGCCAATAAAAGTAAAATAAATTGGACTATATTACTTTTCCTGCTTTCCAAAATTTCGGTCCAACATATTTACAAGAGGTCCTACCAAATCTTCAAGAAACAAATACTTTCTATCTTCTATAGGTTATTCCAGAAATTATAAAAATGGGTAAGTTGTACAACTCCTTGTGCAGGATTACTATAATCTTGATTTCAAAATAAGATGATGGTACAAGTAATAAAATTTCAGTTTCATTTCACTACTAAAAAGAGATGGGAAAATCTTATGTAAAACATAAGCTAACCATATCTACTAGTGTAATAAAAATTAATATATTATAATCAAAGGTTTATCCTGGCATATAAGAAGAGTTTAACACCTACAAAATCTACCAATGTGATTCATTATATTAATAGATGAAAGGAAATACATCACATCATTTTCTTGGTAGATAGAGAAAAAGCATTTGCTAAATTCAATGCTTTATAATAAAAACAAGTCTCAGCACACAAAGGCAGAGAGATTTTGTAAATCCAATGCTTGTCATAACATCAAAAACCTACATCAAGTATATTATTGATGGAGAAACTTTGGCTGCGTTCATAAATTTGGATCTAGCATGTATGTCTACTCTTGACTGCTCCTGTTTAATACAAGTGTCCACAGATTATCCAACACATTCAGGGTCAAACTAATCAATGTTTCAGATGAAATATGGAAGAGTAAGTGTGTACTGATACCCAAATAAACTTTTGAAAACATACAAGCAAGAAAGGGGACCTGACAACCAAATATTAAGATATATTACCAGATCATATTGTAATAATAAATGTAGTATGATACTGACACACAAGAAGAGATATAATGCAATACACCAATGGAATAAAATTAAGCTTTAGAGAAAGATTCAGGTACAAACGGCAATTTCATCTTGACTCAGAAAATTCTGACATAAAAATTGGGGGAAATTTTTTGCACTTGTTATAGAAAAGCTGACTTGTGATTTGGAGAGAGAAGAAAAAAAAAAAAAGCTGGGTCATTACTGTATCTCATATACAAGAGATCCAGAAAGATTAAAGATCTGAATGTGAAAGAGAAAACTCAGGATGACAGAAGAAAGAAACAGTGTCATAGCAACATAGGAATAAGGAAGGACTTCTTTAAAAAGATCCCAATAGCACAAGCCACAACATTTTTAAGATCAATTTTTTATTATATGTAAATTATAACTTTTCTCAAGGAAAGATACCAGTTGACAGTTAACTGAGAGTGATTGGTGACAAGATGATATCTTTAGTGATCTGAGAAAGGCACAAGGCCTAATATCGAGACTACACAAATTATTCCTGCAATTAAATGCAAAAGCCAGGAATCCTAATATAAAAATAGGCAAAGTGTTTGATAAAGAACTATTCAGAAAACTATTCAAAAAAAAAAAAAAAAGAACTATTCAGAGCGGAGCCTGGTGGGCTGCCATCTATGGGGTCGCACAGAGTCAGACACGACTGAAGCAACTTAGCATGCATGCATTGGAGAAGGAAATGGCAACCCACTCCAGTGTTCTTGCCTGGAGAATCCCAGGGACAGAGGAGCCTGGTAGGCTGCCGTCTATGGGGTTGCACAGAGTCGGACACGACTGAAGCGACTTAGCAGCATTCAGAGTGTAGTTCTTAAGTACATAGATGCTCAAACCCACTCATTAGACGTGTGTGTGCATGTGTAGTTGTGTCTGACCCTTTGCAACTCCACGGACTGTACCTGCCAGGCTCCTCTGTCCATGGAATTTTTCAGACAAGAATACTGGTGAGGGTTGCCATTCCCTTCTCCAGGAGGTCTTCCTGACCCAGGGTTCAAACCTGAGTCTCCTGCATTGACCGGCAGTTCTTTACCAGCTGAGCCCCTGGGGAACATAACTTTTCATATTGAACATACTGGCAAGGAATCAGACATTTGGAAAAGACCATATTGAGGATACCTAGCAACAGGAACCCATTTGCTGTGCTGGTGGGAATGTGGACTCATACAAGCCATTCAAAGGGGGCAATCTGGCATTACTTTGTGAAATTAAGGATGCATGTTTCCTACAATTCAGGACCTCATACTTCTATCCCAGAAAAAATTCTCACACAGGATGTGAGAAGACAAGGATGAGGATATTTACCACAGTATTACTGTTGAGGGTGGTGTAAAGTTAGAGACAGCCTAGGATTCATCACTGGGGAATGGAAAAATCAAATATGGTAGTTACACAGTGTGAAATATACTACACTAGTTAAAGGAGCAAAGAGTTACTACATTCAGTAGCATGACCATGTTCCAAGAATGTAGAAAGAAAAAAGTTAGAAACCAGAAAATCTATAGAAAATCTATATACATGGATATGCTATAGTAAATTTATACTGGGGCTTCCCAGATGGCTCAGTGTTAAGGAATCTGCCTGCCAAGGCAGGAGACACAGGTTCAAACCTTGGGTCAGTAAGATCCCCTGGAGTGGGAAATGGCAGCCTTCTCCAGTATTCTTGCCTGGAGAATCCCAGGGACAGAGGAGCCTGGTGGGCTACAGTCCACTGGGTCACAAAAGAGTTGAACATGGCTTAATGACTAAACAACAACAACAACAAATCTATATTATGACATCACTCATATTCATGAAAAATATGTACACACACCAATATTTCCTTGTAGCTAATAAATCCACGACTAAATATTAAAACATGTTAAGGATGTCGTATCTAGGGGAAAGGAATGGGAATGTGGCATGAAGATAAAAGAGAATGAATAAATAAAACAAGAGACAGGCCTTGGAGGTTTTGATTACTTGCCATGAACTCAGAGATTATGATTAACTCAACTCTCTACCTGTGAGGTTAAATGACAAGTTTTTGATAACCTGCAGTGATTGGGAAATCTTCAACTTCCAAGTGAAGGTCAACTCTAAGTTTACCAGGTATACAACTGCACATCTTGCGACATGGTGCCTACCTCTTCCTGGTCGGTCAGCAAATCTCAGTGGTCGACAGGCTGAATTCTCTCTCTTTTTGTAAAAAAAAAAAAAAAGAAGAATTTATTTATTTTAATTGGAGTCTAATTACTTTACAACATTGTAGTGGTTTTTGCCATACGTTGACATGAATCAGCCACGGGTGTACATGCGTCCCCCATCCTGAACCCCCCTCACACTTCCCACCCCCATCCCTCAGGGTTGTCCCAGTGCACTGGCTTTGAGTGCCCTGTTTCACGCATAAAACTTGGACTGGTCGTCTATTTCATATATGTAATATATGTGTTTCAATGCTATTCTCTCAAATCATCCCACCCTTGCCTTCTCCCACAGAGTCCAAAAGTCTATTCTTTACATCTGTGTCTCTTTTACTGTCTTGCATATTAGTGTTTTTCTTTCTGACTTAGTTCACTCTGTATAATAGGCTCCAGTTTCATCCACCTCATTAGTACTGATTCAAATGCATTCTTTTTAACAGCTGAGTAATATTCCATTGTGTGTATGTACCACAGCTTTCTTATCCATTCGTCTGCTGATAGACATCTAGGTTGCTTCCATGTCCTGGCTATTGTAAATAGTGCTGCGATGAACACTGAGGTACACATGACTCTTTCAATTCTGGTTTCCTCAGTGTGTATGCCCAGCATTGGGATTGCTGGGTTGTATGGCAGTTCTGTTCCCAGTTTTTTAAGGATTCTCCACACTGTTCTCCATAGTGGCTGTACTAGTTTGCATTCCCACCAACAGTGTAAGAGGGTTCCCCTTTCTCCACGCCCTCTCCACACAGGCTGAATTCTTGGCTGTTCCTTTTACACTAATTTTCTTAGGGCTCACCACCACCCTTGTTCACAATAGCAACACATTGTATTCCATCCCAATTTAAATGATAGTTTAAAAAAAAAAAACAGTACAAAATTCATGTCATCAGCAATCTCATGGTAAGTGAGTTTTAATCTTATTGCATGGATAAATTTCCCCTTTAAGCCAAAACAATTTTGAAAAGAAGCTACTAAATGTTTTTCCCTAAAGCAGCAGACAACTAATTGTGCTCTCCTCCCAACACAGATCTGGGTCATTTTTGTAAGAGAGGAAATTAAGAATTTTATTTTTAGTAGATGAGAAAAGAAAAAAGAAGTGCTATTATTTTGTTGTCCTAAAAATCATTGCTGTTCTTAATTTTAGAAGGGAAGGAAGAGTATGTAAGAGCCAGTGCCTTGGAACTGGGTGAAATGTAGTTTGGCTTTGAACTACTTATTTAAACTTTCTGTGTCTCAGTTTCTTTATTTATAAAGTGGGGATTCATAGGTCAAGGTTTTGGAGGGGAAAAATGAAACCACGCATGGGGAATGCTTGGCAGTGTCTACTATACAGTGTGCACTTATTTAAGTAAGAAGCTGTTATTGCTTGCTTTCATTCATTGCATGCCTCTTAAATAGCAACATAACAGGGTTGTCACATTCATTGCTCTCCTTAGTATGGCAGCAACATCAAGGGATGAAGTGATGTTTGCAAGGCAATCTTGGGGTGGAGGAAAACTCTTCATCTCACGTCTGTGTGTATGTGCAAGCTTAGTCACTCAGTCATATCCTACTCTTTGCGGTCCCATGGACTGTAGCCCACCAGGCTTCTCTGTCCATAGCATTTTCCAGGCAAGTATACTGGAGCAGGTTGCCATTTCCTGCTCCGCGGGATCTTCTAGACCTAGGGGCCGAACCTCATGTCTATCACACTAGAAAAGCACTGGAGTCCGATATAGGATATGGATTCTCCCGAGGGTGGAAGTCAAGGTCTTGCTCGTCTATGTTCAACAACATTGATTCTCCATCTGACCACAGGGAATATTAATCACACACCCAAAGACTCCTTTTGGACATAAATTATACTTCCGTCTGTATTCACAGCAACCAGTAGAAAGCCAGACACGTAATAGAGGCTCCAAGAATCCTAAACAACCCGCCCCATTTTATTTTATTTTTTTTGCCTCTTAAATTTATTATTTATTTATTTTTAATTGGAGGATAATTGCTTCACAAAGTTGTGTTGGTTTCTGCAGTACAACAACACGAATCAGCCATAAGCACATATATACCCCTTGCCTCTTGAGCCTCCCTCCCACCCCACCTTCATATCACCCTCCTGGTCATCACAGAGCACTGAGCTGGGCTCCCTGTTAAAACCCCATTTTAAAGACAAACTGAGGCAAGGACTTGGCCAAAGTTAGAGGTGGAATCAGGAGTCAATCTGTTTGTTTTGAATCCCAAATCTGAGATTTTTTTTTTTTTTAATTTTTTGGCAGGTGCCTGGTCATTCCTTCAAAGAATTATGGGAGGGGAATGGGTGGATTTCTAGCAGCCTCTATTATTGGCTTGTTGACTTGTTATCCCTTAGCCCATTACACTCTCCTGGCTAAATATTAGGCAGAGACTCAAGGCCTTGACAATCTTGATTTGTTTTCACATCTTTTCTGAACTTCTGTCTTTGCAGTGTTGTTTTGCCTGCTGGGAATGAATGTCTCCTCTCAGTGTCAGAACTGAAAAAGTGGAGGTGAATGACATCTTCCTGCAGATTAGCCCATCCCCCTATTTTATTTTCTTCAGAAGGCTTAACTCTGCCTAAACTTACTTATATGTTTGCTGTCTGTCTTCCAGAATGGTGGAAGCATGGTGGGGGAGGCAGGGTCCCCCCTGCATCTCCATCACCACCTGGCACATAAGAAAGGTCCGCAGTAAGCATCTGCTATGGTATACTTTTAAGCAGTATCCCCCAGTTACTGAGTGTTGAACTATACTGCAAGAACTCTGCGTGAGTACTAACTCCTTTCGGATTCTGTAACCTTGCGGCTCCTAGCCCACCAGGCTCCTCTGCCCATGGGATTCTCCAGGAATTCTCCTATCCCATGGACAGAGGATACAAGAATAGTGAAGTGGGTTGCCATGCCCTCCTCCAGGGGATCTTCCTAACCCAGGGATCGAACCCTCGTCTCTTATGCCTCCTGCATTGGGAGGCGGGTTCTTTACCACTAGCGCCACCTGGGAGGGTGGAGGGTGGAGGGGGAGTGGCTCAGAGGGCAAAAACTCTACTTAATGTTAAAGGTGTCACCTCATGTTTTCTCTTACCCACAGTCTTACTAAAACGTCCTGGTAAGGCGGCGCTACCATCCTCTTCTGCGTGCTCCCTCCCAGCAGAGATGTAAACAGCTCAGTGACACACTGGCTGCATTTCAACCCAGGTCGTGCTCTCACCTTTGCTCCTTAGCAACAGTGCCCAGTATTCACAACGTCATCTATTTAGTTTTCTGAAGTCAGACCCCAAAAGGTCGTTTCTTTGGTGGTTAATAGAAAGGAACCCCTCCCCAAACATCAACTAAGATACTGACTCTGCTTCTTATAATTTCATCAGGCAGCCACAGATTTACTCCAGTGGCAGAGAATCTGTGCCCAGGCTTTGGAGAGTCCTGGAAATGCCCAACCTGTCTAATCGCCAGGGCACAGGTGGTCCTGCCTCCCTCGCTGGCCTTCCAACATCCCAGGAGGACAGCCAAGTTCGGCCTCTCCGCGCCCGCCACACCCTCCCGGGCCGCTCCCCCTGCCCCTCCCCTCTGGGTGGCCCAGGTCCCGACCCAGAGCCCTGCAGCGTCAGCACAACGCCCATCGCGGGGCGTTCCTGCGACGGGTACGCGTCAGGAGACGTCTTGGAGGCGCTCCTCCCTAAAGCCAGGTTAAAAACCTCAGCACCACGTGTTGTTTGCGCTGTTTGCAAATCTCCCTGCGGCTGACGGCCGGTAACTGTAGAGAAGGCCAGTATGTCAGCTCTGGTCCTGGAGAGCCGAGCCTTGGGCAGGAAACTCAGCGACTTTGGACAGGTGAGCCTGGGGTGGGGTGGTGGGGGGCGCTTAGCTTCGCAGGGAGGGGAGTTTGCACCCCTCCCGCCGTGGAAAGAGGTCAGAGCAGTGTTGGTGTTTCAAACTCCCATCAACTCACCAGGACATTGAGAGTTCATTTGAGGAGGATGGAAACGTTTAGGAAGTTGACAGATGACACATGTGCTCAACACGTTTCCCAAGGAGAGGACATTCCCAAGGGGAGGACATTCCCAAGGAGAGAGCTCATTCAGGGAATGAGCTGCAGGAGTTGGGGATCGGCTTTCAGAGCTGCCACGGATGGACTCTCTGTGTGTCTTTACACAAGTCTCTGTCGCCTTCTTTTTCTTCTGTACATTGGTCCTTAACAATCTGGAATGGGAGTTGGGGTCCATCCGGATTTACTCTTCTGTGATGTTTACACGTGTTCTCAGCCAGGAATCAAAATGGCAAAATTGTAAGAAATTGTATCCTTTTTTTCACCTTTGGGAGAAAACGTCATGTCCCAGACTTACTCCCACCTGGGGAAGGAGAAAATTAAACACAGAGGAAAATATTCCAGAGTCAGCCTTGAACTTGGAATGTAAGAGAACCTTAAATGTGGCAAGAATAACGACCAGGGTGCATTCTATTCTCTAGAAAGTGTTTCCTGTCCCTTGAGGTGAACAACTGCAGAGTATGTTCTTTAATTGACTGGCCACATTCCCAGAATTTAGGGTTCAGACTTAAAGCCCACCCCCGGGAGATAAGGTGGGTCTATGGGGATTTGTCATCTGTAGGATTATTAAGAACGATTTAAAGACCGGGGGGCTGGAGGACAGAGGATGATTGATGTTTTAGTATAACTAGAGAGTGCAGAAAAGTGGACTTTTTTTTTTTTTTTTAATCCCAAGAGAAAGACTTCCTTTGGAAATGGTATGTAGGACTTGGGAGACAGAACTTCATGTTGAAGAGGGATGCCATGGGTGTCAGATCCCAGAACAGACCCCAGCTGTGGCGTTATTTAGCTTCTGTGCTGCTGGCTGTGGGATCCCCGCAAGCATGGCAGGAGGTTAGGGGCAACAATCTGGTTAGGGAGCCATGGGAACTGAAAACTTCATTTACAGAGCACTTAGAAGCCTAAGAATCACAAATTGTCACTATCAATGATGGCGGGGGGTGGGGGGGTGGTGTGTAAAGAGGAAGGTTTAGAGAGTGCCCTGTAACACCTGTGTGTTGAAAGCAAGCTATTTAACTTTGCAGAGCCGCAAGTCTATTCATCTGAAAGGTTGGAATAAAAATACCCATATCCTAGAGTTAGTATGAGAATCAAGTGAAATAATATCTTTAAAGCTCTTAGCACACTTTCTGGAATATAGGAGAAGTGCCAGGGGTGTCTAGCCAGAAATGATTTGTTTGTTCAACAAAATGTGTCAGAATACTGGCAGGAGGAACACACACTGAGTCAAGCCCAGTGGCTGGTGGAACTTCTTAGTGGAAAGGTGATGGGCCCAGGATCAGGTGACGTGGACTCTGTGTTTAGTTTGCTGATGTTGTGTATCATCAAGAAATCCCCTAACTGGGTGAAGAGGCTCAGTTTGGGATCTGTAAAACAGGGGGAGGGGGCTAGGAGGTGGGGGAGGTGGGTAGAAAATAGTCTCTAGGAGGGCTTCCCTTGGTGACTCAGATGGTAAAGAATCTGCCTGCCATGTGGGAGACCCAGGTTTGACCCCAGGGTCGGGAAGATCCCCTGGAGAAGGGAATGGCTACCCACTCCATATTCTTGCCTGGAGAATTCTGTGGGCAGAGGAGCCTGGTGGATTACAGTCCATGGGGTCGCAAAGAGTCGAACAGGACTGAGCTACTAACACCTTTGAGTCTCTAGGACTCCAGCTCTGACAGTCTACAAAAAGACACATTTATACCTTCCTGAAGCTCTAACCCAGATAAGCAGAATGCCCTAGGTGTAGTCCAGATAGAAGGCTGATCTACACATGCAAGCACAACAATCCTGCAAGAGATGTCTGGCTCATTCGTTCACTCAACTCAACAAAGACTTATTGAGCACCTACTCTAAGCCAGGCACAGCTAGCTGGTATAAGGTCTGCCCTGGTGAAACTTCAATTCTTTTGGAGGAGACAAGACTGTAACATTTAACCAAATGAACTTATAATTTCATGTGGAGGATAAGTGCTGTGAAGAAAAATAGAATGGGGCGACGGATTAAAAGATGAAGGAAACTCAGAAATCATAGCTCTAAATGGCACAGAGTCAGTGTTCAAACTCAGGTCTGACTCCAATACCCTGTGCTCTGCAACCACACTGCTTCCTCCTGTAGATAAATTCTGCAATATACAGGCTTAGTGTGTCCACAGCAGGATTTCTGCTCTTGTTTCTGGGTGTCTTACACTGTAGATGTGTGTTTGTATAATCACACATGTGAAAACACACCTCTGCCCATGACCCCCAAAAGCACTAAGGTCAGCAGTGAGTACCCCTGGAATATCTTTGCTGTAGATTAATTGCTTGTAGTTATGAAAACTGCTCTTTTTCCAAATATATTAACAATAGAATGTATTTGTTAGACAAAAGCAAAAAGAACTTATTTCTGTTGTTAAGTGTATTTCTCTGTTTAGTTCAGTCACTCAGTCTTGTCCAACTCTTTGACACGTGCTACCATGGACTGTAGCACGCCAGGCTTCCCTGTCCATCACCAACTCAAACTCATGTCTGTCTAGTTGATGATGCCATCCAACCATCTCATCCTCTGTTGTCCCCTTCTCCTCCTGCCGTCAATCTTTCCCCATCATCAGGGTCACTTCTTCACATCAGGTATCCAAAGTATTGGAGTTTCAGCATCAGTCCTTCCAATGAATATTCAGGACTAATTTCCTTTAGGGTAGACTGGTTGGATCTCCTTGCAGTCCAAAGGACTCTCAAGAGTCTTTTCCAACACCACAGTTCAAAAGCATCAATTCTTCGGCACTCAGCAGAATATAGTCTTTATATTCCAACTCTCACATCCATATATGACTACTGGAAAAACCATAGCTTTGACTAGATGGACTTTTGTTGGCAAAGTAACGTCTCTGCTTTTTAATATGCTGTCTAGGTTGGTCATAGCTTTTCTTCCAAGGAGCAAGCGTCTTTTAATTTCATGGCTTCAGTCACCATCTGTAGTGATTTTGGAGCCCAAAATAATAAAGTCTGTCACTGTTTCCATTGCTTCCCCATCTGTTTTCCATGAAGTGATGGGACCAGATGCCATGATCTTAATTTTCTGAATGTTGAGTTTTAAGCCAACTTTTTTCATTAAGAGGTTCTTTAGTTCTTCTTCTCTTTCTGATGTAAGGGTGGTGTCATCTGCATATCTGAGGTTATTGATATTTCTCCCAGCAATCTTGATTCCAGCTTGTGCTTCTTCCAGCCGAGCGTTTCTCATGATGTACTCTGCATATAAGTTAAATAAGTGGGGTAACAAAATATAGGCTTGATGTACTCCTTTCCCCATATGGAACCAGTCTGTTGTTCATTGTCCAGTTCTAACTGTTGCTTCCTGACCTGCAAACACATTTCTCAGGAGGCAGGTCAGGTGATCTGGTATTCCCATCTCTTGAAGAATTTTCCACAGTTTTTTGTGATCCACACAGTCAAACACTTTAGCATAGTCAATAAAGCAAGAGTAGATTTTTTTCTGGAACTCTCTTGCTTTTTTGATGATCCAACGGATGTTGGCAATTTGATCTCTGGTTCCTCTGCCTTTTGTAAGTCCAGCTTGAACATCTGGAAGTTCATGATTCGCGTACTGTTGAAGCGTAACTTGGAGAATTTTGAGTACTACTTTGCTGGCATGTGAGATGAGGGCAGTTGTACAATTCTCAGTGATCAAAATTCTTTTCTTCTTGGTTGCTAGTAAAGATTTTTTTTCTCTCTGCTTTCTTTCTCCTTTTCTAGTTTTTAAACTAATTTTCTGTACCTTTATGCATCCTGAGTGTACATGTGTTTTTAAGTCAACTCACATATCTATTTGAAGCAAATAATTACAGGTTATGAGCCAGTTTAAACACATTCTGGAAAAGATTTGTCCAAGATCCCATGCTGGTCCACAGAACAGTACTGGAATCAGAATCCACCCAAGATCACATCATTTCACAAAATTCCATAAGCTTCCTTTCAGTTCAGGTCCCTCAAGCTTTGAAAAGGGGAGCTATTGTTCCAGTTGGGTCACTGGGATTTAGATTAAGGATTTTGGAGTTATTGGACTTAGGTTCACTTTACAGGCTCTGCCGCTCATTAGCTGAGTGTCCTTGGACAAGCCACTTAATCTTGCTGAGTCTGTTTCCTCATTTCAAAATAATAAGGGTGGTGGTGTCATCTGCATATTCAGGTTATTGATATTTCTCCCAGTAATATATAATTATATATATATATATATATATATATATATATATATATATATATGTACTACAACTTTATCCATTCATCTGTCAGATGGACATATTGGTTGTTTCTAGGTCTTAGCTATTGTGAATAGTGGTGCTATGAATATTGAGGTGCATGTATTTTTTTGAAATATAGTTTTGTCCAGATATATGTCTAGGAGTGGGATTGCTGGATCATATGGCAATTCTGTTTTTAGTTTTATGAAGGACCTCCATACTGTTCTCCATAGTAGGAGCCTGAGTTCTTAACCTGCCATGCACTGCCTGTGTGCTCTCAGGTGAGTCACTTTCTTTGGCCCATAGTTTCCCCAAAATGAGATTGTGGACAAGACTATCTCTGTGAGTCAGTTATTCTCAAGTCCCATGTGGGCATCAGGAGACAAACGGAATACCTAGATTGAGGATGGATTATTCACCTTGGCTGAGGAGTACAGAAGTTTTCTAAGAGAAGTACTACCCGTGGGGCTTTTGAGGAAGGGTAATGGATTTGAAAGGGGAAGAGGGTGGGATGCAGTGCATTTCCTGTAATGAGGTGTTGAAAGGGGAAGGAGGAAGTCAGTTTTCTGGAAAGGAGTTTCCTGAGGGTGAATCTCAGGAGATGAGGCACCAACGAGACTTTTGAAAATTCGAAAGAGGTATTGTATATTGTTGGCTATGTTGTTGTTCAGTTGCCAAGTCATGTCTGACTCCTTGCGACCCCATGGACTGTAGCCCACCAGGCTCCTCTGTCTATGGGGATTCTCCAGGCAAGAACACTAGAGTGGGTTGCCATGCCCTCCTCTAGGGGATCTTCCCAACCTAGGCATCGAACCTTGGTCTCCCACATTGCAGGCAGATTCTTTACTGTCTGAGACATCAGGGAAGCCCTAAATTCTGCTAGGAGCATCCAATCACCGCCAATCACTGAGGGCTGGATTGTTGTCAGTGGGAACCAAAGAAAGGCCTGACCCTGAGAGCCATTTCTGGAGAAGGTCAGGCTAGCTGGGTGGAAGTGGGGAGGTAGTGGCTGACAGAGTTCCATACATTCACATCTGAATCGCACTAGTCGTAGGTGACTTCTGTTGAAATGTTCTGTTTCCTGGAGGCCAACAAGAGAGGATAATGTTGCCAAGTGAACTAGAAATAGAAATATTTCGTCATTTCAAGGAAACTGGGAAGAACTGAAGGCTTAGTGTTCTCTCCTAGGAAGAAGACTGACATCAGAGACTGATTTGTGTGTCTCTGGCAGGGTCAGAGACAGAAAGTAGAGTCCACAGGAAGTTGTGATTCATGGACAGAGTGCTGGCATCCAGTGACATGGGCTCCACTGCTAACTGTGCAGCTCTGGATGAGTTATTTAAATTCTCTAAGCCTTCCTCTTGTCATCAATAAAAACGGCATTTGGAGAAAACCTATTTTCTAGATTGTTATCAAAATTAAATGAGATAATCCAAATCAAGTGCTTATTATAATGCTTAGGACAGTATACTAACCAGGTGGTACTAGTGGTAAAGAACCTGCCTGCCAGTGCAGGAGACATGAGACAGGGGTTGAATCTCTGGGTTGGGAAGATCCCCTGTAGAAGGGCATGGCAACCCACTCCAGTATTCTTGCCTGGAGAATCCCATGGACAGACAATCCATGGGGTCACAAAGAGTCAGACATGACTTTATAGGGCTTTTAATATATGGTAGATCAAAAAAAAATTTTAGAAAGATAGTACTGTGGTCCATACAAAGATATATAACAGTTTGGTCTTGCTATTCATCTAAGGCTCCCTATAATCACACTTACTGATAATTTTGGTTCTTCGCCCACACTGTTTCAGGTGAGGTTCTGGGAAAATCTGAATTCTCTGAATTAAAAGAATTTCATCAGTGGCCACACAGAGATTAAGATGCCAAGTCACCAAGAGCCTGCCCAGCCAGCCTTCTCACTGAGATAACGCAACATCCATTCCACTAATTTCATTAACTTGCTTATAAGAGAGTAATTGTTCTGCATGGGGTTTTTGTTCCCAGTTTTAGGTATATGATGTTTATTTGAAAGCACACGTGGAACTTTGTGTATTATTGTAAAACTTAATTTAATCCTTAACTTTAACATTTTAAGATTTTGGCCAACCCTTTCTGGAGTGGCAACCCTAGTCCCACCTTAATTTGCTGTCACATGGCTGGAGAAAATATTAGATCCTTGACATTCTTTGCTGTTTTAAGATGTCTGTCTTCCAGTGGGTTAATTGTGTGCTCTTATGTATTCTGTGACTCCTTTTCAACAATTGGTATCTCAGATCCCAGCATCTGGGAACAAGTTAATGCTCCTGCGAGCTCTTTCCTGAAGGCCAAGAAATCTTTTGTGGGTATTTTTAATATTTCCATCATTTTGAATGCTTTTATTAATATTATATTTTAAATATTTTCTGTCTTTCTTTCATCATCTGAATACTGTTTTGATAGGGCTTGGCATGATTATACATTAGCCTGATTTCTCACATGAGGAAATTAAGAAGGTTAAGCTGTTGGTCCCAAAGTGCTCTGGTAGGTCAATGGAAGAGAAAGGATTCCAACCCATGTCTTTGGAGCTAAAAGCCTGTGTGTGTTCTAATTTTAGTATTTTCTACCCTCTGTTTCTCAGTGTTTTCCTGGACAATTATTGAACCATCATACCACCTTTAAGATCTTTTTCTACTTACCTTGCTTATTGTGTATGTGTCTATTACGTAAAAATTTGGGCTGCTGATGAATGGGGCATCCTCTTATTCATTTATTTCTCTCAGAGCCCTGATTGTACCTCGCACTTGTAAGTGTCACTGAAAGGCAATCTTTAGAGTGACTGGTGACATCAGTGAATAATTGTGTGTGTGTTAATTACTCAGTTGTGTCTGACTCTGTGACCCCATGGACTGTAACTGGTCAGGCTTCTCTGTCCGTGGAATTCTCCAGGCAAGAATACTGGAGTGGGTAGTGATTCCCTTCTCCAGGGGACTCTTCTCAACCCAGGGGTTGAACCTGGATCTCCTGCATTGCGGGCAGATTGTTTACCATCTCAGCCACCAGGGAAGCCCCAGTGAATAATTAGTTTTCTAAAATTGAAATATGATCTGTGAGCATCATTTAATGTTTTACTTTCCTTGATTTACTTATTTTCCCTTGCACATATACTTCTATATAGAATGTATGTAGCTCATTGTATTCCAAGGCTTAACTAGTAGAGAAAGTTCATGCTCGCTTCTTCCTTGGGGGTTTCATAGGACTGAATTGTTGAGCTGTGAAGAAAGCATTTTACCCAGGTGCATTTACTCCTATAGGAAACGAGCTATATTGAAGGCAACTCTGATCAAAATGCTGTATCGCTGATCTTCTCACTCAAAGAAGAAGTTGGTGCACTGGCCAGAGTATTACGTTTATTTGAGGTAAGTGCTCTGTTCATTTCTGTTTTAAATAATGGCATAGCAGACTTCTGTGTTATCTTCTGGTTGGATGCAGTGAAAAGAACATAGAGTCTAGAACTGGAAGACTTGATTTTCAGCTTAGGCTCTTACATTACCCAACTGTGTGATCTTAGATAAGTCTTTCATTGTCTGTGAGCTAAGGTTTCTCCATTTCATAATTAGGATCATTCAGAATCATGGTTGCACACCCAGGAAGCCAACACTGGACTCCCTCTTCCTGTATCAAACTTTGCTTGAAGTAATTGAGTTGGCCTTCATATTTACAAGTCATACCGCCTTCAGATTCAACTAAAATTTCTATCTGGGGTTGGTTGAATCCACAGATGTGCAGCTCACTGGTAGGGAGGACTGACTGTATTCATTATGCTAGTACTGCCATTTTATATGAGGGTCTTGAGCATCCAGGGATTTTGGTACCCATGGGGTCCTGGAATCAGTCCTCCATGGATACAGAAGGATGACTGTACTATTCTCTCAATGTTCCCAAAGCACTTTTTAACTGTGGACTATAGACTAACACTTTCACAGCACTTATTTACCTTGTGAAATGCATACATTTCTGATTGATCCCAAGGATTGTTTCTTCAGGCAGGGAACCTTGTGTGAGTCATCTTTATATCCTCTATAGGCTCAGTTTATATATATAAAGTGTTCAGTTAAGAATGAAATAATATATGGAATCTAGAAAAATGGTACAGATGAACCTATTTACAGGGTAGGAATAGAGCCGCCGATGTAGAGAACAAGCATGGGACACACTGCGGGGAGGAGAGAGTGGGATGAATTGAGAGAGTAGCACTCACATATATACAGTACCATGTGTAAAACAGATAGCTAGTGGGAAGCTGCTGCAGAGCACAGGGAGCTCAGCTCAGTGCTCTGCCATGACCTAGAGGGGTGGAATGCGGTAGGGGGTGGTTGGTGGGAAGGAGGCTTAAGAGGAAGGGGATATATGTATAGTTATAGCTGATCCACTTTGTTGTACAGCAGACACTAACACAACTTTGTAAAGCAATTATACTCCAATATAAAATCATAAATGAAAAAGAATGAAATTATATTTAAATGTGAGCAAAGGAAAATAGACTTTCAAAAATGCTTTTGCCCTGGATTGCAAGAAGAAATATTTTTGAACCAAATAATTTTTTACCCCTAGTACTTTAGGGGTGACTCTACCTGGTGACTAAATATATAAATAGGTGAAGAGACAGATCTCCCAGCCAGAAGAATGCCAAATAATTTAAACAGATACTCTGGAGTCAAAGAAGGAAAAGAATATAACTCTTCACTCCTTAGGTGTGGGCCATACAGAGTGACTTGATGAAATGGCCCTTCACCTCTGTGATCTTCTTTCCCTAAACCCATAACCCCAGTCTAACCATGAGGAAAACATCAGACAAATTCCAGTTAATGAACAGGGTACAGAATACTTGACTAGTACTCTTCAAAACTGTCAAGGTCATCAACAACTAGAAGTGTCTGGGAAGTTGTCCCAGTCCAAAGGAGCCTCAGGGGATATGACAACTCAATATAATGTAGTGCCCTGAGTGGGACCGTAGAGCAGAAAGAGGACATGAGACACAAACTAAAGAAATTCAAATAAAGTATGGTCCTTAGTTTGTGAAAGTGTATCAACATCAGTTCATTAATTTTAACACATCTTCAGTACTTATACATGACACTAATATTAGGGGAAATTGGCTGCAGAATATATGGGAATTCTCTCTACTAGCTTCTTACTTTTTTGTAAATCTAAAGTTGATCTAAAAAATAAAGTCTATTTTAATGAAATTAAACCTGGCTATCCAAAGTGAGGAAGAAAAATATCTGCCTGAGAGCAAGAAATGAGTGTAGAAAAGACAGACAGAGAGGTTTCTGAATGGCAAGCTGATCCTGAGAAAGAATATATCTGTAAATACAGGAATGTCACATTTTTGTCTTTGTATTATACGGTTCATAAGCATTTTCCTTGTGAGAGTCAGAGCTTAAGGTTAATAAATTAAATAATAGTAAATTAGCAGGATGTTTTCAACCTAATAAATAAGCCACAAGTAACTATTTACCAGGATGAAATGCACCCAAGAAACATGGCCTGCACGTGGGATGGTGAATGCCAAAGTTCATTGACTGTGACAGGTTGTTTAATGTGTGCCTTTGTTTACTCATCTGTAAACTGGAACTAATGATCCATACCTCCCTAGGTCCTGGAGGTTGTATATGCTACATAAAATGCGTGGTATGACTCTGAGTCCACAGAAGATTCTCACATGATGTCTGTTCCTTTACTGCTTCCAACTGTTATCTATGAAACCCATGAGAAATCTTTGAGACTGTGTGAAGAGGAGAAAGATGTTAGAAGCCTAGAGATATTCAGGAGCCTTGATTTAAATTTTTTTCCCAAAAAAGTAAAAATAAAAAAAAATAGAATGAATGGCTTAGTGTGTATTGTGAGCATTTACAGCAAATTGCAATGACCGAGAGTCAAGGCAGGACCATTTTAAAAAAAGCAGAGTAGCATAGGGTGGCAAAGAGGCAGACACGACTGAGCTAGTAATCACAGCACAGTAAGCACAGCGTAGCAGAACCAAGGGGTTATGGTGGCCACAGTGTATTTGTATACTTCACATCTATCATGATACCCTCAGTGAGATGGAGAAGTAAGTGTTAGATACAAAGCCTTTAAATTGTATGCATGTGTGCTTGGTCGCTCAGTCGCGTCTGACTCTTTGTGACCTCATGGATTGTAGTGCACCAGACTCCTCTGTCCGTGGGATTCTCTAGGCAAGAATACTGGAATGGGTTGCCATGCCCTCCTCCAAGGGATCTTCCCCACCCAGGGATCAAACCTGTGTCTCCTGAATTGCAGACAGATTCTTTATTGCTGAGCCTGTGGGGAAGCCATTTATATTGTGTAGATGATGCTAAACTTCTGGATCATATAAAATGAAATCATTTTCTGCCAGAAAAAAGAAAAAGAAAATAAGGATGAATCTAAACTACACTTTAGGGCAGTATTTCCTAAACAATAGTCTATCAAATGCCACATATTATTAGGTGTTTTATTAGATGAGAGTTCCAAGGTTAAATAAGGTTGGAAAATTCTGCATCTAGATTTTGGAGACCCCTCATGCTTGTGAAAATATTAAAGAGTTTGGAAAGCCCTGCAGAGTGGAAACTTATTCAGTGTTACCTTACTCAGCATTTCCCAAATGTTTTTGACCATGGAACCTTGTTCAAGAAAGACACATTACCGTTTTGCAGGCACTAGTATCCCATTGAACTTATGCTATTATAGAGTTAGGAGCTCCAGACTCTCAGTTATGAGTGAGATTTGGGACCCACAGCATTGGGATTCAGACTATGTTGTCTGGAACCAAACTGTTTGGGTTGAAAATCCAGTTGTGCCACCTGTGAACTGGGTAACCTTAGGAAAGTTATTTATCCTCTTGGTGACTTAGTTTCCTCATGTTTAAACTGAAGGTAATAAGATTTTTTTGTAGGGCTGTTGTGAAAATTAAATGAATTAATACAGGCAAAGTACTTAATGATAGTATCTGTCACATAGTAAGAGCTCAATAAATGTTTGCTCTCATTATTTCTATGCAGTATCATTTTGGAGAGTCATGGAGCATCAGAGACTTACATTCTTAGCTCTGTGACAGATAGCTAAAGGATTAAGATTAAGGTTAATTGACTTGAAAAGGGATTATGGGGTAAGGAAACAATAGTTTCATTCAAATATTTGAAGTGCCATCATGGAAAAAGAATGGGGCTTCCCTGGTGATTCAGATGGTAAAGAATCTGCTTGTAATGTGGGACACCTGGGTTTGATCCCTGGGTGGGGAAGATCCTCTGCAGAAGGGAATGGCTACCCACTCCAGTATTCTTGCCCGGAGAATTCCATGGACAGTGGAGCCTGGCGGGCTACAGTCCATGAGGTCAAAAAGAGTCAGACAGAAGAATACTGCTTATTTTTTGTTACTTCACAGGCAAAAGGACAAAGCATGAAATTACAGGGAGCATATTTCAAATCACTTAAA
The DNA here is from genome assembly GCF_032452875.1 of Bos javanicus. Classification (NCBI taxonomy): domain Eukaryota; kingdom Metazoa; phylum Chordata; class Mammalia; order Artiodactyla; family Bovidae; genus Bos; species Bos javanicus. The sequence continues at coordinate 67,191,691 of NC_083872.1, read as the reverse complement.
GGCATCATCTCTACTGTAGAAGAGAACTGGAAGACATTGATTTCAAGCATTATTACTATCAAAACAGCTAGTAAAAGGCAGGGCAGAATCAATGCAAAAATTATGGTATAAATAATCTTACCTTTCCTTAATAAAGACAAAGGAAAAATCCATTCTAGTTCCTCCAAAATTGGCAATGGAGGAGAAATGTTATATGGCGGAATCACCTGTACCTGTGAGTACCTTGCTAGGTACTCTTGTAGTCACCTCCATCCTTAATGAGCATGACTGTCTTTTCCATAGCTGATTAACACCAAAGTCATCATCCCACTAAGTAGTGATACTGCCTGCCAGTGGGCTCATGGTCTATTAGACCTCAGCTAGTAACAACATCAGAATGCAATGCAAACCTGAAGAGGTGGGATGGGTGGCGGTGGGAGGGAGGCTCAAGAGAGAGGGGATATATCTATATCTATCTATCTATCTATCTATCTATCTATCTATATATATATATTGGAAGTGAGAAATAGATTTAAGGGCCTAGATCTGATAGAGTGCCTGATGAACTATGGAATGAGGTTCGTAACATTATACAGGAGACGGGGATCAAGACCATCTCCATGGAAAAGAAAGCAAAAAAGCAAAATGGCTGTCTGGGGAGGCCTTACAAATAGCTGTGAAAAGAAGAGAAGCAAAAAGCAAAGGAGAAAAGGAAAGATATAAACATCTGAATACAGAGTTCCAAAGAATAGCAAGAAGAGATAAGAAAGCCTTCTTCAGCGATTAATGCAAAGAAATAGAGGATAACAACAGAATGGGAAAGACTAGAGATCTCTTCAAGAAAATCAGAGATACCAAAGGAACATTTCATGCAAAGATGGGCTCGATAAAGGACAGAAATGGTATGGACCTAACAAAAGCAGAAGATATTAAGAAGAGGTGGCAAGAATACACAGAAGAACTGTACAAAAAAGATCTTAATGACCCCGATAATCACAATGGTGTGATCACTGACCTAGAGTCAGACATCCTGGAATGTGAAGTCAAGCGGGCCTTAGAAAGCATCACTACAAACAAAGCTAGTGGAGGTGATGGAATTCCAGTTGAGCTATTCCAAATCCTGAAAGATGATGCTGTGAAAGTGCTGCACTCAATATGCCAGCAAATTTGGAAAACTCAGCAGTGGCCACAGGACTGGAAAAGGTCAGTTTTCATTCCAATCCCAAAGAAAGGCAATGCCAAAGAATGCTCAAACTACCATACAATTGCACTCATCTGATACGCTAGTAAAGTAATGCTCAAAATTCTCCAAGCCAGGCTTCACAATATGTGAACCGTGAACTTCCTGATGTTCAAGCTGGTCTTAGAAAAGGCAGAGGAACCAGAGATCAAATTGCCAACATCCGCTGGATCATGGAAAAAGCAAGAGAGTTCCAGAAAAACATCTATTTCTGCTTTATTGACTATGCCAAAGCCTTTGACTGTGTGGATCACAATAAACTGTGGAAAATTCTTCAAGAGATGGGAATACCAGACCACCTGATCTGCCTCTTGAGAAATTTGTATGCAGGTCAGGAAGCAACAGTTAGAACTGAACATGGAACAACAGACTGGTTCCAAATAGGAAAAGGAGTACATCAAGGCTGTATATTGTCACCCTGCTTATTTAACTTCTATGCAGACTACATCATGAGAAACTCTGGACTGGAAAAAACACAAGCTGGAATCAAGATTGCCAGGAGAAATATCAATAACCTCAGATATGCAGATGACACCACCCTTATGGCAGAAAGTGAAGAGGAACTAAAAAGCCTCTTGATGAAAGTGAAAGTGGAGAGTGAAAAAGTTGGCTTAAAGCTCAACATTCAGAAAACAAAGATCATGGCATTCGGTCCCACCACTTCATGGGAAATAGATGGGGAAACAGTGGAAACAGTGTCAGACTTTATTTTTCTGGGCTCCAAAATCACTGCAGATGGTGACTGCAGCCATGAAATTAAAAGACGCTTACTCCTTGGAAGGAAGGTTATGACCAACCTAGATAGCATATTCAAAAGCAGAGACATTACTTTGCCAACAAAGGTTCGTCTAGTCAAGGCTATGGTTTTTCCATTGGTCACGTATGGATGTGAGAGTTGGACTGTGAAGAAGGCTGAGCGCTGAAGAATTGATGCTTTGAACTGTGGTGTTGGAGAAGACTCTTGAGAGTCCCTTAGACTGCAAGGAGATCCAACCAGTCCATTCTGAAGGAGATCAGCCCTGGGATTTCTTTGGAAGGAATGATGCTAATGCTGAGACTCCAGTACTTTGGCCATCTCATGCGAAGAGTTGACTCATTGGAAAAGACTCGGATGCTGGGAGGGATTGGGGGCAAGAGGAGAGGGGGACGACAGAGGATGAGATGGCTGGATGGCATCACTGACTCGATGGACATGAGTCTGAGTGAACTCTGGGAGTTGGTAACGGACAGGGAGGCCTGGCGTGCTGCGATTCATGGGGTCGCAAAGAGTTGGACACGACTGAGTGGCTGATCTGATCTGATCTGATATATATTGGACTTCCCTGGTGGTTCAGACAGTAAAGCATCTGTCTACAATGTGAGAGACCTAGGTTCGATCCATATACTCACTAGCTGATTCGTATTTTATAGCAAAAGCCAATACAACATTATAAAGCAATTATCCTCCAATTAAAAAAAATAATAATACAAAAATAAATAGAGGTTCATTAACTCAAAAAAAAAGAATGCAATAGGCTTGATATTTGCATTGGAGATACAGAGGTATGGTGTTTACACGCATTGGTTGTGTGGTGATGGAGGCAGTGAGGCAGATGGTTTCGTGGATTGGGGCCAAACAATTAGGAACATACTCAAACCTCTGTCTGCTAACCCCCAAAAATCCCACTGTCCTCAGTACATTGATCTTTCAATTCTCTGCATTTTCCAAAGTTCTCTTTATTTTTAGCTTCTACTCTCTCATGTCCTGAGCCTACTTAGAAAAATAGTCTCCTGAGAGCCTTTATTGCAAGTGGCTTAGTAATGGGCTATAAAATTAGAATCAAACTCCTGGGGGAAGTTGCAGAGAAGAGGTCTCCCTTCCTCTGCCAGAACCCCACTAATCATTTTACCTCGAATTCCCTAAGGACGGGAATAAGCCATCAGGCGCATATACAGAGCTCTGAAGTGCATGATGAGTGTGCTCAGTTGTCATCATTTAACTGATGGAGACACACAGGTTCAGACTAAGCAAGCTGCCCAGGGCTAGACTCTTAGAGCTAGAAAATCCTTCCAAGTTCACCCTCCATTTTCACAGTAGATTTTAAAACAAATCTATATATGTGTTTACAGTCTAAATGTTTACAAGTACAGTCTGTATTTGTCACAGTCACTTTCTGTGTTCCCTCTCTGCCCAGATGACCCACATCCCACCCTCATAAGATACTCAATCAGCTCATACTGTCTCATTCATGCATTCCATTAACCTTCTGTGAGTATCAGCTGTTATCAGACCATATATAGGTGTTGAGGAGACTGGGATGAGTGAAGCAGTCATTCTCTGCATCTGCAGAACGTGGAGAAGCTCAGGCTTCCATGAGCATTCTTAATCTAGGCTGGGGGAAAAATTTGTTAAGAAGTTTCTTGCAGACATAATTAAGCTGAAACCTAAAGGACTGACTAGTGAGGTAAATGGGGGAGTAAATTCCAGAATGAAGAGACAAATGACTTGAGGGGAGAGAATAAACGCATGGCCAGGTCATGGAATCCTTGAATCCTTTACCATCCACCAACCTCAGTGTTCCTGGGAACAGAAGCGGGGTTGCAGAGGAGAGGTTTGGCAGATAATAAGATGTTTACTACTCTCAAGTTTGGACTTTAGGTCCTGCCTGTGACTCCTGGGTCTGGTGAGCAGGACAGCATCAAGACTGAATCACGAGGGTTCCTTTTATCCTTTTCACCTTGGTGCAGAGCAGTTGTGGCAGTAACATGTTTACAGGGAACACTCCATCTTTAATCAAAATAAGAAGAGCATTGTGTTTCACTGGGGAAAAGTTCTTACAACCCAGATGACTTTTTCATCTTATTTAAACCCCCAAATATAGATAATAGTATAAAGAATATCCATGTAACTCACTTCCTGTTTAAGCAGTAAATCATTACAGGAATGACTTAAATCCCTGGGTACCCCTTCCCCATGTACCTCCCTCCTCAGAAGTAGCTATTAATCTGAATTTGATACATATTATTCCCATGCATCTTTTAAGACTTTGTTATATAAAGATATCCATTAGGATATATGGCATAGTCTTGCAAGTTTTGCTTTTTTGAAGTAAAGTTGATTTACAATGCTGTATTAATTTCTGGTATACAGCAAAGCAATTCATTTGTATATGAACATATATACTTTACGTATATAGACTTCATATTCTTTTCCATAATGGTTTATCACAAGATATTATATATAATTCCTTGTGCTATACAGGACCTTGTTGTTTACCCTGTAAGCTTTTAATCTTCATAAGATTGGAGTCATATTGTAATAGTCTGTCTGCAGTTTTCTTTTTGGGGAGAAGAAGGGGGACATTGTTTTTGAGATTTGTGCATCTATTTCTGCTCATTCATTTTTTCCCCTCTCTATTTTCCATTGTATGACTATACTTTATTTCTTATTGATGGGTCTTTAGCTTGCTTCTCTTGTGTGTCCATGCAGATGGTTCTGCCTCAAACATTTTGATGGGTTTGATGATCCAGTTATTGAATAGAGGAACCTCAAATGGAAAACTGGCACTGTTTTCAGCTGTTTACCTGTTCAAAACCAGGCATATTTGAGAAACAGTAGCATGAAGCTGACTTTCTACACTTTCATCATAAAGTTCAGTCCCACGTTGTGAAAATGTAGACGGAGTGCTGTGGTCCATTGATGGTACGTGGGTTGTGATTGCTCATGGATAGCTTGGACTGAAACAGGCCACCGGACCATTTCGATTTTATCTCTTCGGTGCCAAAAAAAAAAGTGGGGGTAGAAAGGGGAACCTGGGACAGGACAGCTCTTTCCTGTAAAGCCTTGAGAAGAGCCTGGATTAAGCTGCTAGCCCGTTTCTTCCCCAGGAAAGGGGTTCCCTCTGAAACGGACACAGTTCCAACCACATGGAGGGGAAGATGGGGAAGAAATAACCCAACAAAGAGGGACAAGACCAAGGGAGGGGAAGACCAGGAACTGACAACAGAGATACTCCCAGGGGAGGCGAGAGTGGGATCCTAAAGGATGGTTTCCAGGGGGTGAATCCTGAAAGTTAACTTGAACCTGCCTGAGAACGCGCCTCTAGCGTGGAGTTGGGGAAGGTCTTGAGCTCACTCTAGACTTTAATAATTGTGCTGCTCCTGTTTTTCTGAATGTTTTTGGTTTCCTATTTAGCCCAGTAGGTTTAATTTTTAGACTCTTAGTCAGCTGGGGCTGTTACTGGACCTCTGACAAGAAGAGATCAGTAAAATACACAAGAAGCCCTGCCTGTACCTCTGTGAGACTTCTCTATTTTTCTAACTGTTATTTCTCACCCCAGATGTTGTGGCCATCCCCAGACTGTTTCTGCTTTTGCCCCATTGCAGTCTTTCTTCTTTTTTTGTGCCCCACGGTTTGTGGGATCTCAGTTCTCTAACCAGTGATCGAACCTATGCCCTCTGCAGTGGAAGTGCAGAGTCCTAACCACTGGATCACCAGGAAGTCCCCAGTCTATCCTTAAAATACCTGCCAGAGTGCTTCATTGAAAACATGAGTCAAAATCTCTCTCTCCCTCTGCCGTACTACCTCTCATAGCACAATGGCAACCCACTCCAGTACTCTTGCCTGGAAAATCCCATGGATTGAGGCCTGGTAGGCTGCAGTCCATGGGGTTGCTAAGAGTCGGGCACGACTGAGCGACTTCACTTTCACTTTTCAATTTCATGCATTGGAGAAGGAAATGACCCACTCCAGTATTCTTGCCTGGGGAATCCCAGGGACGGATGAGCCTGGTAGGCTGCCGTCTATGGGGTCACACAGTCAGACACGACTAAAGCGACGCAGCAGCAGCAGCAGCATCATAGTTGATTTACAATGTTGTGTTAGTTTCAGGTGCACAGCAAAGGATTTAAGTTACATATACATATACAATACATATACATATATTCATTCTTTTTTCAGATGAAAGTGAAAGTCTCTCGGTTGTGTCTGACTCTTTGAGACCCCATGGACTATACAGTCCATGGAATTCTCCAGGCCAGAATACTGGAGTGGGTAGCCTTTCCCTTCTCCAAGGGATCTTCTCAATCCAGGGATCAAACCCAGGTCTCCCCCATTGCAGGCAGATTCTTTACCAGCTGAGCCACAAGGGAAGCCCAAGAATGTTGGAGTGGGTAGCCTATCCCATCTCCAGTGGATCTTCCTGACCCAAGAATTGAACCAGGGTGTCCTGCATTGCAGGCAGATTCTTTACCAACTGAGCTATCAGGGAAGCCTTTTTCAGATACTTTACCTTTATAGGTTATTACAGAATATTGAGTAGAGTTCCCTTTGCTTACAGTAGGTCCTTGTTGTTTATCTATTTTATACACAGCTTCTTAATGTCACTCCAAGTGAAAAAGTTAAGATGATGGCCGTTAGGTTACTCTTGGCTGCTTCTCTGCCTCGTGGCCTACTGCCCCCTGCCCCCTGCTCATCTGCGCCTGTCACACTGGCCTCACTGATGGTCTTCAGTCATACTGTGAAATGGCTGACCCCAGCACCCTTCCACTTGCTGTTCCCTTATGACTTGCTTCCTCACTGATTTTAGGTCTAGACCTCCATGTCACCTGTTTATTTTTGGGGGATTTCATGACCCCATTGTTTAAAATGGCACCTCGATTGAACCTCTGGAATAGTCTGTCCCTCTTCCCTGCTTATTTTTGTATGTTCCATCTGAAGACTGTATATTTTATTTATTTATCATAGTTATTATTTGTGTCTTCCTTCCAGAATGTAAGCTCCAGGAGGGCAGGGATTTTTCCTGCTTTGTCTGCTCTTATAGCCCAGTGCTTAAGCCCTGGCACCAGGGAGGTGTTGGATTGAATGAGTTATGAAAGGCTCCTGTCTGTTTACCTGAGACCAGTGATGTGGACCATCATCTGTGACTGTCTTTGATGTTGCCTCCCACCCCAGAAAGCTCTGAAACCGACAAGGACATAACTTCATTTGAGCTTATGCCAAGGCAACAGCCTGTAGGAGGTCCAAGAACTCAAGAAGCTCCCCTTTTCCAGTCTAATCTCATCTGAAAATATGCTCAGCATTTCATTCCCCTTTTGGAAACATACTTTCAGGGAAAAATCTGAGAAGAGCTTAAAGTACAGCAAATATTAAAGGGGAAGTGACTCGTCAACTTAATGTGTTTCAGTTTCCAGGAGAATAATATCTGTGCCAGGTTGAGAAAGGTAGGGCATACTGACTTCTTACTGAGTAACTGTGATTGAAGCCACAATGGTGCAAGGTGCTTTCTCTCTTGCTAATGCTCATTAAGCTGCCAGATAATATGATTTTTATATTAAACATGGAAAATAAAAGTTCATAATGTCTAACTAATGTATCCAAAGGTAGTGAGTACAGAACAGAATTTGAACTCAGATTAGTCCCAAAGCCCGCACCTTTTGCGTTATCATTCTTTCCTTGAGAAATGAAGTGGAAGAGGAGAGGAAGGAGCTTGAGTTCAAGAAAAGGTCCAGAAGCACGAATCCATTTTTCACATTTCATCATATTCATTCTGTATTTCATCTACTTGTGATGAATCCCCCTTTAGGAAGATTTTCCTCATGGATGGGAGCACAAAAGGGTTTCTGGTCAACCCTTGTTAAAATAGACCATTCTTTTCACTTTGCTTTTTTCTGGACCCCACACTCTGTTCAAGAGTCCTGAGTCATCAGGTTGTTGCTCGGCCTTCTTGTATGCAGAAATTAACTACTGGGCAAATTGTGAAATTGTCTTTGCAGTGTTGAACTCTAACTTTTCTTGCCTGTGCCAAAATGTCCACGAAGATGTGATGAGTGTGCATGGGTCAATTTTTAACTTGAATAGAGCCCTCGTTTGAAAATACAAATTCAGGGACTTGCCTGGCTGTCCGGTGGTTAAGACTCTGTGCTTCCACTGCAGGGGGTATGGATTCAATCCCTGTTGGGGAACTATGATTCCAAATGCCATGTGGCATGGCCAAATAAATGATAATAAAAATTCACTTCTTAAAAGGTAACTATGATCATATTCAGATTTGGAGGTTCATTTCTAAAGCATTTCTTAGCAACCAAAATTATTGGTATCTAAGGATCCACACTATTAAACCAGAGAAACACCACTAAGGAAATTGCATGCTAAGCTAGAGAGCTAATTGATTCAAATGGGAAAGAAATCATCTGAAGAATTTAGCTGGGTGATCTTAGCCAGAAATTTCACTCACATTAAAAAGATACGTGGATGAAACTGGAGCCTATTATACAGAGTGAAGTAAGCCAGAAAGAAAAACACCAATGCAGTATCAGTTCAGTTCAGTTCATTCACTCAGTCGTGTCTGACTCTTTGCGACCCCACGAATTGCAGCACACCAGGCCTCCCTGTCCATCACCAACTCCCGGAGTTCACTCAGACTCACGTCCATTGAGTCAGTAATGCCATCCAGCCATCTCATCCTCTGTCATCCCCTTCTCCTCTTGCCCCCAATCCCTCCCAGCATCAGAGTCTTTTCCAAGGAGTCAACTCTTCGCATGAGGTGGCCAAAGTACTGGAGTTTCAGCTTTAGCATCTAACGCATATATATGGAATTTAGAAAGATAGTAACGATAACCCTGTATAAGAGACAGCAAAAGAGACACAGATGTATAGAACAGTCTTTTGGACTCTGTGGGAGAGGGTGAGGGTGGGATGATTTGGGAGAATGGTATTGAAACATGTATATTATCATATGTGAAACGAATCGCCAGTCCAGGTTCGATGCATGATGCAGGACGCTTGGGGCTGGTGCATTGGGATGACCCAGAGGCATGGTATAGGGAGGGAGGTGGGAGGGGGTTTCAGGATGGGGAACATGTGTACACCTGTGGCAGATTCATGTCAATGTATGGCAAAACCAATACAATATTGTAAAGTAATTAGACTCCAATCAAAATAAATTTATATTAAAAAAAGATATATTTTAATTTTCGTTGCATGGGTAATAGTATGAAACTGTTGGCAAATAAATGGAAGTTACACATAATCTTGTCATAACATCATGATGCCTTTCATTCTAGCCTTTTTTCCTTGTGTTGGACAGAAGTTTTAAAACATATTTTAATTATCTATCACATACCTATATCCATCATAAGTATTTTCCCAAGGGTCTGTCATTTAAAAGAGAAAGTTAAATTTTAGTAATAAATATTGTCTTTCGAAAAGTTGAACTGTGATCAAAAAGAAAATAGAGACAAAAACACCTTGAGGCCCATCAGTGGAGTTGTTCAGTCGCTAAGTCATGTCCAACTCTTTGTGACCTCACGGGCGACTTCCCTGTTCTTCACTGTCTCCTGGAGTTTGCTCAAACTCATCACTGGAGACCATCACTGTGGGAGTGCTTACTGGCACTTTGTTTTTAATGGTTTCAGGGTCTCCAGTGAATGATTATAGACTACAGTCCATCTTATATCCCACTATTATGTAGTCGGGTTACAAATTTGGTAAAAAGTTCTCCCATAAGTTAGGTCTCTAGAATTATAAAAACTGAGTCATGGGGCATACATTGTTTTTATTTTTTTAAATTGGAGCAAAATTGCTTTGCAGTGTTTTTGTTTCTGCTGCGCAATGAAGTGAATCAGCTGGAAGTATACGTACATCCCTTCCTCTTGAGGCTCCCCCTCCTTCCCTCCCTTCCATCCCACCCCTCTCGGTCATCACAGAGCACTGAGCTGAGCTCTCTGTGCTGTACAGAAGCTTCCTACCAGCTATCTGTTTTACTCATGGTAGTGTATATACAGCATACGCTGTCTTCTGGCTGTTTCCAAGGTGAGAGGCTTCTCCCTGGGAAGTGGTGTTGTGTTACGAGGGGTGGGATAGAAGTGGGGAAACTCAATCAGTGTAGTTTCTGCCTTCCAGCCTTTAAAATTTTTTTTTCACTCTACACCCCTTCCCACCTCCTATACCACCCGGCCTCCCTTGCTGTTCCACAAATGAACATGGCCAAGGTGCATCCACTCCTATTTCTTGGCTTTGCTGTTTTTTCTCTGCTCTTAACAAAGCAGGAATTGGTTAAAGTTTAAAGTTACTTTAAACTTCTTTTAAAGTTTCAGCTTAGGTCAATAGGCAGAGCTTAACCATTTGCTTTCATCCAGAGCCAAGATGGATGACATTGCTCTTTGTTTTCATTAGAAAGTCACCTCTATTTGCAAAGAAAGCTTTAGAGCAACTGCTATCTGCTCTTCCTTCCTCCACGTGATCTTCTCTGTCTCTGGTCAGGAGTCCCCACATTGGGTTACCTGGTCAGGGGTATGTTCTTCTGCAGCTGGTGCCCATGTATAATGGCTTCATCATGTACCCCTGAGAATTATGGGGAAGAAGGAGCAGGAAGCAGGCCTGTGTAGGATTGCTTCTTATTGTGTTTACTCCCATAGTGTTTTCACTTTGAGGGACGTGGCATAATAGTAATAAGAATGATGAGACCTGGTATTTGTGGGATGCTCATCATATCCCTGGCAGGACAGGGTGTGTGGTTAAAAGACCAATGTCTGAGGTTAGAGAAAATGAGCTTCTCTCTCCAGCCACTTTTTTTTTTAAATAGGTGTGTAATTGCTTTGGGCTTCCCAAGTGGCTTCCCTGGTGGCTCAGATGGTAAGAATCTGCCTACAATGCCAGAGACCCGAGTTCCGTCCCTGGGTTGGGAAGATCCCCCTGGAGAAGGAAATTGCAACCCAATCGAGTATTCTTACCTGGAGAATCTCATGGACAGAGGAGCCTGGCGGGCTATAGTCCGTGGGGTTGCAAAAGAGTTGGACATTACTTAGCGACTAAACAACACTAATTGCTTTACAATGTTGTATTAGTTTCTGCTGTCCAATGCAGTGAATCAGCTCTATGTATACATATATCCCCTCCCTTTTGGACCTCCCTGCTACCCAGCATCCCCCATCCCAGCCATCTGGGTCATCACAGAGCACCGAGCTGAGCTCCCTCTGTTACACAGCAGCTTCCTCTCTGGCCCCTTTTAACAAAGCATCTTTGTCTCTAATTTCGTTCTTCACATCTTCCTTAACCTCTACAAAGGATTCTTGAGAAGGTCACAGAAGATAATTTGAAACTGTAAAGTGGTATTATTTGAATATCATTACTGTATTTAAGTATCATTACTGTAATTATCCATGCGCTCTTCAACCATGTGCCACTAACCATCGAGGAAAAAGATGCACTTCTTGAACTCTAAGGTTGATGAATTTCATTTCTTTGCAATTATAGAATTATTCAAGTTAAGCATTTTTTTCTGGGTACATTTTGTCCATTTTAATGTTTGGAGAAATCCTCTTTTAAAGAAAAATTAATAAAGAGGATAGTCCTTGATTTTCTTCACAAAGAACAACACTGTCAATGAAATCAGAGTTTTGAATAAGTAATAATGAAAACCACACATTAAAATTTGAGGGCCAGTTTAAGTAAGTGACTCTTTTTTTACTGATGAACTCAATAAGGGCTAAAGTATCACCAGCTAGAGACATTGTAGTTGAGAAGCTGTATTAAGTGATTATTATTTGTGGCATTAAATGCACATGAGTCTTCCCTTCTCAATGAGACTTCATGTGTCCATTCTATTAAATACTGCAAACTGCCCCGTTGCACTCCAAGACTGCCTGTTCCCTTCACCCTGCTCTGCATTGTATTTTTCCCTAGGCTTTATCATTATAATACATAAATCAGTTATCTTTTTTGTTTGTTGTTTGTATCTTCAAAACTTGAATGTAAACTCTATTAAAGGAAAATATCTTTGTTTTGTTCACTACTGTATCGCAGCCACTTAGAAAGTGACCAGTGCCTGGAAGGTGCTACATATACGTTTGTAGCATAACTGGAATGAAAAGTAATTATATAAAAATATGAGTGGTATTTGTACTGGATAAAATAAAATTTTAACTGAGCATGTTTTAGGTACCTGACAGTCTGTATGTATCGTCTCATCCAGTGTTTCCTACAAATTCATGAACCAGGTACCATGAATACCTGGAGAAGGGCATGGCAGCCCACTCCACTATTCTTGCCTGGAGAATCCCCTGGGCATAGAAGCCTGGCAGACTGCAGTCCATGGGGTGGCAAAGAGTCGGACACGACTGAGTGACCAAGCACCACAACTACCCACAAAATTACAGATGGAGAAACTGATGGTTAGAAATATAAAAGTACATTTTCTAAGGTCTCATAGCTGACATAGTTAAGAACCTTGATTTAAACCCAATAAGCCTGACTCTTGTGGACTCTATCCAAGCAGAATAGTGTTGCTTCTGTGTACCAAACTGAAATCTTATGTTTGCAATTCTAGGCCTTGAGCAGATTTCCACATGATTAAATTCTGTGACATTTGAACTATTTCCCCAACATTTGGTTTGTTATTTGGTTTTGCAGAAGAAAAAGTAAACAACTTTTTCTGTGTTAAAGGCTTTCTTCTACTCTTATATTGGACAAAAAAAGGAAGAAAGAAAAAAAAAAGAGACCTCTTCTTCCTCACTTCTCCACATTTCGTTGTGTTTGCTCTGGTTTTGCGTTTGGTCTGTGTCAATTCCGGTTACTGTCCCCTTCATACTCCCTTAACTTCTCTTTTCTAGGAGAATGATATAAACCTGACCCACATTGAATCAAGACCTTCACGTTTAAGGAAAGACGAGTATGAATTTTTCACCAATCTGGATCAACGCAGCGTGCCTGCCCTGGCAAACATCATCAAGATCTTGAGACATGACATTGGTGCCACTGTGCACGAGCTCTCCCGGGATAAGAAGAAAGACACAGGTGAGAGGCAGGAATTTCACAAGGTAAATAGCTCTACATCCTCACCATAAAATAACGGCAGAGAAGGACTTGCCTGGGAGCCCAGTGGTAGGACATTGCCTTCCAATGTAGGGGGTGCCGGTTCCATCCCTGGCTGGGAAGCGGCGATCTCATATGCCTTGAGGCCAAGAAACCAAAACGTAAAACAGAAACAATATTGAAACAAATTCAATAAAGATTTTAAAAATCATGCTCGTGCTAGGTTGCTTCAAAGTTGTGTCTGACTCTGTGCAATCACATGAAAAAAACTTAAAAAAGAATAATGTCAAAGGTAATCTCAACCATGAAAGACCAGGATTTAGTGAGAGGATGTAGTTTAGGGATGCAGAATAGTGCCTGTCATAGTTAGACATTTAATAGCTGTTCCTTTCCCCCTTCCTCAAAATAGCTGTTTCTTATATTAGTTGTCTTTAGTTGCCTTCTACTGCAATTTTTATACATTTTTCATTGGTGGATTTTTATGCTCTCAAAATTTCTCTGCCTCAGTTTCCTCTGTAAAATGAAAATTTTTGAGATTTAAAAGGTCAATTCTATAAAGCCTGTGTGTAGCTTTATGTAGGGTGACAGTTACAAGGCAGAAATCTCATCTCATGGCTTAGAGGTAGGATGGTTAGGGTGTCCAGGGTGCTTTCTATTTAAATATGGTGTCAGGACAAATTCTTTAGTAATCTCTGTTGCGTCTCATGGTCTCTCCCCATGTGCTTCTCATGAGCTGGAGCTCTTTGATTCCTTGTTCTTAGGACTTTCATTGTCTCTTCCACTAGATTACAAGCTCCTTGTAGGCAGGGAGAGTCTCTTACCTACATTAATATCCTTAGAGTTACATAGCTCTCAGCAATTATTTGTGCATGAATGACTAAATAGAGTAATTGTCAAGACTTGCTCTGCCCACTTGTTTACTTACTGAAATTGCTACCGAATCGAAACTGGTTCTGCTCTGTCACACGATGGACCAGTAAATCAGGAGACAAGTTCTTGGGGACAAGGAATAGTGACTTTATTCAGAAAGCCAGCAGACTGAGAAGATGGCAGACTGATGTCTCAAAGAACCATCTTACTCCAGTCAGAATTTGGGCTATTTTACTAAAAATAGCCCGAATTATATTTTTATGTTAAAAAGAGAAGTTAGTTGTCTATTGTAAACGTCTTGGTGCAGGAATCCTTTGTTCTTATAGGTGTCCCTGTAGGTCAGGTTATGATGTTCCTGTGAATCTCCAACAAAACAAATGTTATTCTCTGTTTTGCAACTTTTTATTCATATATGTATAAAGGCCTGAGTCCTGAGAATGGGCTATTCTGTATATTTTAAGTTCTAGGCAACATTCTTTTACAAAAGGTGGCGAGCCAGTGTAATTAACCACTGGCAGCAGAGCACAAAGGTTAAAATAACAGAAACATCTAATATGGAGTCATATTTGTTCTTCCCTATTACAAAATATTGCCCTGGAGAGGAGTTAGGGCAATAGAGTGTAGGAATTGCATGGGCTTGGCCTTGGAGAGGCTTCGGTTCAAGCCCTGCTTTTTCCACTTATTGGCTTTGAGACCCTTGACAAGTCTCTTTAACAGCCCTGACCTCTATTTTTCATAGGACTTCTGTGAGGATTAAATGAGATCTTGCATAGTCAGTGCTTAAAACAGTGCCCAGCTGGGTAAATGATAGTATGTGGTGGTTGTTGAACTGATGAGCTGTGCTAATAGATGACTAATAACTAAAGACCAGAGTTTCCATTAGGGATAATGCTTTGCGTTGTATAGTTCTGTTGATTTTGACAAATACATAATGTCACGTGTTTGCTATTTCATGTCATACAGAATGGTTTCAGTGCTCTCAAAATGCGCTGTGCTCCACATGCTCATCCCTCTCTCCTTCCCCTTTCTCCCTGGCAACCACCCATCTTTTTACTGTCTCCGTGATTTTGACTTTTCCAGAATGTTATGCTGTATGAATATGGAACCACAGACTATATATGCTTTTTTAAAATATTTATTTATTTGGCCGTGTTAGGTCTTAGTTACGTTATGTGGGATCTTTGGTTGCAGACTCTCTAGTTGTGGCATGAGGCTTAGTTGCTCTGAAACTTGTGGGATCTTAGTTCCCCGAACAGGAATTGAACCTGTGTCCTGTGCATTGCAAGGCAGAATCTTAACCACTGGACCACCAGGGATGTCCCTACATCCTTTTAGACTGGTTTTTTTTGTTTGTTTGTTTCATTTAGCAGGTTTCCTTCATGCCTTTTTGCGACTTGATAGCTCATTTTTTGGTAATCACTGAAAAATGTTCCATTGTATAGATGTACCGCATCTCATTTATCCATTTTGCTCAATCTATTGATTGATATTTTGGTTGCTTCTAAATTTTGGCAATTATGGATGAGGCTGTTAAATATTCATATTCAGGTTTTTCTGTTTTCAAAGTTTTCAACTCATTTGGGTCACTACTTAGAAGTGATTGCTGAGATGAACTATTTTTTCCTATATAATCAAAAAATTTTTTCTATTGTAAAATCTAAAATCAAAAGCTTTTTTTTGGCCACAACATTAAAGACTAGCTCAAGAGGATTTCAGGCTTCGCAGTTGAAGTTAACATGTTAATAATTACTGCTGCTGCTGCTGCTAAGTCGCTTCAGTCGTGTCCGACTCTGCGACCCCATAGACGGCAGCCCACCAGGGTCCCCCGTCCCTGGGATTCTCCAGGCAAGAACACTGGAGTGGGTTGCCATTTCCTTCTCCAATGCATGAAAGTGAAAAGTGAAAGTGAAGTCGCTCAGTCGTGTCCGACTCTTCGCGACCCCATGGACTGCAGCCTACCAGGCTCCTCCGTCCATGGGATTTTAAATGAGACATAAGACTGCACACTCCTCCCCCCACCCCCCTGCCCCACATAGGCCATTGAAACATTTTCTTTTTTTTTTTTAAAGCTTCTAAAAAGCCTAAGCCCAGATTCATTTTGATCCAATATTAGCAGAGTTCCACTGCCCGCGATGCCGTAGTGCTGCGAGGCGGCGCAGGCCAGTCGGCCTGGCAGATACGGGGAGAACTCGGCGGCGTAGCCGTGGCGGCCGGGCACCCGCAGCGTCCGTACCCCTCCGCCGGGCGTCGCGCTCATCCCGCCCGCCGCCTCCGGCCCTCGCCGCTTTGGCCGCCGAAGCCGTTCCGAATCGAAACATTTTCTAAAAGACTCCTCTGAAGCTATCCCAGGGGATCTCTTCTCTTCCTGCCCTTGCTCTCTGTGGCTGTAACCAAGACCAGGAAGTCCATCCTGGGTGTCTGCCCTTGCTGAGAGTGGCAGCCATGCATGCAGGCTCTGATCACTGGTGGGGAGCGGGGCACTTGGCATTCCTCCTCAAATTAACCCTATCGGCTTCCCTTCTTCTTCTACCTTCTGAGTGAGCTGCTTCTCTGATGACCTCCTTCTCTTGCTTTTCCGGCCACCTGCTCCCAACAGGAGTCTCAGGCCCTCAGGGCAAAGGGCCTGCCGGATCCTGGGGCGAGCTCTGCCTCTGCTGGGAGCAGGTGGAGGCCGGGCCAGCTGGGGCCCTGGGGTAGAAATTCAAAGCAATTGACAGGCAAGCAGGCAGACCCTCAGGGAGGCAGGGAAGATGTACATAGATCAGCTGAAGGGCTGGCAGCCTGAACTGGAGGCTCAGAAAGCAGATGTGGAAGAGCAGTTAGGAGCCCAGGCTCCGGAACCAGGACATCCACTTGGTGTGATTTGGGGCAGATTATTGATCATCATAGTTTATCACTGTATAGAATTCAAGTAAGAAGCCTCTGTCTTGCAAGATTAATGAGATAACACCAGTGGTGTACTGAGGACAGCCCAGAGTACATTTAAGGGCTTAATAGAGGTTCGCTATTCTTGTGTTATCATCATTATTATAAATAATGACTTGAGCATAGGAGCCATGAAAAGCCAGCCGGTACACAACTACATTTTCAGAGGTTCTGGGAACTGGAAAATGACCTCAGAGGTCATGCAGCCCAACATCCTTCTTAATTTTTCATCTGTTAAAATCAGAGGCCACAACTTGTCTTCAGGCACAGAGTGAATTCTGTGCAGTTGTGGGCAAGCAGGTGTCGAGCACCGCTCTATGCCGAGCACCGTGTTTGGAGCCAGAGGGAGAGAGAGAGCTGGCAGGGCCTGTCCTTAGGGAGCTCACAGGCTGATAAGGGCAGCTGGGCAGCCGAGTGAATGCAGAAGAGGGGTGGGTGCTGTGATGGAGACATGGCTGGTAGAATTCGGCCTCAGTTCCACCTTAACTCTGAGGACCCAGCAAGTGTGAAAGTGAGGAAGCCCACACTCTGACATCGAGGCACCGCATCATCAATGTTGGGCTCATCAGAGGTAGAACGTGACACAGGTCTGTTTCCCTGGTAGGGCCCAAAGTGGCAGGGTATTGATGTTTAACATTGGGTTGATATTTTACCTAGTGAGGAAAACACTGCTCAGACTAACCCTCCAAAACACTATGTGTCTCAGGACCCTTGTTTCTTTGGATGGTTCTTTACCCCAGCCCATATTGGTTGCCCTTCCCTGGCATGGTTTCCTGACCCTTGCACCTGCTGAAAGACATAGCCCTTTGGGTTTCTGGGTTAGTTTTTGTGAACTGGAGTCTGGGCCCAGAAACAGATTTTTTTTTTTTTTTTTTAGGGGAAACAGCCATCCCTTTGCAGAATTGTTCTTTCCGTCAAACTCCATGGGAGGATGATTAGGAGAAGAAAGCATCTTCATAGATCTGAACCTTTGATTCTTTCATTCAACAAAGTGCCCTTTCTACTGAGGGGCTCAGATCTCAGGGGTGAGTCTGACAACAGGCTGAAGGAGGGGGAGATCTGAACCCCTCAAATCAATTGGGCTAAATCACTTTCCATTCTAGTTGTTAAACCATTCAAAAGGCCGTATGGGTGCTAGAAAATGAAAGTTTTCAGTTTCTTAATTGCTAAAGTTCCCCACCCAAAACAGCTTAAGGGAAGGCTAATTATGGTGACAAGTTAAAGAAACCCCAACCTTCTCAAATGGCTCTTGGCTGATAGGAATTTAATAGGATTTTAATCCATAGAGTCTTTTGAATACTTGAGGTCTATTCTCCTGTTCCCCTGTCTCCTGATGACCTCAAATCCTTCTTCAACCCAACATGAAAGAGTGTTAATATCTTCCATCGATTAGTCTACTAATCCTTTTACCTTTCTCTTTCAATCTTTTGCATGACATTACATTTAGCTGGTGGGGCGGGGGGGATGTAAAATTCCTACATGGAGCCAGATTGCAGCCAAGAGAAGCAGATGGACAAAATGTCTTGGCTAGACAGAGGTGTAGGATCATCACCTTTTGAGAAATTTATCTGTTTGGAGTTATTTTCCAAGAGCAATTGGACTTGAGAGTTATTTTCCAAGAGCAATTGGGTAGATTTTGTTCAAACTGGGGTCACTATAGGAGTCTTGGTGTGGAAACAAAGCACGTCCAGATTGCCAGGACAACTATATTTTCTGTGTGGAGTAGAAAGGCTATTTATTTACTTATTCATCTATCTACTACCTATCTAGCCTGGAGGTGCTTATGATTTTGTCTTTTTTATTTGGATTAATTCCTGAAGCAATGATGGAAAAATTATTGCAGAAGACAAAATAACATTATATTTATTGCCTCCTTCTTATACATTATATTTATTCCCTTACTCTTCTTTGCCCCTCTCCCCTCCCAGCCCACTTGAGTTTTTCTCTTTTCTGCTTCAACATCACTGCTGTGAAAGGCTGATAAGGCTGAAGTTTCAGATCCATCATGGGAGGAAGAAGGGTAGGGTTCCTTAGAGGAGTCTGAATAGCCCCTGGGATTGTGGGCAGAATTGTACCTGCTTGCATATATTTTAGGAGAGAGGATTTTAGGAGAGAGGATTTTCAAAGGGGTCATGGTTCTCAAAGAGTTGAGATCCTGTAGAGAGAAGCTGCTTAGGGCAGGAGGGGGCTCCAGATGGTCAGGATATTTCTCCATTTCTACCACCTGCACCTGCCTTTCCTCTGGCTCTTCCTCTGCTCTACTCTTCCATTTCCATCATCTTCCCTTTATCTCCCTCTCACTTCGGAACCTCCTCCCTTTCATTTCACTTGGCCCCACGTGTGTCTCAGGGCCGGGGATGCCCATGGACCTGGGTCTGCTGGAGACCTGGGATCTGCATGTTCATAAAGACATACAGGATTGATTGACAGCCTTTTCCAGTCTACCTAGATGCTTGCTACCTGTGGCAACATCGCTCTAAGTCCTCTGGCAGCTGGGGATGGGACTTTTGTTTCAGTAGCCTGCCTCATCGTGACAAGCATGCCCACAGCTAAGAGGACAAACCTGTTTGTGAAGAGGTGGCAGCAACCCTGAAGCTGGAGGCTGGCCTAGGGTTTGCCCTCTTGTAAGCTGTCAGAAGCATGTCTATTCATGGTGAGGGAAGATCCTGAGTAAATGCGGTTTCTGAGGTCAGTCTGCTTCCTAGGTTCCAGGGCTTCAGGCTGAGGAACATTATAAGATTATAAGCAGGCTTTCATTCTAACAGGAATTCCTTATTTGTGGGCCAAATCCAAAATATTTTCCCCTTAGGTTGTCTCACTGAAGCTTTGCAACTCAACTGGCCAGAGTAAGCAGATAACGTGATTTTTATTCTCCATATTAGGAAATGAGGCAGAGGTACACTTGAATGGCAGTGTGGATTTTGGAGTCTTCATTTTTCCAGTTCAATTCCTGGGCTGTAGTTTTATGGCCAAGTTGCTTGCCCTCTGTAGGCCTAGCTTTTCTTGTCTGTAAAATGAAGATACCTCTGTGCCAGTTCAGTTCAGTTCAGTCGCTCAGTCGTGTCCAACTCTTTGCAACCCCATGAATCGCAGCACGCCAGGCCTCCCTGTCCATCACCAACTCCCAGAGTTCACTCAGACTCATGTCCATCGAGTCAGTGATGCCATCCAGCCACCTCATCCTCTGTCGTCCCCTTCTCCTCCTGCCCCCAATCCCTCCCAGCATCAGAGTCTTTTCCAATGAGTCAACTCTTCGCATGAGGTAGCCAAAGTACTGGAGTATCAGCTTTAGCATCATTCCTTCCAAAGAAATCCCAGGGCTGATCTCCTTCAGAATGGACTGGTTGGATCTCCTTGCAGTCCAAGGGACTCTCAAGAGTCTTCTCCAACACCACAGTTCAAAAGCATCAATTCTTCAGTGCTCAGCTTTCTTCACAGTCCAACTCTCACATCCATACGTGACCACTGGAAAAACCATAGCCTTGACTAGACAGACCTTTGTTGGCAAAGTAATGTCTCTGCTTTTGAATATGCTATCTAGGTTGGTCATAACTTTCCTTCCAAGGAGTAAGCATCTTTTAATTTCATGGCTGCAATCACCATCTGCAGTGATTTTGGAGCCCAGAAAAATAAAGTCTGACACTGTTTCCACTGTTTGCCCATCTATTTCCCATGAAGTGATGAGACCAGATGCCATGATCTTCGTTTTCTGAATGTTGAGCTTTAAGCCAACTTTTTCACTCTCCTCTTTCATCTTCATCAAGAGGCTTTTTAGTTCCTCTTCACTTTCTGCCATAAGGGTGGTGTCATCTGCATATCTGAGGTTATTGATATTTCTCCTGGCAATCTTGATTCCAGCTTGTGCTTCTTCCAGCCCAGCATTTCTCATGATGTACTCTGCATATAAGTTAAATAAGCAAGGTGACAATGCAGTTGTGTAAATTCTGTGATATGATTGTACAATGTGCCTGGCATAAAGGATCCATGCAAAAAGGTCAGGAAACTCATGCCTAGTCTTTTCTAAGGATCCCCAGTGAATCTCATGGTGGAGACAGAGTCAGAACCTCCAAAGTCCTGATCTTTGATAAAGAAAGGCTACCATGATGTGCTATTTGGATCAATCCAAAAGATGGTGAAGATTACAAAGAATTAGACTAAGAACACCCTTTTTCTCTGTACAGATGTGTTCCCTCAATTGAAAGAGGTAATAAGAGAATATGAAATGCTTATTATGGAATGTCAATTTGCCATTGATGCTGAGTTGAGGGAGCAGCATAGCAAGTAAAAAAGAGCAACTACTTGAAAAGAGTCAAGAGCCAGGATATGAATTCCTATTCTGTACAATGCCAGCTAGGCTTGATCTCATCTGACTTCCTGCCAGCTGGGATACCTCATTACCTCTTCTTCCTCATCTGTAAAATAGAGCTGAGATTCACTCTGTCACTTTCTGGGTCTCACAAGGGCATCATGCAAAATACTCTGTATGTTAGGATGTTTGATGGATTGCGTTGAACTTGCTTGAGTTGAAGAGGCCCTTGATCTTAGATATCCTTAAGCCTTAGTAAGGGGGGAGCTTTATGGTCTGTTGCTGTTGTTCAGACACTAAGTCATGTATGACCCTCTGCAACCCCATGGACTGTAGCCTGCCAGTCTCCTCTGTCCATGGGATTCCACAAGCAGTACTGGATTTCTTTCTCCAGGGGATCTTCCTGACCCAGAAATGGAACCCATGTCTCCTGCACTGGCAGGCAGATTCTTTACCATTGACCCATCAGGGAAGCAACTGCAGCTTAGTATCAGGCTATTTGCTACCACCAGCTCCTTGGGGTGGACACTCACCAGGCTAATAACAAATAGAGAGTTGGTGGCAGCCACTCTTTCACTGGGGCTGGCCCCACCAGAAGCCAGGGAGTCAGCTTCCTGTGTGGGATGATGTGAGGGCCCCTGGGAATGATCTCTCATTCACAAAGATGACTTCCTGTGAACATAGCTTGGGTGTTTGATATTATGCACGTGACTCTGTGTTATACTGGAAATAGCACTGGTGGTGGGCTGCCGTCTTTGGGGTCGCACAGAGTCAGACACGACTGAAGCGACTTAGCAGCAGCAGCAGGAGATGGAAGGCCAGTTTCACATTCAGATTTCTTGCTTTTTCCTCTTTGTTCTTTTCTTCCCTCCTTTTCTTTTTTCCCTTCTCTTCTTCCTCATCCTTCTGACAACATTCATTACCAAAAGCAGTAGCCTCTTTTTTGTCATCTTCCTCTTTGAAATATTTGTAACATTTGACAGCATTTTTCTCCCTGGAATCCTCTCTCTCCTTCATATTTGCTAAATCACATGGGTCTTACTTATTAAAATTCTGACGATTGGGGTTTTCTTCCTTTTTCTTTTATATCTTCTCCAAACTCAGAGTCTGCTTTACCACCTTCTTGTCATTCATTCACATTTATGCCCCAATTCAGTGGATCGTTCATCCATACAACTCATATATATTGAATACCCATTCAGCGGCAGCCACATGGAGGGATGCATTAGGGAAAATCAGTCACGTGTGGTGTCTTGACTCATGTGTCTTATGGTCTAGGAGGCTGCTGTTCAGCCATGTCTGTGTAGGGATAGGGGAGTGGCTGTTTGCCAGGCACACCAAGGATCTACACTGAAGCCAGTCTTGAGCATGGTGGGGAGAGGGGAGCAAGGGTTGGGGAGGGGCTCCTGTGGGGAGACAGACATTATATGGAAGAGGCTTTAGATACATTCTGTTTGAGCCAATGTAGGTTGACCATAACTCCAGAGGCAAGTAGCTGGTAATCAGATCTCACTGCAATGTGGAATTCAGTATTTGGGAACATAGTGAACATTCCCATCAATAAGTAAGTTAATAAGATAAGTGACATCTTAAAATGGCTGTAGGGAGGATAGTTCCAGTTTAGATTGGTGATTGGAATACACGCCCTTTTCTTTGTTCATCATTCACTGGCATCTCTCACTCATTCCATCTATTTATTCATTTTGACACCTTTTCAGTCTTTACTTCCTGGTAGATGCCTTTTACCCACCTGGTTTCACTCTCATAAGTGAGCCCTGCCTCCACCATGCTTCCGTTTGGTCCAGGAGGAGGGAACTGGCTTGGCACCATCATCCGCATTTGGCTCACCCATTCTTGCCAAGACCTTCACAGAGAGTGTTCCTTCTTCAGAAAGAAAATGGAAGCTCC
The DNA here is from genome assembly GCF_032452875.1 of Bos javanicus. Taxonomy (NCBI): domain Eukaryota; kingdom Metazoa; phylum Chordata; class Mammalia; order Artiodactyla; family Bovidae; genus Bos; species Bos javanicus. The sequence goes on along the minus strand of NC_083872.1, from coordinate 67,168,672 downwards.
TTAAAGGAGAAACCTAATGCCCTCAAAGGCATTCATCCTTCAGGAGGTGGGCACACCAGCTCTGTTGGGGTTAGTTTGGTGAAGGCTTCTCTGCTGGGCTGGAGGCCATGGCCTCAGAAAAGACATCCAGGAGCCTCGGAAGGGGGCGGGGGGCGGGCAGGGCAGTGAACACCCTTCTATTTTGGGCCTTGGAAGCTGAGGATTTATTGCTCTCCCTGAGACAGGCTGGAGGCAGAAGTCTGGGGCAAGCCTGGGTGCCTTGCTGGCTACACCCTGGGGCTGGTGAGCATCTGGTGGAGGGAGGGGGTCAGATGGGATTCAACCTGCACCTTGAACTGCTATAAATCTTCCTGGCCAGGAAGCAGGCTCCAGCCAGGCCTGTGGGGGTGGAGTGGTGGTGGTGGTGGTGGTGATGCTTTTTGCTCAGGAGCACCCCTGAACCAGCCGCTCCTCGGCGTCCGGGCTGAGCAGTTGACCCCGACTTAATGAGACTACAACGTGGGTGTCCAGGGCCAGCTCTCCCGTGGGCTGCTTCCCTTGGAGCCAAATCAATATTTATTAATGATCTGCCCCCCTCACCCCACCCCGGATGCCTCTGGCTTCACAGAGGCCCTCTGTTGCATCAGCCTGCCTGAGTCATTCATTAACCACTGAGCCCCGCCGCCTGTGAGGCCGTGGAGGGGCTCACAGAGGCCAGCCCACCACGGAGGTATTTGCAAAGGTCATTAATGAGCTAATCTGATTTCACTTTTCCAAACAGAAGCCTGGGTCGCTGGGGTCAGTCTCTATTCCCAGCTTTGTGAGTGAGTCTGGTTGGGAGGGGAGAGGCCTGTGACCATCACTGAAGAAGAGAAAGGGAAAAGGAAGGGGTCTTGGAAGAACCTAGAACTTGCATGTTAAAAAGCTACCACTTCTAAAGCCAGGGTGCCTGATGGAAGGTGAGGAAGACCTGGGGCTGTCCTAGGGATTTTCTATCAGCCCCTCTATATTCCTGTCTTAGTTTGTTATTTCCTCCCTCTCTCTAGATGGGAGAACAGAAATCTAAAATCAAGGGTCCCCACCCTCACTTTATTCTAAGCCAGCCCAGTGGTTCAGTGCACGAGCTGCCCCAGTTCTGATTCCAGGCCCGCCAGCTCTGTCATCTTGAACAAGTCACCTCATCTCTCTGACCTTCAGTGTGCTCCGTTAATAATGCAAAAATAATCCTGTCTACCCCCCAGGGCTTCCCTGGTAGCTCAGATGGTAAAGAATCTGCCTGCAATGCAGGAGACCTGGGTTCTATCCCCGGGTTGGGAAGATCCCCTGGAGTAGGAAATGGCAACCCACTCCAGTATTCTTGCATGGAGAATTTCACGGACAGAGGAGCCTGGTGGGCTACAGTCCATGGGGTCGCAAAGAACTGGACATGACTGAGTGACTAACACAAACGCCTGCCAGGGTTACTCTGAAAATTAAAACAGACAGTGGAAGTCAAGTGCTTAGCACAGCATTTGGTGGCCAGGAAGCTCTCAGAAAGTGTAACTTTAAAGGAAAAAAGCAGTTACTATAACCTTGAGACTGGGAAAATTGGAAGAACCCATAAGTTGATGATGGGGACATGGCTAAGTGTCCTATCCTGGCCATCAGTGGACTGCGGGACCTTACTTAACCAGACAAGTGTGTTCTGAGCCTTTTCTGAATGATGATGGGGCCCAGAAGCTACCAGGAGCCCCTGGACTTCGATGAGGGCCCCATGGCCTCACAGTGACACCTGGGTCTCCCTGACAGTCTCCCTGATGGCATCCTAGAGATTGTTAAGCTGCTTCAACCTTTGTTTTCTCTTTGCCAAGACTTAACACCTGGAGGATTTCCTGGTGGCTCAGATGGTAAAGAGTCTGCCTGCGATGTGGGAGACCTGAGTTTGATCCCTGAATCAGGAAGATCCCCTGGAGAAGGAAATGGCAACCCACTCCAGTATTCGTGCCTGGAAAATCCCATGGATGAAAGAGCCTGGAAGGCTACATAGGGTCCATAGGGTCGCAGAGTTGGACATGACTGAGCGATTTCGCTTTGCCAAGACTTGAATCCTTTGAGTCTTTGCAACCCTCTCAAGTTCTCTGGTTTTTTTTCCCACCAAGAGGTCTGAACCAAGCCATGTGGCCCAAGTACAGAGTGTTTTCCTTTTGGAGGAGAGGAAAAGAGAAAAGGAGAGGAGAGGAAACGAGAAATCAGCCAAAGCTGAAAGTAAGCTGGTTCTGCTGCCCTCTGGCGTTCAGCTGGAAGCTGACCAGCACGCCCAGCTCTGAACCTGGGTGGGGACAAAGAAGCTTGTCTCTGGAGCAGAGCCTTGTTTCTTTGGGAAACAGTAGGGTCAGGCATTTGGGGAGCTGAAGAAACACAGTAACTGTGCTTCCAAGAACAAGTCAGGCTGACACATAGATTGACTGAAAGTGTATTTTCACGAGTGCCCTAGCCAGCGTTAGCCCTCCACATAGGCATATGAAACCCCAAGAGGATCATAGCAGATATGAATCCAACAGCCTACATTTTTTGCAGAGGAAACTGAGCCCAAGATCAGAAAACCTGTTAACATCAGAGCAGAGCCTGTCTGAGAAGGTGCTTCTGACTCCTGTCTCCCTTCTTTCCTCCTGTTCCCTCCCCTCCTCCTCTCCCTTCTCCCCTTCATTCCTCTCCTCCTCCTTTTTCTTCTTCCTCATCACCACTGAACTTATCCCGTCCTAGTGGTTAACACCGATGGAACACTGACTGTGGCCAGTTGCTCTGCTCGAATGTGTCCCATTTTCTCTAGCATTTAACACAAGTGTGTGCGTGCTCACTCGTGTCTGACTCTGAGACCCCGAGGACTATATAGCCCGCCAGGCTTCTATGTCCATGGGATTTCCCAGGCAGGGATACTGGAGTGGATGGCCATTGCCTCTTCTAGGGGATCTGCTGACCCAGAGATTGAATCTGCGGCTCCTGCGTTGGCAGGCGGATTCTTTACCACTGAGCCACCTTAACGTACGTAATGATGCAGTAATATGGAAAGACAGTTTTAATTCATTTTGTGGTTAAAGAAACTAAGGCTCTGAGAGATAAAATGCTTGCTCAGTTACACAACAGAGTAAGTGGACAGATTCCTAGCCTCACTGGAAAACATTATGCTCTGCTCCCTGTATTATATTACTGCTACTGCTGCTGCTAAGTCTCTTCAGTCGTGTCCGACTCTGTGCGTCCCCATAGACCGCAGCCCACCAGGATCCCCCGTCCCTGGGATTCTCCAGGCAAGAACACTGGAGTGAGTTGCCATTTCCTTCTCCAATGCATGAAAGTGAAAAGTGAAAGGGAAATCGCTCAGTCATGTCCGACTCTTCTCGACCCCATGGACTGCAGCCTACCAGGTTCCTCCACCCATGGGATTTTCCAGGCAAGAGTACTGGAGTGGGGTGCCATTGCCTTAAGGGCAGAGTAAAAACAAAAGCAAAGTCCCCGGAGTTTGTAGCTGAACAGTCCTAATACCGACATTCCTCCTCTATCGTGCTTTGCTTTACCATGCTTCACAGGTACTGTATTTTTTACAAATGGCAGGTTTGTGAAAGCCCTGTATGGAGCAAGTCCACAGCCTTCATTTTTCCAACAGCGTTTGCTCGCTTCCTGTCTCTGTATCCTATGCTGGTAATGCTCACAATATGTCAGCCTTTCTCATGGTTGTATTTGTCATGGTGATCTGAGATCAGTGATGTTACTGATGTTACTACTATGACTTGCTGAAGGCTCAGATGATACTTAGCATTTTTAGCGAATAAATATTTTTTTAATTAAGACATATACATTGTTCAGATGTAACACTATTGCACACTTCATAGACTACAGCACAGTGTAAAAACACAACTTTTATATGTCCTGGGAAACCTCAGAGTTAATGTGACTCACTTTACTGTGATATTCTCTTTATCATGGTGGTCTAGAACCAAACCCCCAGTATTCCCAACATGTGTAAGTGCTCAGTTGCTGCGGTCATGTCTGACCCTTCGCAAACCTATGGACTGTAGCCTGCCAGGCTCCTCTGCCCATGGGGTTCTCCAGGCAAGAATACAGGAGTGGGTTTCCATGCCCTCCTCCAGGGGATCTTCCTGATCTAGGGATCGAACCTGCTTCTCCTGCATCTCCTGCATTGCAGATGGATTCTTTACTACTGAGCCATCAGGGAATCCCTATTTCCAACATGAATCTGTATTTATTATGTGCCAGACTCTGTTCTCAACAGATCACACATATTAACTCTTTTAAACTTATGTGTTCCTATAAAGTGGTACTTTATTATCCCCACTTTACTGGTAGGAAGACTAAAGCAGGGTTAAATATTTGTCCACTTGACTTCACATTCCAGGATATCTGGCTCTAGGTGAGTGATCACACCATTGTGATTATCTGGGTAGTGAAGATCTTTTTTGTACAGTTCTTCTGTGTATTCTTGTCACTTCTTCTTAATATCTTCTGCTTCTGTTAGGTCCATACCATTTCTGTCCTTTATTGAGCCCATCTTTGCATGAAATGTTCCATTGGTATCTCTAATTTTCTTGAAGAGATCTCTAGTCGTTTCCATTCTATTGTTTTCCTCTATTTCTTTGCATTGATCACTGAGGAAGGCTTTCTTATCTCTCCTTGCTATTGTTTGGAACTCTGCATTCAAATGGGTATATTTTTCCTTTTCTCCTTTGCTTTTCACGTCCCTTCTTTTCACAGCTATTTGTAAGGCCTCCCCAGACAGCCATTTTGCTTTTTTGCATTTCTTTTTCTTTGGGATGGTCTTGATTCCTGTCTCCTGTACAATGTCACAAACCTCTGTCCATAGTTCATCAGGCACTCTGTCTAGCAGATCTAGTCCCTTAAATATATTTCTTACTTCCACTGTATAGTCATAAGGGATTTTATTTAGGTCATACCTGAATGGTCTAGTGGTTTTCCCTACTTTCTTCAATTTCAGTCTGAATTTGGCAATAAGGAGTTCATGATCTGAGCCACAGTCAGCTCCTGGTCTTGTTTTTGCTGACTGTATAGAGCTTCTCCATCTTTGGCTGCTGGAGAAGGCAATGGCACCCCACTCCAGCACTCTTGCCTGGAAAATCCCATGAACGGAGGAGCCTGGTAGGCTGCAGTCCATGGGGTCGCTAAGAGTCGGACATGACTGAGCGACTTCACTTTCACTTTTCTCTTTCCTGCATTGGAGAAGGAAATGGCAACCCACTCCAGTATTCTTGCCTGGAGAATCCCAGGGATGGCAGAGCCTGGTGGGCTGCCATCTATGGGGTCGCACAGAGTCGGACATGACTGAAGCGACTTAGCATAGCATAGCATAGCATATCTTTGGCTGCAAAGAATATAATCAATCTGATTTTAGTGTCGACCATCTGGTGATGTCCATGTGTAGAGTCTTCTCTTGTGTTGTTGGAAGAGGGTGTTTGCTATGACCAGTGCATTCTCTTGGCAGAACTCTATTAGCCTTTGCCCTGCTTCATTCTGTACTCCAAGGCCAAATTTGCCTGTTACTCCAGGTGTTTCTTGACTTCCTACTTTTGCATTCCAGTCCCTATAATGAAAAGGACATCTTTTTTGGGTGTTAGTTCTAGAAGGTCTTGTAGGTCTTCATAGAACTGTTCAACTTCAGCTTCTTCAGCATTACTGGTAGGGGCATAGACTTGGATTACCATGATATTGAATGGTTTGCCTTGGAAACGAACAGAGATCATTCTGTAGATTTTGAGATTGCATCCAAGTACTGCATTTCAGACTCTCTTGTTGACCATGATGGCTACTCCATTTTTTCTAAGGGATTCCTGCCTGCAGTTGTAGATATAATGGTCATCTGAGTTAAATTCACCCATTCCAGTCCATCTTAGTTCACTGATTCCTAGAATGTCGATGTTCACTCTTGTCATCTCCTGTTTGACCACTTCCAATTTGCCTTGATTCATGGACCTGACATTCCAGGTTCCTATGCCATATTGCCCCAGCGACCGCATTCAAGCCTAGGTTGTCTGCCTGTGTAATCAGGGCCTTAACCATAGCTAGGTTGTCTCTCCCTGAGAAACGGGGGCCCCGATCTGGGCTGGGGTCAAACTCTGGCTGTTCCAGTCCCCTTGAGCAATGGTAAGCTCGTGTAATGTCTCTCCGACCTTCGCCCTGGGGTCTGGAGCCATGAGATGTTATATAAAATAGTATCTTCTTCCTTTTCTATTTCCTGGCACTGATTTTTTCTTCTTCAGGGACTTCCTGGCATTGTTATATTTTAAAATTTATTTATAGCTTATTCCTTGTCACTCTCTCTCGGATGTGAGCTCCACAGGAGTGAGGAATCCACTGTATTCACTCCTCAACATCCAGAGCCTGGCAGTATAAGTGCTTAATACGTAGTCATGAAAACTCCTTTGGGAGGGCTAAGGGTCCCCCAAGTCAGAAGATGGTGCAGTGAGGAAAGGCTGGCTTGCTGTATCTCCAAGGGCAGCTGTTACTGCCAGAATTATGGATAAATTTCTGGCAAAATAGAGGCTGTGAATGAGCAGGGACAGGCAGTCTTGGAAGGGAAGTGACAGGGCAGCAACATACTAGAGAAACAGGGAGGGTCTTACAGGGGGTCCTGAGTCCTGACTGACTACGATAGGACATCCTTCCTTATGCCCTCCCAGACCCATGGAGGGAACAGACCCCATTTTCAGTGCTGACAACAGAGATCCATCATGCAAGGCCCTGGATTCAAGGAGAAAGAAAAGCTTGGAGAGAATTCAAGTGGCAAAGTGGGAAGTCAGGTCTCATCTTCAGGGAGCTAAATGCGGGGCTGAGTCATCCCAGACTCCAAAGTCCAGCATCTGGGACAGTGGAGGGCTGTGAAGCGACTTCTCCTCCCTGCCCCTCGGCTTCCTCTTCTGAAAATGGGGGTGATAATAATACCAACCTCACGGAGCTGGTATGAGAATTGGGTGAGGAAGGGTATGTAGTGTTTAGGACAGCACCTAAACAAGAGCTCTGTGAGTCTTAGCTGGAATTACTACCACAATGTCTGTTCCTGTTATTACTATTGTAGGGAGCCTGCCTTGAGAACCGGGCTGGGCTTAGGGGCATGCAGACCTCCAGGTGGGAAACTGTAAAGAAAATCAGGCAGTCAGGCTCCAGAGCCAGCCCCTCTGCCCAACCTCTGTGCTCCCCACCCCTGTACCTGGCAGGATGGATTTTGTGGTCCAGACCTGAGATCACAGCATCATCCAGGCCCAAGTTTGAATACTGAATCCACTGTTTCCAACAGTGTGTGTGTTTGGGTTTATCACTTAACCTCTCCATATCCCAGTTTTTTCATTTTCAATATGGGGATACCGATAGTACCACCAGGCTTCCCTTGTGGCTCAGACAGTAAAGAATCCACCTGCAATGCAGGGTTTGATCCCTGGGTCAGGAAGATCCCCTGGAGAAGGGAATGGCAACCCACTCCAGTATTCTTGCCTGGAGAATTCCATGGACAGGGGAGCCTGGCGGCCTACAGTCCATGGGTCTCAAAGAATTGGACACAACTGAACAAATAACACACAGTCAGTTCAGTCAGTTCAGTTGCTCAGTTGTGTCCGACTCTTTGAGACCCCGAGGACTGCAGCACACCAGGCCTCCCTGTCCATCACCAACTCCTAGAGTTTACTCAAACTCATGTCCATTGAGTCAGTGATGCCGTCCAACCATCTCATCCTCTGTCGTCCCCTTCTCCTCCCACCTTCAATCTTTCCCAGCATCAGGGTCTTTTCAAATGAGTCAGTTCTTTGAATCAGGTGGCCAAAGTATTGGAGTTTCAGCTTCAGCATCAGTCTTTCCAATGAATATTCAGGACTGAATTCCTTTAGGATGGACTGGCTGGATCTCCTTGCTGTCCAAGGGACTCTCAAGAGGCTTCTTCTCCAACACCACAGTTCAAGAGCACCAATTCTTCGGCGCTCAGCTTTCTTTATAGTCTAACTCTTACATCCATACATGACTATTGGAAAAACCATAGCTTTGACTAGATGGATCTTTGTTGGAAAAGTAATGTCTCTGCTTTTTAATATGCTGTCTAGGTTGGTCATAACTATTCTTCCAAGGAGCAAGCATCTTTTAATTTCATGGCTGCAGTCACCATCTGCAGTGATTTTGGAACCCAAAAAACTAAAGTCTGTCACTGTTTCCATTATTTCCCCATCTATTTGCCATGAGGTGATGGGACTGGATACCATGATCTTAGTTTTCTGAATGAAACTTGAGCTTTAAGCCAACTTTTTCACTCTCCTCTTTCACTTTCATCAAGAAGCTCTTTAGTTTTTTGCTTTCTGCCATAAGGGTACATATCTGCATATCTGAGGTTATTGATATTTCTCCTGGCAATCTTGATTCCAGCTTGTGCTTTATCCAGTGCAGTATTTCTCATGATGTACTCTGCATATAAGTTAAATAAGCAGGGTGACAGTATACAGCCTTGACGTACTCCTTTCCCAATTTGGAACCAGTCTGTTGTTCTATCTCCAGTTCTAACTGTTACTTCCTGACCAGCATACAGATTTCTCAGGAGGCAGGTCAGGTGGTCTGGTATTCCCATCTCTTGAAGAATTTTCCACAGTTTGTTGTGATCCACACAGGGCTTTGGCATAGTCAATAAAGCAGAAGTAGATGTTTTTTTTCTGGAACTCTTTTGTTTTTTTGATGATCCAACTCATTGAATAGTACCCACCAATAGTACCCACACCAATAGTACCCACACACACAATAGTACCCACCAATAGTACAAATGCTAAGTAAAGTATTTGGAATTATACTCAGTGTTAGTTAGTTTTTATTATTAACAGAGGAGGAAGAAAGATTAGCATCTAAGATCTATGGAAAGGAGGCTGTTAAGTGGACCTTTATTACTTGTGTTCACATAATCATCTTGTTTTGATGGAATGCAGCTGTTTCCTGTCTGATGCTCTAATGTGTAGACCATGGGTGACAGTTCCCCAGTATGACCACTAGATGGCACACATGTTCTTTCCTGCCTGACTTGAGCAAAGCCAGACAGAAATAACACGCAAGCAGTGGAAAGCTACCTTTTATCATCCTGACGCTGGGCTGCATCCTTTGCCTACATTCTCATTTACTCCTCACAGCAGTCCCCAGATTAAAGGACATATTTCACCAAAAATGCTAAGCACAATTCCTGGCATATTGCTGCCATTTTTACAGAGTTGAGACTGAGACACAGAGAGGGTGAGTAGGCAGCTGGAGCCTGGGTTCTAAAAGGTAGACACAACCGGCTGCAAGTTTAGCATCTTTTTCCCTGAAATTTCCTCCCTCTGTTCCCTCTGCACATAGAACTACAGTGCAGTCTGGTTCCTAACTTCATGGAACTTACAGTCCAAAATGTCCTCATCTCTGTTCATTCATTCCTGGGACAGTTCCGCTCTCAGTGTGCCTTCTTTCTTGAAGGCCACAGAGATCTGGGTGCTGCCACCTGCTCTGCAGGACCCAGTCACTGTGGGTCACACCATTCAGACCCCGCCTTCTCTCCCACTGTACTGCTACTGCTTCAGAGCAAGCCCGTGGGTTTTTAGGTACTGCCCAGCATCGTCAAATCCCAAACTGCTGGATGGTGTTTATTCCATGTCACCATGGCTTTGACGTCAAAATATTTTGCAAGGTTTCCTGGAGGCCCTTGGGAGGGAGATACATGAAAGGAAGATGGGTAGCAAGAGGAGGGTTCTTGGGCTTAACTGGTGCTTACAATAGAAGGCTTCCCAGGTGGCACTGAAAGAAAGTGAAAGTGAAAGCTGCTCAGTGGTGTCTGACTCTTTGTGACTCCATGGACTATACAGTCCATGGAATTCTCCAGGCCAGAATACTGGAATGGGTAGCCTTTCCCTTCTCTAGGGGATCTTCCCAACCCAGGGATCAAACCCAGTTCTCCCACAATGCAGGCAGATTCTTTACCAGCTGAGCCACAAGGGAAGCCCAAGAATACTGCAGTGGGTAGCCTATCCCTTCTCCAGGGGATCTTTCCGACCCAGGAGTTGAACTGGGGTCTCCTGCATTGCAGGTGATTCTTTATCAATTGTATCAGGGAAGCCTCGTGGTAAAGAACCCACCTGCTAATGCAGGAGACATAAGAGATGTGGTTTCAATCCCTGAGTTGGGAAGATCCCCTGGAGGAGGGCATGGCATCCCACTCCAGTATTCTTGCCTGGAGAATCCCATGGACAGAGGAACCTGGTGGGCTAAAGTCCATAGGGTCACAAAGAGTCAGACATGACTGAAGCGACTTAGCATGCATAGAATGCATATTCCAAAATATATCTGGAACATATATCACATGAAATATTCTGCTGCTAAAGTAAACCATCAAACACCACTCCACTGTGCCATGATAGGTAGACAAGAGATGAATTTTGAGATCATTCAGAGAAAATCTTCAGGAAAGGGAATAGGTGAGGGAACATGTTTTAAGTGAAATAAGCGAGACAGAAAAAAAAAAAAATACTGAATGGTATCATTTATATGTGGAATCTTCAAAAAGAAAAAAAAAGAAAATTCATAGAAACATAAAGTAGATAACTGGTTACCAGGGGCTTAATGGTGGAGAAATAGGGAGAAGCTGGTAAAAGGGTACAAACTTTTCAGCTATAAGATGGATGAGGTCTGAGACTTGCCCAGCGGTTCAGTGGTTAAGACTCTGTGCCTCCAATGCAGGGGGCACGGGTTCAATCCCTGGTGATGAAACTAAGATCCCATGTGCCGTGTGGAATGGCCCCCCAAAACAGATGGATCAGGCCTGAGGATCTAATGTAAAACATGGTGACTGTAGTCAATAACACTGTACTGTATTGTTGAAATTTGCAAAGAGAATAGAACCCTCAAAAGATAAATATGTGTGGTGATGGATGTGTTAATTAACCAGATGGGGGGAATCCTCTCACAATGTGTATGTCTCTCAGACCATCATGATATATGTTTAAGCTATCGTCAGGTTTTGTTACTGGCTTATTCAACTTCAATGTTGAATAAACCAAGAAATATATACAATTTGTTTCCAAGGAAAATGAGATTTGACTTTTGAATAGGAATTTGGGGGTTATCTGGGACCCCACTTGCCAGCACCATGGGCTTGCCTCATTGGAGCTGATCCCCTGCTTCTGATCTTGGTGGCCACATTACACCCATCTGCTAATCAGGCCTTTGCCCTTTCTGTGTTGCAGTGCCCTGGTTTCCAAGAACCATTCAGGAACTCGACAACTTTGCCAACCAGGTTCTCAGCTATGGAGCTGAACTGGATGCAGATCACCCGGTGAGCCCGTGGCCCCACCCATGAGGCTCCCTAAGTTCCTCCCTCCACCCCCTCCACCCCCTTTCAGCAATGTGTCTTTGTTTGCTTGTACGACAAACATTTATTGAGTGTCTACTTAGACATCATCATTATCATGGTTATCTTTGAAGCAAATACAGATCACCATCCAGAAACTATTATTTATTTATCATATATGTATGTAAGGGATGTGTATTCATACATGCACAAAAACACACATGCACATATGTAAATCACCTTTACTTCTGATTTGGTCCTACCACAGAGGTTTAAATCAAATGCTTGGGCAACACTAAACTACTAACAACTCCACCAGGTACAGTGGGGCAGTGGGGGGTGGTGATCTGGAACTGGATTTCAAAGCCTGAGAACAGCCATATAAGGAAGCAAGAGGCTCTATGAGCTGAGGGAATAGCATATGCAAAGGCTCAGAGTCCTGAAAAGTATCTGGAATATTTGGACATGAATCTCAGCAAACTCCAAGAGATGGTAAAAGACAGGGGAGCCTGGCGTGCTGAAGTCCATGGGGCGCAAAGAATCGGAAACAACTCAGTTACTGAACAACAACAACAATATTTGGGGAATGGCTGAGTTGATGTATAGGCATGAGGGTGAGAGTGTCAGGAGATGAAGCTGGGCGGTGGGTTATGGTCAGATTTTAAAAGATCTGATGTATCAGATAGAACATTTGACTGTATCCTGTATCCATTCATATTTTTAAGTAGATGACCAAGGTTGGAGTCTTATTCTCCTTTTTAGGGCAGAGGACTCTAGAAGGAGCAGCCTTCTAGAGGCTGAGAAGCAAGGCTTCTAGAGGTGAGAAATGCCACCATCGTGTTGACTGTCATTTACTCTCCAACCAGGCAGATGGTTCCTCAATCTTTAAACGACTTGGAGGCTGTTTTCATTAGCGATGGTTACTGTAACTCACTTAGAGCCTCTGCATTTTATCAGGACTCTGTTTCTCCTCTGTCTCAGCTATGTGGTCTTTACAGCTGAGCAGGTTGTGAACTTGCTCTTCACAAAGGCTCTTTTCAGTAAGCAAAGCTGATGTTCCCATTGTACTGACTGAGTGACTGAGGCACAACAAAAGTAAATGACTTCCCTAAGTCATCCTAAACTTTGGATCCTTCACCTCTTTCATCTGTGCTCATAGTACCTGAGGACAGAAGTCTAACCAGTGTCAGAAATTCAGGCCCTTTCACAGAGATGAAGAGCAAACTATTTGGGCAGGCTAGCCTTTTAAAATATGAACAGTTGTTGCTTGTTCCAGTTCAAATAGTAACCCCCTTAGAGTGGACTCAAAAGTGCAGAAAACCGTGAGGAAGAATATGAAGATCATCCCTAATCTTAGTTATTTCTCTTTTTCTCTTGGTTCTATTCTGCATTTTTTTTTTAACATGGAGAAGGTGTTTTATAAGCAGAAGCAAAAGTGAATTTCCCCCAGCTCCTATACTTCAAAACAGAAAAAAAAAATCACCTGTTATACTGTCTAAAATCATCAATATTTTATTAATTTATTTATTTAGACACATGTGAGTACACATGGCGCTTCCCAGGTGGTGCAGTGGTAAAGAATCTGCCTGCCAAATGCAGGAGATGCAGGAGACTCGGGTTCGATCCCTGAGTTGGGACGATCGCCGGAAGTAGGAAACGACAGCCCACTCCAGTATTCTTACCTGGGAAACCCCTTGGACAGAGGAGCCTGGAGGGCTACCGTCTGTGGGGCCACAAAGAGTCGAACACGACTGAGCATGCGCGCACACAGCATGAATATACATATTTTAAGTCAGTGCTATCATGTCCTAACCCGCCCCCAACAGGAAGCTTGTAGGAGGTTTCAGTCTTTTAGTCTTAGGATGATTCGGCAGTGAATCCTCCTGCCTGTGCATCTTTATGTGAACTTCCCAGAGCTTCTTTGATTCTTATTTGTGAAATTATTTAAGGATAGAAACTGGATTTCGGGCTCCTCATATCTATTACTTAAACACCTGCTCCCTGCAAAAACTAGAGGTAAAGTTGCAGCATTTGGAATCTCGTCCCATCTTCCTGGGTAGAAAGCAGCCGAGTGGAGCCCGGGAAGAGGGGGCACACAAGGAGATGCTCTACATGCCCCCCATGACACGTCTGGGGCAGACCCACTTTGCTGCCTGCCCAGGGAGATGAGCATCTCCAAAGACTCCATTTCTCAGAAATGCTGTCGGGCCACCCTGACCCCGTCCCTGGGATGTTTTCTCCTCTTCCCAAGCTCCCCACCTCCCGCTCGGCTCCGTGTCCCTTCCGCCGGCCACGTGCTGGCTCCCTCGGAGCAACGGGGTAAGAGGCCAGTCCTCAGAAACGGCCCGTTCCCTCTCCTTACCCTCGTGTCTCCTCAGAGGCACTCGGGGCTGGTCTTAAAACTCCCTGGAATTCATTTTCATTACAGACCCAGCCCACGTCTTTGGCTCCCTGGCCTCTCCGTGTCATGCTTTTTATCATAAAAATGCGATTTATCAGGTACACGGTCCCCCTGACAAGGAGGCCAGGCTCTCTGTGTTCCTTTCTGTGACTTTTCATCAGATCTGGGGAACTGGCGGGCCAAGGACAGAGTAAACCCTCCAGGGTGCTTCCCCGCAGCCTCCAGCCCTGCAGGGCCTGGCCTCGCCGCGAGGGGTGGCTCGGGCGTTCTTCCCGAAAGGACCCTCTGTTCCTCCCGGTCCCCTGGTGTTCAGACTGACCCCCTGCCCTTGGCAGTGTCCACTGACACCTGACCCAGCATCTCACTCTTGGGCTTTCAAAACAGCCCCTTGAGAAAAGAGGACAAGGAAGACTTGTTCCCAAAATGCAGGGTAGAGGGCACCTGCCTTTCAGCAGGAATGTGGAAGGGGCCAGCTCACCTGCCTTCTTCTCCCAGCTCTCTCCCGCCTTCCCCCTCACCCCACCTTCCTTCCACAAACATTGATTAAGCAAATAACATCCACAGCTAATGTTTCTCCAGTGAGGACTGTATGCCAGATGCTGTGCTGAATGCTTTACCCACATTTTCAAAATTTCAATGTTATAACCTCCCTGGGAGGATTGAATTCTCTCATTTTCAGAGGAGACAACTCAGACGAGCAGGCTGTGTGGCCTCACATGTATGTGGACTGTGTCCCAGGCTGGAGAGGAAAGGGGCTGGAAATGATTAGTGAGACCTGGTTCCTTCTGCCCTCCACAGGCCTTCGGTCATGGGGTAGAGCAGGGAGGGGTGTCCAATTTTCCCAAACGGATGCCAGAGGGGGCTAGGATACAGCCTCGCAGGCGGAATTCAAATGGGTCTAGTTATTGTTTTTTAGATCATGAATTAATTTGGTTGCTTTGGGTCTTGTGGGATCTAGTGCCCTGACCAGGGATCAAACTGGGGGGCCCCCTGCATTGGGAACAGAGTCTTAGCCACTGGGTCACCAGGGAAGTATCCCAAATTGGTCTGTTTGATCCCCGTTTCTAAAATGGACTCTCCTTTCTCTGACATCTCCCAGCCTCTGTGCTCCTGTTCATGTCATTTCCTTTCTCTGGGATATTTTTTCTTATCCTCTCACTTCTTTGCCTGCTGGCAAACCTGTCTTTTCATCTTAAGGCCCAGCTCACATACCTTGGCCTCCCTAAAGCCTTCCTCCTGAGCACTTTCTCCTGGTCAAGTTTTTTATACTGATGCTGCAGAACTAGGTGCACTGAGTTTTATACTCTGAACACAGTATCAGCTCGAAATAAATTCATTGCCTCAGAGGACTTCTTTAATGGTCATATGCACAGTTCTTAAATTGTAGTCTTTGAAAAAAATTCTCATGATCAAGGAATAAAGTCTGTATTCCAGACTCTCATTTTAAGCATCTATAAGTTCCATTATCTCACTAGAAGGTTTGGAAAATCCTATAAAAATGAAACCCATTCAACCTCATGTTCCTTAAATTTATTTACCCATGGAACCCCCTTTTCATGGAATACCTAGCAACACCATCTTGAATGGTAGTGTTCCATGGAACATAGTTTGAGTTCAGTTCAGTTCAGTTCAGTCACTCAGTTGTGTCTGACTCTTTGAGACCCCATAAACCGCAGCACGCCAGGCCTCCCTGTCCATCACCAACTCCCGGAGTCCACCCAAACCCACGTCCATTGAGTCGATGATGCCATCCAACCATCTCATTCTCTGTCGTCCCTCAATTCTCCTCCTGCCCTCAATCTTTCCCAACCTCAGGGTCTTTTCCAATGAGTCAGCTCTTCGTATCAGGTGGCCAAAGTACTGGAGTTTCAGCTTCAAAATCAGTCCTGCCAATGAACACCCAGGACTGATCTCCTTTAGGATGGACTAGTTGGATCTCCTTGCAGTCCAAGGGACTCTCAAGAGTCTTCTCCAACACCACAGTTCAAAAGCATCAATTCTTCATTTGGTAAAATCGTAACACACAAAGTATATGATTAAACATCAGATTTAAAGAGATAGTACATACTATCAGTTCTAAGGTCCCTGTGGACTAGAATGGTTTGGGAGGACTTCTGGAAAGAGGGAGATCTGAGGTGAGCCCTCTAGTAACAAGGTCAATAGTTGCTGTTCAGTTGCTAAGTCGTGTCTGACTCTTTGCAACCCCATGGACACCAGGCTTCCCTGTCTTTCACTGTCTCCTGGAGTTTGCTCAGATTCATGTCCATTGAGTCCATGACACCATTCAACCATCTCATCCTCTGCTTCCCTCTTCTCCTTTTGCCTTCAATCTTTCCCAGCCTCAGGGTCTTTTCCAGTGAGTCGGCCCTTCCCATCAGGTGACCAAAGTATTGATCAAGAGGGCCAAATGCTTATCATATGACCCCCAAATCTCTATGAATTAACCCAGTAAAAGTTCATTTCCAGTGTAGGTCAAAAGGGAAGTTTCCTCTCACACTCCTGCAGAGATCAAGTCTCCTTCGATCTAGCAGCGGCACCCTCATCTGGGTCCTGGGAGCCGTCTCCATTCTGCCAGGCATGGGAGAATTGCTCCTGGGAGGTATTTATGGTCCAGGATGAAAGGTGACTCACATCCCTTCACTTCAGTTCCACTGCCTGCAGCTCAGTCACAGGGTTGCTACTCCCTGAAAAAGAGACCAGGAACAGTGGTTTAGTAATGCTGTCTGAAAGCAAAAGGGCTCAGATCTTGGGGACCATCAGCAGCCTCTGCCACATAGACCCTAACCCCATAGGTCCCTCTTCCAGTTTTCCTGGCACCTGTTGATGCTGCTGCTAAGTCGCTTCAGTCGTGTCTGACTCTGTGCGACCCCATAGATGGCAGCCCACCAGGCTCCCCCATCCTTGGGATTCTCCAGGCAATAACACTGGAGTGGGTTGCCATTTCCTTCCCCAATGCATGAAAGTGAAAAGTGAAAGGGAAGTCACTCAGTCGTGTCCAACTCTTCGCAACCCCATGGACTGCAGCCTATCAGGCTCCTCCATCCATAGGATTTTCCAGGCAAGAGTACTGGAGTGGGGTGCCATCACCTTCTCCATCCTGGCACCTGTACCTGCTTCTAAACTGAAGATCTGCATGAGGCGAGGCTTTCTGGTGGGGAAAGCATTAGCCAATACAACTGCTTGTCTGTGTCTCTTTCTACTTCTTGATTTAAATCTCTCAAATTACTTTTCAGTATTTCCAGAACATAGATGCTGAGTTTCCCTGCTCTCCAAGAAGAGCCTTGCTCTTTCCTGAAAGCAGGACTATCTTTCTAATACTTCTCTTTCCCTTTTCCTTTGCCCATCCAACCTTCTCCACCCCAGGGTCCTGTCAAGGTCTGTTCTAAGGATCAGTCAGAGAGTTGAGTCATCAAAGACTCCTTGTGCTTGTACTAAGCTGCTCTGTCAAAGCATAACTTTTAAAAAGTTAAAAACAACTGTCACACAGGTAGATAGTAAACATCTCTCAAAGATCTATGAACTCTGGAGTAAGGGAATCAATAACATGACAAGGACAGTGCAAAGGAAGATATAAGAGATGAAAACATATGGTCATTGAAAAATGGGATGCTAGAATGAGATTACAAAGATGGGTACACATGATTAATGTCCTATAAAACAATAAAGTCACAACCACGAGTGCTTTCTGTTGGACAGAAGTCATTTGCAACTTGATCATAAAATAAATGTTTTGCAACTTAAAGGTCCGTCTAGTTAAGGCTATGGTTTTTCCTGTGTATGGATGTGAGAGTTGGACTGTGAAGAAGGCTGAGCACCGAAGAATTGATGCTTTTGAACTGTGGTGTTGGAGAAGACTCTTGAGAGTCCCTTGAACTGCAAGGAGACCCAACAAGTCCATTCTGAAGGAGATCAGCCCTGGGATTTCTTTGGAAGGAATGATGCTAAAGCTGAAACTGCAGTACTTTGGCCACCTCATGTGAAGAGTTGACTCATTGGAAAAGCTGGAGGGATTGGGGGCAGGAGGAGAAGGGGATGACAGAGGATGAGATGGCTGGATGGCATCACTGACTCGATGGACGTGAGTCTGAGTGAACTCCAGGAGTTGGTGATGGACAGGGAGGCCTGGCGTGCTGCGATTCATGGGGTCGAAAATAGTTGGACACGACTGAGCGACTGAACTGAACTGAATCTTCTTTAAGGGCTTCCCCGGTGGCTCAGCGGTAAATAGTCTGCCTGGAATTCCAGAGACAAAGGTTTGATCCCTAGGTCAGGAAGATCCCCTGGAGGAGGGCATGGCAACCTCCTCCAATATTCTTGACTGGAGAATCCCATGGAAGAGAGGAACCTGGCAGGCTACATTCTACAGTGTTGAAAACAGTCAGACATGACTGAAGTGACTTAGCATGCATGCATTCTTTCTATAAGTCAGCCCTACTGAAGCAAAATCATACTATTCAACACCCCAAGTAAAAAAATTGCTGAGATTAAGGTGAGAGATTCCAGGTGGACTGCGGGTGATGTTACGACTTTGCATGCTGTAGACTTCTCTCACCATCGTCCCATCCACTATGCCTCTCTTCTGCCTCCCCCCACCACTCTTTCACCAACAATATATTTTGCTGTCAAAACATACTTGGTTACATGCAGTGCAACCAAAATTGCTGCTATTAGCTTAATTGAGACAGGGTGATTATAAATAAATTATATGCAGTCCTACCGAAATTGCTGCTATTAGTCCAAATTGAGATGGGATGATTAGTCATCACCAACTGTAGCTTAATTCAGAGTGTCTTCTGCGTGGTCACAGAGCCCTGTGGCCACCTGGCAGCCCAGGGGATGCAAGGCCAAATGCCTGAGAGGTGGGCTTCCAGGCTGCAGATCTCTTTTGCTGGTAACAAAACAAAAGTCTGTGCTGCCTAGTTGGCAGGGTTCCTTTGAACATTGATAATGGACTTCTTAGAAACTTGAAGTTGGAAAAGACCATAGTTAGAAAACTTGCCATATAGAAAATTTTTATAAAATATTAGTATACCTAATTATATAAATAACATATAATAATATATAAAATATTATGCAATATAAAATATAGTATTATATTTGGATGTGTTGATATAGCTCACTGTATAAATCTTCTGTCCATTCCCATAATGATTTGAGATGGGTTTTTAATATTATTTTACCTTTTTTCTAATTATAAAAGGGGTAGAGATAAATTGGGCTTCCCCAGTGGCTCAGCAGTAAAGAATTCGCCTGCAGTGTAGGAGACGCTGGTTCAATCCCTGGGTCAGGAAGATCCCCTGGAGGAGGGTGTGGCAACCCACTCCAGTATTCTTGCCTCGTGAATCCTGCGGACAGAGAAGCCTGGTCGCCTGTAGCCCATATGTTTGCAAAGAGTTGGACACAGCTGAAGTGACTGAGCATGCATGCCAAGATAAATTTTCAAGTCGGGATTAACATATGTTGTTGTTGTTTAGTCACTACATTGTGTCCAGCTCTTTTGTGATGACCTGTCTCTTTTGTGATGGTAGCCCGCCAATCTCCTCTGTCCAGGCAACTGGAGTGGGTTGCCATTTCCTTCTCTATGGGAGCTTCCCGACCTAGGGATTGAACCTGTGTCTCCTGCATTGGCAGGCAGATTCTTTTCCACTGAGCCACCAGAGACTGACATATACACACTGCTATATATAAAATAGATAACTAACAAGGACCTACTATATAGCACAGGGAGCTATACTTAATATTTTGTAATAACCTATAAGGGGAAAATCTGAAAAAGATATGTATGTATATTTATTCAGTTATACATATATATAAATGTATAACTGAATCATTGTGCCATATACCTGAAATTAACATGATATTGCAAATCAGTTGTACTTCAAATAAATAAATAAAAATGAAACAATAAAATAAACCCAAATGCAAAAAAAAAAAAAAAAGGAAGGAAAAAGAAACCCACATTCACAGTAAAAAAAAAATACTGTGTATTTTTACACATTAAAAATACATTTAGAAGCCTAAGTGGCACGGAAGAATAAGAGTTCCCATTTCATACCATTGATTGGATTTGGGTGTATTTATTCTATCATTGTTTTTGTTCTATTTAAATAATCCCTCTGACATAGTTGCTACCTATTGGAATACAATGTTATATTAAGCTTTTTTTTTTTTTTTAATTGGTGGAGAAATCTTTAAACTACCTAGACAAAATACATTGAAGGTAAAAGAAAAATAAGCCCAATGGTAGGAGAAATTGTCATGGGCATCCCATTCTGGAGACATCATAATAAAGTGGAAATCCACCGGTTAAGCGAATTTGAATTCTTCACTCCTCTCCCTGGGTAACTATCTCAGACTTCAAACCACATCTCACCACCTGGCCAGGACAGGAAAACCCAAGTGGAGGTGCTGTTTCTGCAGTTAAGGGCCCCTTGGCAAATGGCTCTATGGGCTTCACTTTCTGTATATCTACATCAAAATATAAAAATAGATATTCTCCAAGGCAACTTTACAAGTGCCTATGCTTTGTATTTAGGGACAGGGAAAAGCCATGGCCATTAAACAGGACTTGTAGTGAGGATGACTGTAAGTCAAGCATTAATGACTGACAAGCATTAAGGTTAAATTTTGAGTCTTTAAGTTTGGAGATGTGTTCTTCATTTAGCCCAGTAGACAGTTTCCTCAAAGTGTTTGTTAGCGCTGCTTGGAAATAAAATGATAGAATCCAATTTTCTTTAATTTATTTTTATTTATTTATTTTTGGACACACCACAGGGCATGTGGGATTTTCCCTGACCAGGGACCGAGCCCTTGGCCCCTGCACTGAAAGTATGGAGTCTTAACCCGTGCACTGCCAGGGAAGTCCAGTTTTCTTACTGTATTGTCCCAAAGCAACTTACTTTCATCCAGAAGAACTGGGTCTAGCAGTAGTTTTAAGTTTTCAGATTCCTAAGCTTTCCTGCTTGTAGTTAATGATTTAAAATCATTCAGTGCTTGAGGGAAAACACTATAGTTATACTTTGTGATAACTATTTAATGGAATCTTTTCTAAGCTGAATAACTGCTTAATTTGAGATTTAGTTTTGGAGTGAAAAACTAAATAATATGGAAATTTTACTTTACTTTTTCAGTGGGAAACATTTAGATTTTTCTTTTTCTCAAAAAAAGAACTATAAATATCCTAGGAAACAAACTAGGGAACTTCTTTCTCCCCTTCCTTTCTCTCCCCCTCTATTTATCCCTCCCTCCGCCTTATCCTTTTCTTCCTTGTCTATTTTAACAAGTGTTGGTGGTTCTTTCCATATGCCAAACAGACTCTGTATGCTATGGATACTCAAGTGAAACTACATTATATACATGGACCCCTGGTTCTTTGGAATTACTGGTGGAGTTGGGTTTTATAAAACAGTTCAGTTCAGTCGCTCAGTCGTGTCCGACTCTTTGCAACCCCATGAATCGCAGCACGCCAGGCCTCGCTATCCATCACCAACTCCCAGAGTTCACTCAGACTCATGTCCATCGAGTCAGTGATGCCATCCAGCCACCTCATCCTCTGTCATCCCATTCTCCTCCTGCCCCCAATCCCTCCCAGCATCAGAGTCTTTTCCAGTGAGTCAACTCTTCGCATGAGGTGGCCAAAGTACTGGAGTTTCAGCTTTAGCATCATGAACACAATAACCAACCAACCAATCAAGTGAAGCAGAAAACAATATCTGAAAGTCAGAGAATACTTATCCTTTAAAAAGAGTCTTTAAGTATTACTCTCCATGGCATAAACCTTTGTTGTTGATTCATTAATGCCTTGGTTTGGAGGGATGGTGGGACATAGAAATTGCAAGCTAAAGTGATGGATGGTACGGTTTATTGGTAGATGCTTGGAGGGAACAAAGCAAGGTTCTAGAGTGATGACACTGATATCTTGTTTAACTAAAATACAGATTACAATCAAATTTTTTTGGAAAATGGTCTTTTTTCTAGCTTTTTTGAAATATAATTGGCATACAGCATCATGTAAGTTTGGACTTACAACCTACTGATTTGATATGTGTGCATATTTTAAAATGATTGCCATATGTGATTACTATATATATTGTAATATGATTACCATATGTAAGGTCAGTTAACACCTCTATCTTCTCACATAATTACCATTCTTTTCCTGTGGTGAAAACATTTAAGATCTACTCTCTTATCAGCTTTCAAGTATAAAGAGTAGTATTTTAACTATAGTCATCATCCTGCACATTAGATCCCTAGAACTTGTTCATCTTGTAACTTGAAGTTTGACCCTTTAACCAACAGCTCCCTGTTTCTCCCACTCTCCTCCTCTGGCAACCACCAATTTACTTTCTGCCTATGAATTTGGCCTTTTTAGATTCCACATATAAGTGATGTCATACAGTACTTGGTCTTTCTCTAACTTATTTCACTTAGTAAAATGCTCTCAAGTTCCACCCATGTTGTCAGAAGGTTTTTCCTTCTCTTTGTATATATGTACCACATTTTCTTTATCCATTTATCTGTCAGCGAACACTTCATTTATTTCTGTATCTTGACTGTTTGAATGGGGATGCAGTGGACATAGAGGTGCAGGTACCTCTCTAAGAGTGAGTTTATTTCCTTTGGATATATACATACAAGTAGGATTGCTGGATCATATAGCAGTTCCATTTTTAATTTTTTGAGGAACCTCTGTACTGTTTTCCAAAGTAGTTATACCAATTTACATTCCCATCAGTAGTACACAAAGGGTTCCTTTTCTCCACATTCTTGCCAACACTCATCTTTTTGATAATCAGATCAGATCAGTCACTCAGTGTTGTCCGACTCTTCGCGACCCCATGAATCGCAGCACGCCAGGCCTCCCTGTCCATCACCAACTCCTGGAGTTCACTCAGACTCACGTCCATCGAGTCAGTGATGCCATCCAGCCATTTCATCCTCTGTCATCCCCTTCTCCTCCTGCCCCCAATCCCTCTAACAGATATGAAGTAATAGCTCATTGTGATTTTAGTTTCATCTTACTGATGATTAGTAATGTTGAGCATCTCTTCATGTACCTGTTGGCCATTTGTATATCTTCTTTGGAAAAATGCCTGTTCTGATCCTCTGACTATTTTTAAATCAGACTATTTGATTTTTGTCTATTGTTTGAGTTTCTTGTATATTTTGGATATTAATTCCTCAGCTGATGAAGAGTTTGCAAATATTTTCTCCTATTTTATTGACTGCCTTTTCATTTGGTTAATTGTTCCTTTTGCTGTGCAGAAGCTTTTCTGTTTGATGTAGTCCCACTTACTTACTTTTGCTTTTGGTGTCATATTCAAAAATTCATTTTCTAGGCCAAGGTCAAGGAGCAATCCTGAGAAAGAACAAAGCTAGAGGAATGACATGCCCTGATTTCAAGCTATATTACAAAGCTATAGCAATCAGAACATTTTAATATGGGCATAAAAACAGACAGATGAAGTAATGGGACAGATTAAGAGCCTGGAAATAGACTCATGCACATATAGTCAACTAGTGTTTGATAAGGGAGTGAAGAATACTCAATGGGAAAGGATAGTCTCTTCCGTAGATGGTGTTGGGAAAACTGGACATTCATACGCAAAAGAATGAAATTAGACCCTGTCTTACACCACTCAAAAAATGAACTTGAAATGCATTAAATTAAGACCTGAAATGATAAAACTCCAAGAAGAAAACATAAGGAAAATGTCCTTTTAACCAATTGGGATCATCTCCAACTCTAAGATGTGACCTCCCCCAACCCTCGACGCTGAAAGACACACTTGGCCTCTTTTCATTCAGAAATGTTTACAAATTGCTGGGGAAAGGCTGCCTGCAAGTCAGCCTCAGAGGAGAAACTAGTATCCTGTTTATGCCCTGGGGCAGAATCTTAGTTAGTCAGGCCCCTGCCAAGTTGTAAAGGTTGATATTTCCTGAAGTGAAGTGAAAAGAGTATGGAACTGAGTGATTCAAATCCTAACTTTACTGGACTGCTCTTCTCTGAACCACTGTTTATTCTGGAAAGAAAGGGATCATCACACTGGTTTACCTTACATGTTTCTTGTGAGAGTTATAAACTCCTAGCATGCACAGACTGGCACATAATAGACACTGAGTAAATGGTATTTTTAAAGATTGCAATACCAGTAAGCGTTTACCTGTTAGTCTGTTAAGAAGTTAGGAGACAGTGCTGGACTCATACCATTGGTCAGGACTTGAGTGGCTGTTGTCTATCTTCTTCCTAGACATTTACCCTAAGAACTCTGCCTAATTTAGCACATTTATAGATTAGAAATGCTATAGATGAGATTTCTTTAAAACCCAGACACCATTTGTGCTTAGGAATCCCAACGCAGAGCTCGCATTGAATTGAAAGCGTGGCTAGTAATGTGTCACTCATGATATCTTATGGGACAATTTATGCTCAGATTAACTGAGACTTTATTTTCAGAGTATAATCAGGGGAAGGCGAGATGAAGTGTCAGTGGTCAAAGGCCTCCATTCAAAGCATGTGTAGATAGGCCAGGTTTCAAAGCCTGAAGAAATAAAGTGTCTCCTTTCTTCCCAGGGATTTAAAGATCCTGTATACCGAGCAAGACGGAAGCAATTCGCTGACATTGCCTACAACTATAGACAGTAAGTCTGCTCTGTGTGTTGGTGGGGGATGGGGAGAAGACCATACTCTCCTTTGCCCAAAGTTGGAAAATACCAGCTTGGAGAATCCTTCCCTCTGTGTATGTTTGTGTACGTTTAAATCCTCCCTTTAATAACACACATTTAAAAATTCACCACGAGATAAAACAATATTACCCCCTACACCAGGGCCCAGCTCTCTCCCAAGCTTTGTTGTGTAATTACGCAGTGACATCTGACATAATTATAAAAGGCCTCAGTCCTGAATAAAAGAGCCTCTGGTGTTTCTGCATTAAACCGGGAAAAAGGAGAAAGAAGTATTTACATTCAAGAAGGAGTTGGCTGCTTTACTGAATTAGTGAATCATTGGAGGTTTCAGGAGAGCCAAGCCTCAGGGTTCTACTTTTATCTGATCTGACCCAGATGCGAAGGGCAATTTTAGAATGAGTTTATTTTTTTCTCTCTGGGATTCTGCCAGATTTTAGCCAGAGGAAAATGCAAATATTAAATGTTATTTGGGAAGAGAATTGTTTTGCTATTTTGAGTTCTTGGGAACTACAGAAATGCTCCCATGAGAAACTTAGTGTTTCGGGACCTGAGCTCCATTCCTGAGTTAAGGGTTTGAGAAAAGACGTGCTCAAGAAGAAACATACAGGGTTTAGAACATGAGGTGATGGGACTTTAACAGCTTTGCTAGAATATGGGGAAGATAAAGGAGATGCTAACGCTTTGTATACAGAATAAAAACGACCTTCACAAGGGAAAGGCTTCCAGAGAAAATTTCTTTATCTGAATGAATCCTGGTAGTAGAAAGATCCAGAACAGTGCTGACCTTAGTCATGTCTAGACCCAGCTGGACTTTGGCTTGTGGCAAGCAGGAATCACAGAATGTGGTGACCTCTCTCCCGTGTCCCCATCATGACCCCAGCATGGTCAGGTGGACACATCAGACACAGACAAGAGTCCTTCTTCAGATAGTCAATAATAATAGGTCATTTTTAATCTCCTTGTTATGTCTGGGGCTTTGCTAAATGCTTAATGTGCATAATTTCATTTAGTCTTAATAATAACTCCCCATTTTTCAGATGAAAAAACTAAAGCTTTAGAATATCCCAGTAAATAACTTGCCAAAGTCATAGAACTGGAAGGTGGCAGAGCCTGGTTTTGAACTCAGGCTTTTTTAACCACAAAGTCATTCTCAACCACTTCCTTGAGTGTCTGGGGAGTCTCCAAGTCAGGAGACCACACTTCTCCTGATGTCCAAGGAGCTGCTTACGGGGTGCATTCACTCCTTCTTGGCTGTTGGGACTTGAGGGGGAGAAACTCAAACCACCTCTTTTCCATAAAAATATTATACCTGGTGAATAAGTGTGGAATTGGTTGAATGCCTCATGATTCTGGATGATCATGAGTTAAACTGGCTACTGAAACCCATCCAGAGATGGCTGGTACTCAAAGGCACACCAGGTATTTTCAGGCAGTTTTATACCTCATGTTCAGTTCAGTTCAGTTCAGTTTAGTCACTCAGTCGTGTCTGACTCTTTGTGACCCCATGAACCGCAGCACGCCAGGCCTCCCTGTCCATCACCAATGGCCAGAGTCTTCCCAAACTCATGTCCATTGAGTCAGTGATGTCATCCAACCATCATTTGTTATCCCCTTCTCTTCCTGCCCTCAATCTTTCCCAGCATCAGGGTCTTTTCAAATGAGTCAGCTCTTCGAATTAGGTGACCAAAGTATTGGAATTTCAGCTTCAACATCAGTCCTTCCAATGAACACCCAGGACTGATCTCCTTAAGGATGGACTGGTTGGATCTCCTTGCAGTCCAAGGGACTCTCAAGAGTCTTCTCCAACACCACAGTTCAAAAGCATCAATTCTTCGGTGCTCAGCTTTCATTGGAGAAGGCAATGGCACCCCACTCCAGTACTCTTGCCTGGAAAATCCTATGGACGGAGGAGCCTGGTAGGCTGCAGTCCATGGGGTTGCTAAGAGTAGGACACGACTGAGTGACTTCACTTTCACTTTTCACTTTCATGCATTGGAGAAGGAAATGTCAACCCACTCCAATGTTCTTGCCTGGAGAATCCCAGGGACGGGGGAGCCTGGTGGGCTGCCGTCTATGGGGTCGCACAGAGTCAGACACGACTGAAGTGACTTAGCAGCAGCAGCAGCAGCTTTCATTATAGTCCAACTCTCACATCCATACATGACCACTGGAAAAACCATAGCCTTGACTAGATGGACCTTTGTTGGCAAAGTAATGTCTCTGCTTTTGAATATGCTGTCTAGGTTGGTCATAACTTTTCTTCCAAGGAGTAAGCGTCTTTTAATTTCATGGCTACAGTCACCATCTGCAGTGATTGTGGAGCCCCCCCAAAATAAACTCAGCCACTGTTTCCACTGTTTCCCCATCTATTTCCCATGAAGTGATGGGACCGGATGCCATGATCTTAGTTTTCTGAATGTTGAGCTTTAAGCCAACATTTTTACTCTCCTCTGTCACTTTCATCAAGAGGCTCTTTAGTTCTTCACTTTCTGCCATCAGGGTGGTGTCATCTGCATGTCTGAGGTTATTGATATTTCTCCCGGCGATCTTGATTCCAGCTTGTGCTTCTTCCAGCTCAGCGTTTCTCATGATCTACTCTGCATACAAGTTAAATAAGCAGGGTGACAATATACAGCCTTGATGTACTCTTTTTCCTATTTGGAACCAGTCTGTTGTTCCATGTCCACTTCTAACTGTTGCTTCCTGACCTGCATACAGGTTTCTCAAGAGGCAGGTCAGGTGGTCTGGTATTCCTATCTCCTTCAGAATTTTCCAGTTTATTGAGAGCCACACACTCAAAGACTTTGGCATAGTCAATAAAGCAGGAGTAGATTTTTTTCTGGAACTCTCTTGCTTTTTCTGATCCAGCAGATGTTGGCAATTTAATCTCTGGTTCCTCTGCCTTTGTAAAACCAGCTTGAACATCTGGAAGTTCACGGTTCACGTATTGCTGAAGCCTGGCTTGGAGAATTTTGAGCATTACTTTACTAGCGTGGAAGATGAGTGCAATTGTGCAGTAGTTTGAGCATTCTTTGGCATTGCCTTTCTTTAGGATTGAAATGAAAACTGACCTTTTCTAGTCCTGTGGCCACTTCTGAGTTCCAAATGTGCTGGCATGTTGAGTGCAGCACTTTCAAAGCATCATCTTTTAGGATTTAGTGAAGTGAAATTCACTTCATGTAGTGCTTTCACCTCGTGTAGTGAGGTGAAATTAAAAGACACTTGCTCTTTGGAAGAAAATATATGACAAACCTAGACAGCATATTAAAAGGTAGAGACATTGCTTTACCAACAAATGTCCATCCAGTGAAAGCTATGGTTTTTCCATTAATCAAGTATGGATGTGAGAGTTGGACTGTAAAGAAAGCTGAGCACTGAAGAACTGATGCTTCTCAACTGTAGTGTTGGAGAAGACTCCTGAGAGTCTCTTGGATAGCAAGGAGATTAAACCAGTCAATAATAAAGGAAATCGGTCCTAAATATTCATTGGAAGGACTGATGCTAAAGCGGAAACTCCAATACTTTGGAAAAGACCCTGATGCTGGGAAAGATTGAAGGCAGAAGGAGAAAGGGATGACAGAGGGTGAGATGGTTGGATAGCATCACTGACTAGATGGACAGGAGTTTGAGCAAATGCCGGGAGTCGGTGAAGGTTAGGGAAGTATGGCATGCTCCAGTCCATGGAGTCACAAAGAGCTGGACATGACTGAGTGACTGAACTGAATAGTGAAGTGAAAGTCACTCAGCCGCATCCAATTCTTTGTGATCCCATGAACCTCCCAGGCTCCTCTGTTTATGGAATTCTCAAGGCAAGAATGCTGGAGTGGTTTGCCATTCCCTTCTCCAGGGGATCTTTCCAACCCAGGGAACAAACCCATGTCTCCCACATTGCAGGCACATTCTTTACCAGCTGAGGTACCAGGGAATCACCTCATATAGATGAACCCCAAATGGTTAAGTGATGTACTGAAGGGCATATCTCTCATTAGGGACTGAACTTGTCCTCCAATTTAAAGCCTGTTTCTGACCTCATCTCCGCTCATCTCTTTTGAACTTCTGATGCTGTTTTCCATCCCTTCCTTCTTTGCTTTTGTCTTTTATCTCAACATCTGTTACAGTTGATTCTCATTCTTTGAAGGTTACTTGCTTACATTGATTTGAGACCCCTGCAAACACAAGGGATTTCCACACTCACCCCCAGATATGTGCAGAGCAAGGAAAAATGTGAGTCTCCTGATGCATCAGTTCCCAACTGAGGTCAAACAAGGCAACACTGCCTTGTTGTTTCGGCTTTTCTACTGTAAACAAGTGTTTCTTTTGCGGTCTCTTTAGAGCCATGTTTGTTGACTTTTTGTTCTTTTGGTTGGTAATTTTGTTGTTTAAAATGGCCCTCCAGCATAGAGCTGAAATTCTGTCTCATGGTCTTGAGTACAGGATGGCTCTGACATGCCTAATGGGAAAAATGTGTGTTCGATATGCTTCCTTCAGGACTGGGCTGTAGTGCTGCTGGCTGTGAGTTCAGTGTGAATGAATTAACCATACATTAAGTAAGGTGTCTTTAAACAAAGGTACATGCAAGACAAGGTTGGGATTATGAGTTGAAAATGTGATCTGGGTCCTGCATTTCACATAGGAGCAGCGGTTCAGTGTTCACTTACTCAGAGTTCATGGTGTCTTGATGGAACAGAACTTCTGTCAGTAAGGAGAATAAACTCTGTTCTGCTCTCTGAAGGTTTCCTTCCTTCCTTCCTCCTCCTTCAGGCTTCATCTGTCTCCTCTGGCCTCCTCCTCCTACCCCAGAAATCATCATGCCTTTCAAGACCCAGTTTTGACCCTCTTCCTTGGGCTCTGCCAGCCTCCATGCCAAACAGCCCCACATTCTGGCCTCTAGCACCTTCCCAGTCATCCTCCCACATGGAGGTCAAAATCCTGCCCCTTGAGTCATAGACTCACAGGATCAGTTGATCCAATGTGTTTACTCTCTTCCAGGACACATGCCAAGAGCAAGACCAACAAACTCCATATCCTCTGGGGATTATTGAGAAAGACAGACAATGACAGAAAGAACAATACATGCGATCCGTATGACCAAAGTCAAAACACGGGTGTCACAAGGCCATATAATTAGGAACTTTAATTCTGACTGGAGGGTATTGGTTAGAGGAAGTGACATTTAGACTGAGAACTGAAGATGGAGTAGGAGTTTATCAGCCCAAGAGAATGAGGAAAGTGAACGGGAGGGTAGGTATGGTTAAAACAGGACTTTTGTTGTAAGATGTATATTTGGGTCCAGAACTGAATTACTGGAGGCAGTCAGAAAGCAGCTAAACCCTGTTAGCAACCTCTTCTTGGCCCATCCACCATGGGATGCTCTGGCTCCTCCCTAAGAATATTTAGCAAAAGTCTTAAAACATCAGTTTGAAGAGGCGCTGTCAAATTACTCTTGTGTTTAGGGGTACCAAATTATTTGCCTTGGTAATGATTACATGTATGGGGACTTGGTGTAAAATAAGACTGAGTGAGGAAGCTGATACTTTCCTGGACTATAGGTGCTGGATTATTTTGAATGCCATCTTTGGTTGATGGAATAATTCAAAACCAGTATCTTCTCCTTAAAATACGGTTTTGTTTTTGTTTAATTTTTTTTGGAAGAGAGATCCCAATGGGCTGAAATCTTATTTCAAGCTAAATTGACAATTTTTATTTCAAGCCAAATTAATACTTTCCCTCAAATATCTTGGTTTATTTTACTTCATGAGATCATAGTTTGGTAAAATAATTGATGATATATTCAAAGACTGAGGATCTTGTGTAACCTAGGTCTCTTGGTAGAAGAAGATGGAAGCAAATGTGCAGAATTTAATTCCTAAGTAGACCATGGATGGATAGAGGAGCCTAGCAAGGTCACGTGATTTAGTGACTAAACAACAATAAATATTCCCAGAACATCATGGGTGTTCAATAAATATTTGTTGAATGAATACACAAACCTAGGAGACCCTATGACAGTAGAGATTCAAAGTACCAAGTCAAAGATGGAGCTAGGGATTGTGTCTAGAACCACTTAGAAGGCAGCTGCTGCAGAGTTTGATTGTTTCTGGAGTGGGGCTTAAACTTTAGAATTTTATCAAAGAATATGCTAAATGGACTATAAGAATTTTTATCTTTTAGCCACAATTGAACTGAAACAAAAGGGGTGTTTTATTGGCTCCTATAAGTACAAAGTGTAAAGGGAATAGTTGAGGTGGATCTAGGACTCCACATCTCATTCTCCTTCCTTCCCCCTGACTCTGGTGTCCTCTGTAGTGACCTTGCTCTGAGGCACTGGCCTTATCTCTCTCAGAAGTGAACCTAGCACCTCTAGGCTGACACCACAATCTGGCCAAAGGTTCTATCTCTTTTCAACAGAATCAACAAAAGTTCTTTCACTGAGTCTCATTGGCTCTGATCAGGAAATGGGCCTATCTCTCAGCCAATCACTGTGGCCAGGGAAATGAGACACTCTAATAGGCCAGGCCTGGTCACATGCCCCCTCTGAAGGTAGGAAGGGTGGAGTCTCCTTTTACTTGAACCTGCAGACCGAGAGGGGAGAAGGGTTCTTTACTGGAAGAATGGGAATGGGTATGGAACTCTGGAACAGCAAATGTCAACCGAGGGGATATCTCATTGCCTAGTATGTTACAATCTCCTGAAAATTTGTTGCTCTTATAGCAGAGACTTTGCTTTCTAAATGAGAATCTGTTACAGTGATAATTTCCAACTATCCAATGGTATTGTTTGTCAGCACCAGTGTTAGGTACTTTATACATAGCATTTCACTTACCTCTCCCCCATACCCTCCAAAGAGTTACTTGTTATTAGCCCATGTCCTGGCTGTATAGGTTCAGAGAGGTTTACTAAATTGCCTGAGGCTACTCAGTCAATGGCAGAACAAAGTCTACTTACCTCTGACCTTTTCCAAAGCCTATTTTTTCTCTTTGTCAGCACTTAACCCCTGAAACAATGGTGCCTCTGTAGGCAGGTCTTCCATGGTGTTCTTTTCACAGTTCCAACACCATTATAGACCCTCTGGGCTTTTAATTCTTAAAGAAAAATTGGTCTTTTCCCCCTACCCTCTGCCCATCATTTCATGGCACATAACAGTGACTTTGCTTTAATGTCTTTGGAAGAGCTACAACTCTGAAAGGGCAAGAGGGACCTAGTTTCAAGCCTGAAGACGATCTATAATTCTAAGGTAAACAGTCTTGCCTTGTCCCAGACACTGTGTACCCTGTTAGGAAACAGGCCAGCAGCCCAGAGAACAGTCATGGGCCTTTGAAGTCAGGCTTTGTTTGGTTTTCATTTTTTGCTGTTCAGAATATGGCTCACTCTTAGCTGGTTTTCAAAAGGACCTTTTGAACTAATGACGCTTGGATAATAGAGTGTCACCTGGGAGTATATTGGAATTCAGAAGCCTGGGCTCTCCCCTCCCTCACAGGTTCAGGATATGAGGGGTTCAGTTCAGTTGCTCAGTCGTGTCCGACTCTTTGTGACCCCATGAATTGCAGCACGCCAGGCTTCCCTATCCATCACCAACTCCAGAGTTCACTCAAACTCACGTCCATTGAGTTGGTGATGCCATCCAGCCATCTTATCCTCTGTCGTCCCCTTCTCTTCCTGCCCCCAATCCCTCCCAGCATCAGAGTCTTTTCCAATGAGTCAACTCTTCGCATGAGGTAGCCAAAGTACTGGAGTTTCAGCTTTAGCATCATTCCTTCCAAAGAACACCCAGGACTGATCTCCTTTAGAATGGACTGGTTGGATCTCCTTGCAGTCCTAGGGACTCTCAAGAGTCTTCTCCAGCACCACAGTTCAAAAGCATCGATTCTTCGGCACTCAGCTTTCTTCACAGTCCACCTCTCACATCCATACATGACCAATGGAAAAACCATAGCCTTGACTAGACGGGCCTTTGTTGGCAAAGTAATGTCTCTGCTTTTGAATATGCTATCTAGGTTGGTCATAACTTTCCTTTCAAGGAGTAAGTGTCTTTTAATTTCATGGCTGCAGTCACCATCTGCAGTGATTTTGGAGCTCAGAAAAATAAAGTCTGACACTGTTTCCACTGTTTCCCCATCTATTTCCCATGAACTGATGGGACCAGATGCCATGATCTTCGTTTTCTGAATGTTGAGTTTTAAGCCAACTTTTTCACTCTCCTCTTTCACTTTCATCAAGAGGCTTTTTAGTTCCTCTTCACTTTCTGCCATAAGGGTGGTGTCATCTGCATATCTGAGGTTATTGATATTTCTCCCGGCGATCTTGGTTCCAGTTTGTGCTTCTTCCAACCCAGCGTTTCTCATGATGTACTCTGCATAGAAGTTAAATAAACAGGGTGACAATATACAGCCTTGACGTACTCCTTTTCCTATTTGGAACCAGTCTGTTGTTCCATGTCCAGTTCTAACTGTTGCTTCCTGACCTGCATATAGGTTTCTCAAGAGGCCAGTCAGGTAGTCTGGTATCCCATCTCTTTCAGAATTTTCCACAGTTTATTGTGATCCACACAGTCAGAGGCTTTGGCATAGTCAATAAAGCAGAAGTAGATGTTTTTCTGGAACTCTCTTGCTTTTTCGATGATCCAGTGGATGTTGACAATTTGGTCTCTGGTTCCTCTGCCTTTTCTAAAACCAGCTTGAACATCTGGAAGTTCATGGTTCACGTATTGCTGAAGCCTGACTTAGAGAATTTTGAGCATTACTTTACTAGTGTGTGAGATGAGTGCAATTGTGCAGTAGTTTGAGCATTCTTTGGCATTGCCTTTCTTTGGGATTGGAATGAAAACTGACCGTTTCCAGTCCTGTGGCCACTACTGAGTTTTCCAAATTTGCTGGCATATTGAGTGCAGCACTTTCACAGCATCATCTTTCAGAATTTGAAATAGCTCAACTGGAATTCCATCACCTCCACTAGCTTTGTTCGTAGTGATGCTTTCTAAGGCCCACTTGACTTCACATTCCAGGATGTCTAGCTCTAGGTCAGTGATCACACCATCGTGATTATCTTGGTCGTGAAGATCTTTTTTGTACAGTTCTTCTGTATATTCTTGCCACCTCTTCTTAATATCTTCTGTTTCTGTTAAGTCCATACCATTTCTGTCCTTTATCGAGCCCATCTTTGCATGAAATGTTCCCTTGGTATCTCTAATTTTCTTGAAGAGATCTCTAGTCTTTCCCATTCTATTGTTTTCCTCTATTTCTTTGTATTGATCACTGAAGAAGGCTTTCTTGTCTCTTCTTGCTATTCTTTGGAACTCTGCATTCAGATGCCTATATCTTTCCTTTTCTCCTTTGCTTTTCGCTTCTCTTCTTTTCACAGCTATTTGTAAGGCCTCCCCAGACAGCCATTTTGCTTTTTTGCATTTCTTTTCCATGGGGTTGGTCTTGATCCCTATCTCCTGTACAGTGTCACGAACCTCCATCCATAGTTCATCAGGCACTCTATCTATCAGATCTAGGCCCTTAAATCTATGTCTCACTTCCACTGTATAATCATAAGGGATTTGATTTAGGTCATACCTGAATGGTCTAGTGGTTTTCCCTACTTTCTTCAATTTCAGTCTGAATTTGGCAATAAGGAGTTCATGATCTGAGCCACAGTCAGCTCCCGGTCTTGTTTTTGCTGACTGTATAGAGCTTCTCCATCTTTGGCTGCAAAGAATATAATCAATCTGATTTTGGTGTTGACCAAATCCATGGTAGAGTCTTTTCTTGTGTTGTTGGAAGAGGGTGTTTGCTATGACCAGTGCGTTCTCTTGACAGAACTCTATTAGCCTTTGCCCTGCTTCATTCCATACTCCAAGGCCAAATTTGCCTGTTACTCCAGGTGTTTCTTGACTTCCTACTTTTGCATTCCAGTCCCCTATAATGAAAAGGACATCTTTTTTGGGTGTTAGTTCTAAAAGGTCTTGTAGGTCTTCATAGAACCGTTCAACTTCAGCTTCTTAAGTGTTACTGGTTGGGGCATAGACTTGGATTACCATGATATTGAATGTTTTGCCTTGGAAATGAACAGAGATCATTCTGTGGTTTTTGAGATTACATCCAAGTACTGCATTTCAGACTCTTTTGTTGACCATGATGGCTACTCCATTTCTTCTAAGGAATTCCTGCCTGCAGTAGTAGATATAATGGTCATCTGAGTTAAATTCACCCATTCCAGTCCATTTTAGTTTGCTGATTCCTAGAAAGTTGACGTTCACTCTTGCCATTTCCTGTTTGACCACTTCCAATTCGCCTTGATTCATGGACCTAACATTCCAGGTTCCTATGCAATATTGCTCTTTACAGCATCGGACCTTGGTTCTATCACCAGTCACATCCACAACTGGGTATTGTTTTTGCTTTGGCTCTGTCCATTCATTCTTTCTGGAGTTATTTCTCCACTGATCTCCAGTAGCATATTGGGCACCTACCGACCTGGGGAGTTCCTCTTTCAGTATCCTATCATTTTGCCTTTGCATACTGTTCATGAGGGGTAGGTCCAATATATGTACTTTAGCAAACTCTCCATAGTTTTGTTATGTCATAGCAACAGATGCTGGGTAAGCAGATTTTTTACCTAGCATGAATTTAAATATTCTTATAACATCCTAGGGGCAGAAATACCAAATCCAGCAAGTTTATGCCCACTCAACAAGGGATCTCAAACTCATGGTACATGTAGTAAATCCACTTGAGCTCACAGGTATGGTTGCTTTAGTTGACAATACAAAACACTATTGTTTTGCTTGAGCTTGGATGCTTTTGTTCAGAAAGAGGATGTATTCTTCACTTGTCTCAGTCCCCATCCTCCTATTATCTATCCCTGCTACTTTACACATTTATGTTAAATGCTAAATGTTAAATGTACTTCTGAAGGTAAGTGCATTTCCACACTTGGTAAAGAGTAGAAGATAGAAGAGCAGAAAAGCCCAGTGGTTTCCCCAAATGAGAAGAAATCCTTGGTGCAGTGGGTAAGGTTGCAAGCTTCTGTCCTTGCTTAACCAAGTCACATGAATATTTCCTATATCAAGAAGTGGAATTTTCCTCTTTCAAGTAACTTATGAAATAGGAAATCCACTGTCTTCTGGGGTGGCAGCTCATGGACTTTGGACCCATGTCCCTCTGCCCAAGCTCCTTCACCTTCTCCTCTGCACCTGCCCTGCTGCTGACAAATATTTCATGTCTGTTTCCTAGTGGGCAGCCCATTCCTCGAGTGGAATACACGGAGGAAGAAAAAAAAACATGGGGTACGGTGTTCAGGACCCTGAAGTCCTTGTATAAGACCCATGCTTGCTATGAGCACAACCACATTTTCCCCCTTCTGGAAAAGTATTGCGGCTTCCGCGAAGATAACATTCCCCAGCTCGAAGAGGTTTCTCAGTTTCTGCAGAGTAAGTGCACATCTGGGTCAAAAGATTGGGGGCTGGGGATGGAAAGGGGAAGAGAAGGAAATTTAGGCAAGTGTGATTGTGTTCTTGCTGATGCAGGCAGGTTGATTTTCCCAGGAAAATGAATATTTCACTGCTGGGCTCTGCCTCCCTGCCAGGCCCCACCGGTATAACACTGTCATCCAAGAAAAGGCATCCGGTGTGGATTTTGCCATGTTTATATCCCTGAAAGGTTTTTCTAATACTCAAAGCCCAAGGTGTCTAGTCAGGGTTCTCCCCGCAGCTCCTGCTATGTTATGAGCTGGCTGCAGTGTGCATTTGTGTAAGACATGTACTATTGGTGCCAAGAGATCTGAGCCCTGTCTATTTATCTGGTCTTTGGAATCTTGTTTTGATCCTCTCTAGTTGGGAGAACCTTCCTTAGATTAGTCATTTGTCAAATAGAGACCATCCACCATTTAGTCTTTCTCACAGGTAAATTGTGAGAATGAAATCAAATACTGAACGTGAAAGCCTAGCACTCATGTGTAGTAGGTGCTCACTGAGTTTGGGATGCATTGCAATCTGAGTAACTCAGTAGGTAAACAGGTGATTGAACTGACCTGCCCATCATTTCAGGGGAGAAAAGTGTTTTCTTTTCTGCCAGGAGCTGTTGACTCAGCAAAACCAAGATAAACAGTCAACACATGTTAAACACCTACTATGTGCTAGGTAAAATGTGGGAAATTAGGGAGACAGACCAGGTTATAGGTTATAGGTTATAGAAGGAAGAGTTTTCTATGCCTCAGAGCTATGCAGAGACGATGTGGCCAGCTCTAGGGCAAGAAGCCAGGGAAGCTACCTAGTAGGGAGGGAAGTGGGAGCTGGACTAGATGGGGAGTGAGTTGGATGACCTTTTGAATCCCTTCTATTTAGAGTCTTTACTATTCAGATAAAGAGAAGAGCAGGGCTCAAGCAAAATGAACTTCAACCTGAGGGTCTAAGACACATAAGCCAAGGGACAAAGGAGTCTTAAAGATATTCTTTGGCTAATTACCTGTGTTGCTATGGCCAATAACAAGAAGAATACAACAGCAATGCTAGCAGTTGTGTGTGTGTGTGTGCTCAGTCATGTCTGACTGTTTTGCAACCCCAAAGACTGTAGCCCATCAGGCTCCTCTGTCCATGGAATTTTCCAGGCAAGAATACTGGAGTGGGTTGCCATTTCCTCCTCCAGGGGGTCTTCCTGACTCTGGGATTGAACCCATGTCTCCTGCATTGGCAGCTGGATTCTTTACCATTGTGCCACCAATTTGTGGGGTGGCAGGTGGGGGTGGGAAAGAAGTATGTGCTAAGTCATTCCAGTTGTGTCCGAGTCTTTACAACCCCATGGGCTATAGCCCTCCAGGCTCCTCTGTCCACAGGGATTCTCCAGGCAAGAATACTGGAGTGGGTTGCCATGCCCTCCTCCAGGGGATCTTCCCAACCCAGGGATCGAACCTGGGTCTTCAGTGCTACACATAAATTCTTTACCATCTGAGTAACCAGGGAAGCCAGTGGACTATATACTGCACCAGTGCCTAGGAGAGAAGTACAGTTCAGTTCAGTTGCCCAGTTGTGTCTGACTCTTTGCAACCCCGTGGACTGCAGTATGCCAGTCTTCCCTGTCCATCATGAACTCCCAGGCTTGCTCAAACTCCTGTCCATTGAGTCAGTGAAGCCATCCAACCATCTCATCCTCTTTTGTCCCCTTCTCCTCCTGCCTTCAATCTTTCCCAGCATTAGGGTCTTTTCCAATGAGTCAGCTCTTCACATCAGGTGGCCAGTGTATTGGAGTTTCAGCTTCAGCATCAGTCCTTCCAATGAATATCCAGGACTGATTTCCTTTAGGATGGACTGGTTGGATCTCCTTGCAGTCCAAGGGACTCTCAAGAGTCTTCTCTAACACCCCAGTTCAAAAGCATCAATTCTTCAGTGCTCAGCCTTTTTTATAGTCCAGCTCTCACATCCATACACGAGTACTGGAAAAACCATAACTTTGACTAGACAGGCCTTTGTTGGCAAAGTAGTGTCTCTGCTTTTTAATATGCTGTCTAGGTTGATCATAGCTTTTATTCCAAGGAGCAAGCTTCTTTTAATTTCATGGCTGCAGTCACCATCTGCAGTGATTTTGGAGCCCAAGAAAATAAAATGTCTAACTGTTTCCATCGTTTCCCCATCTATCTGCCATGAAGTGATGGGACCAGATGCCCATTGGAGAAGGCAATGGCAAACCACTTCAGAATTCTTGCCTTGAGAACCCCATGAGCAGTAGAAGAGAAGCATCAAGTAGCGATTATAGAAACAGACTCTGAAGCCAGAGTGCTGGTAGCTGTGACCTTGGGCAGAGCTTTAATCGCTGCATCTTCTCAGGTCCCCCATCTGTAAAGTGCAGAGAATAGGAGCTCTACCTCCTAGAGTTACGATGAGGATTAATTCGTGTATATAAAGTGCTTAAACCTGTGTCTGACACATGGTGGGTATGATACAGTGTTAGCTATTACTATGGAGAAGGCGATGGCACCCCACTCCAGTACTCTTGCCTGGAAAATCCTATGGACGGAGGAGCCTGGTGGGCTGCAGTCCATGGGGTCCCTAAGAGTTGGACACGACTGAGCGACTTCACTTTCACTTTTCACTTTCATGCATTGGAGAAGGAAATGGCAACCCACTCCAGTGTTCTTGCCTGGAGAATCCCAGGGACGGGGGAGCCTGGTGGGCTGCCGTCTATGGGGTCACACAGAGTTGCACACGACTGAAGCAACTTAGCAGCAGCAGCAGCAGCTATTACTATCATGATCATGGTCGTTACCATTCTCCTTCCAAGTCTGAAATTAGGGAGATTGAGAGACAGATACAAGAGCCAGAGGATGGGTGATCAAATGGTATTGGTATTTTATTACCAATAGAAGCTGCTTCAAGAATGTGGTATAGATGTGTAGGCAAAATGGACTTTCTAATGTTTCACCCCTGGATTAGGTAAACTAACTTGCCAATTAATTCAGTGGCACAGTATCTAGTCATTGGCTGGCTAAAAGCAGACTAGAATGTGTTCCTGTGTGGACAGTCAAGAGAGAAAGGGCAGAGAGGGTGAAGTTGAGAATATTCATTTCCTCTTCGCAAACTCTCAGTCAGAGAAGTCACTGCTCCTCATGGGGTATACCTATATGTGCTATATGGAAAGCACTACAGAAAAGCTAGAAGTGCTCCTTTCATATTCTTCCCTCCTGGGAAGCAGAATGAAAATTCCCTGCTACTCTGGAAACATGAGAAGTAAGGAATAAGTGTTCCACCCTAACAAACAGTAATGAAAGTTTAAATTTACTGGAAGTTTCCATGTGCTAGGCTCTAAGTCTTTTATACTTATTAGCTCTTCTGATTCTCAGAATAATCTTAAGAAATATTTCCCCACATTTTGCCCATGAGAAAACAGGCTCAGAGAGGTGAAGTGGCCTGACCCAGATCACCCAGCTAGAAAGTACTAAAGCATAGATTTGAAGTCAGTTCTGCTTTGCGTCCACGTCCGTGCTCTTGGACAGTTGAATGTACTGCTTTCCTCCCCAGTGGTCTTCAGGCCCCTCTGGCTCCCTGTGATGGGCTCTGAGTTTTCTTTCTCCTCTGCTTCCCAGGTTGCACTGGTTTCCGCCTCCGACCAGTGGCTGGCCTGCTCTCTTCTCGGGATTTCTTGGGTGGCCTGGCTTTCCGAGTCTTCCACTGCACTCAGTACATCAGACATGGGTCTAAGCCCATGTATACACCAGAACCGTGAGTACTGTCCTTTTGCTATCAGTTTCTAGCCACAGTGAGTTGCATCTCACCCGGCTCCAGGAACAAGGCTGGGACTCACTGTGGGCTGGTCCACAGGACTCATTGCCTGCATTGTTTGATGATAGTGCAACAAGGGAATTTCATCTCTTCTGGGGATTTTCCCCATCCAAATAGACTGTACTGATTGGAGATTTAGGCATCTTCTGAATCAAAGGTTCAGATGAGAGAATGAGAGTTCACATTCAAATTCCAAAGAGACTGTAGAAAAGTCAAAGCTATGAAATGCCAAATGGGAATAGGAACAAATGACAGCCAGGTGGTCTCAACACTTCCTGATTCCTGGATCACATCTAGATGATTCTCATCTCTTTGCCTAGGTTGGGTCTCAGCTGAAGATACAGAATGTCTGGCCACTATGCTTCTTATTTTTGCATGTAGCCATCTCCTTAGACAGCTAGAACTGAAGTAGTTTATGTGATCAGTCAGCAGAATACCCCAAATGATCTTTCCCAGCCTACAAAATTCATTACTAGAAATCAGAAAAGACCTATTACTAGTAAATCTGGCACCTAGAGTGTTAAATAAATGTAAGTTTCCTCCTGTAACCAGTGTCAGCCCCCTCCAGGATAAGACAGGAGCATCATTAATATTATTATTGTTGTTGTTACTGTTATTATTACTTCTACTATTATTATTTAGTTCTCATGGAGAATAACTGAGCATATTGTATCTGCCCAGGGATGTCAATACCAAGGAGAAGACTTGGGATGGGAAGTGTTTGTGATCCACAGTTCATTCAGGTGTATGGCTGCCCATAGGTGTACTGGCTCTTTTGTTCTGCATCCCACTGGGCATACGCTCAAAATCCCCTGGCTACTGTGTTCTGTCCTGTCCCTTACATTTCTTTTCCCTTCTTCTTTTTCTTTTGTATCTTGTTTCAACTGATACCAAGCCTTACATACCCCTTATTCTTAGGAATGAGGTTATAAGACTGAATGAGTTGCTTGTTGCTTTCTGCCCATTCCTTGTGTAGAAAGACTGAGTCCTGCATAGCTTATAGCCCTCCTCCCCTCCAAGCTCTGTGCTTTTTGTTTTTCAGGGACATATGCCACGAGCTCTTGGGACATGTACCCTTGTTTTCGGATCGCAGCTTTGCCCAGTTTTCCCAGGTGAGCAGTTAATTTCTCTAGACTTCTAGTTACAGGGTGAGACCTGGATTGCTCAGATAAATTGAACCCATGGAGGGGCTCCCATGTCCTCTGCGAGGGTGGAATCCAGGTATAGTTCTGTGACCCCATCACAGGTGGGAATGTGGTCCCATGGGGCTGGCTAATTACCAGTTCCAGGGACCACAGCATGGAGCTGGTGATTTGGTTGTCCTAGGAATTGTGTGTTATTGACTTAGCTAATTTCACCTGTCCTACTGGATGTAGTTTAAGAGCCTTTTCGTCTGTGAAAACCTCCCAGATCCCCATGCAGAAGTAACCTTGTCTTCTTCCAAGTTCTCGTGGATCTTTCCCCTCATATTTTGGGTCTTTGCCACTTTCTACCTTATCAGGCAATCATTTTTGTATATGTTTTAAGTAAGTAAGATGGCATTTGCCAAGACTCTAGTGCCAATAGGCTGACTCATGGCAAAAAATAAAGAGCCAGCTGCCTTCTCACCATCATCAAGGCAGCAAGCTAAGCTTTGATTCATCTATTACAGTGGTAAGCAGGCTCAAAAATGCTTTTTGGATGAGTGAAAGAATCCTACAAATTCTCTTCTGGCACTGAGAGGCAGCCCCAAACCATGGCTGGGCAACTGGGATGGTGGGAGAGTGGAATGGTAGTGCTGAGTAGCCCGGAGCAAGTTGCCAGTCACCACAGAAGTGGATCAATAAAGAGCCCTTCCTGATAGTCTCCTTCCTCACAAGGAGGAATAACGATCAAATAGAATGACCTATGAGCAAATGCTGGGCCAAGGATGAGTTTCATAGTAATGGGATTGTATGTGAATCACTTAAGCATATTCCTTTAGCCAGAAAGAAAGAACTATTTCTACTCTTGAATGAGGAGGCTGCTACATGGTAGCTGAAATAAACAGAGAGCAAAATTAACTGCTTACTGAACAAGGAAAAACTGTACTTGTTAGACACAGCCTCTCTAAACAAAGAAAACAACTGCTTTTATGTGTGTTAGATGCTCAGTCATGTCTGACTCT
Source organism: Bos javanicus (assembly GCF_032452875.1). Lineage (NCBI taxonomy): Eukaryota > Metazoa > Chordata > Mammalia > Artiodactyla > Bovidae > Bos > Bos javanicus. Next base: position 67,126,863 of record NC_083872.1, on the reverse strand, counting down.
TTGCGACCCCATGGATTGTAGCCCACCAGGCTCCTCTGTCCATGGTATTCTCCAGGCAGGAATACCAGAGTGGGTTGCCATTTCCTCCTCCAGGGGATCTAACAAACCGAGGGATTGAACCCCTGTCTCCTGTGCCTCCTGCATTGGCAGGCAGATTCTTTGCCACTGAGCCACCTTATGTGGGCTTGGGGGAATTGCGAAGTTCAGAGATTGTTGGACTTTTAGAAGTGGGAGTGTTTAGAAATTAGGTGAACCTTTGCTGTGCAAGTGTCACCACAGGAGTAGCTGACTTTCAGAAGTGTGGTTCCTGCTGCCAAGATGTCATAGATTGCTATCAAACTAGGACTGGAAGTTTTTATTCTCATTACTAAAAGTTTTACTTCCCAGTCAGAGGCTAAATGGCCATCCTCCTTAAGCCATTTCCAATTTGGGGATCCCCACAGAGGGGTTGGAAGTTACCTGAGTCAGCAGACAGGAGCTTCTGGCTCATCCATGTTCCTGGTTCCAATTTTGACCTGGGCAGTTCCAAAGCAGAGAGTTGTTTTGAGTTCCCTGAGCATATTCTTTTTTGATCTAAAAGCAGGACTAGTTTCCCACTGGAGTGCAGAATGGACTGGGGATGAACCACTTTGGGTTCCTTGTTTTAGGCAAGATCTGGGCTCACAAAGAGTAGTGGCTATGAGAACAGGGAACCCTTTCAACCTGCATTTATTGATGATGACTTCTGTTAGACTTGGGCTTCCCGGGTGGTGCTAGTGGTAAAGAACGCGCCTGCCAGTTCAAGAGACATAAGAGACGTGGGTTCAGCCTCTGAGTTGGGAAGATCCCCTGGAGGAGGACATTGCCTCTCCTTAAAGGGATTTTTCACGGGCTGTGCATTTGGCCTGTACAATGCTCTTTCCTCCGCTATCATCAGAGCCAATAACAGCCTCACTTTCATCAAGTCTTTGCTCAAATATCACCTTTCCAATGACGCTTTCAAATTGTGGTGCTTGAGAAGACTTTTGAGAGTCCCTTGGACTATAGGGAGATCAAACCAGTCGATCCTAAAAGAAATCAACCCTGAATGTTCATTGGAAGGACTGACGCTAAAGCTGAAGCTCCAGTACTTTGGCCACCTCATGTGATGACTGACTCATTAGAAGAGGCCCTGATGCTGGGAAAGATTGAGGGCAAGAAGAAAAGGAGGTGACAGAGAATGAGATGGTTGGATGGCATCACCGATTCAATGGATATGAGTTTGAGCAAATTGAGTGAAGCACAGGAAGCCTGGAATGCCTCAGTCCATGGGGTTGCAAAGAGTCGACATGACTTCGAGATTGAACAACAGCAACACAGTGATTTTTTAAAACCATTCTGGAGCCTTATTTAAAATCACAGCCTCGGGACTTCTCTGATGGTTCAGAGATTAAGAATCTGCCTTCCAATGCAGGCATTCGAAGGTTCGATTCTATCCCTGGTTGGGGAACTAAGATGCCATATGCTGCAGAGCAACTAATCCCGCATGCCTAGAGAAGCTGCATGCTGCACTTACTGAGCCTGCAAGCTGCAACAAAGACCCAGTACAGCCAAAAACAGAAGATGAAGGATAGGGCAATCAAAGCCCCCGACCCCACCCCTGCTTCTCTGGCACGCTGGATCCCCCTTGTCCCTTTCTCCAAGAGAAAGTTCTTCTTTCCGAAGAACTTATCACCTTATGACATGCTTATTATTTACTGTTTATCCACTTAAATGTAAAAGTCAGGAATCTTTATCAATTTTGTACATTGCCCGTCACATAGAAGGCATTCAATAAATATTTTTGGAATGAATGAATGCATATTAGTAGGAAAGAAATATAATATATATGCACACACACATATATATATTTGTATATATATGTATGTGCTTTGTCTGCTGCAAATCAGTCTGGAGCAAATGCTGTAAAAGAGTCAGAGACCACTAGGGGCTTCTGAGTTGGGACCTGTAATAAGAGGTGGCCCGTGACATCTCAGACTCTCCAGCTATGCATATACCTGGACAGATGTCAAGCACTTCACAGCAAGTCTCCTATGGTATCTTCAGGGGGCTTGATGAAGTCCCATCTGGTGCACCAGGAATATTCCACTTGAACTGTGGAAGGATAATCAGGACTTGAAACGTTAGACACAACCTACCGTGTGACCTTGAGCAGGTCATCTCTTTTCTCTGTGCCTTGGTTTTCTCTTTTGTAAAGTGAATAGAGGACCAAGTGATGGAGAAAGGCTTCCTCCATCCTTGAGATCTGTGATTCTGTGAAGTGTGGTCAGGGAAGCCTTGACAGAACAGTTGAGAGTCTACCTGGGCCCTTCTGAATGTATCTAGCCACCCATCCCCTTCCTGTGGTCAAATACGAGGTTGGATCTGAGAGTCGAGGTTGAAGGTCAGCAGACCCCAGCCATGTCAGTGCCGGTTTCTCTGCCGTTACAGGAGATCGGCCTTGCCTCCCTGGGTGCACCTGATGAGTACATTGAAAAACTTGCAACAGTAAGTACCCTCTCTCCCTGGTGGATGGTGGGAATGTCTTGGGCCTTTGAAACTTTGCTGCTTTCCTGAAAGCCAGATCATTTGAAAAAAGAAAAAATCTGAATGCCTTGCTTACATTTGCACAAGTGACATTTCACATTTTGACTTCTTCTTAGTGGTTTGATTTTGAAATCAACTACATGCAGATGTTTACATGTAACTTTAAACAGTATGTCTTGAAAGCACCAACAGGCTATAATGATAGTCGTTGAGAACCCCCTTGAGTGGGTAGGTAGTCGTCTAGATTCACATCTTTGAAAACAAAATATTTACTTTCTACCTAACACTGGAGCCAGCATTGGATCTTTCCTTTCTCAGATCCAAGGTAGAAGTGGGAACTGGCTTTTCCCTTCTAACCAAACACTCTCTTCCCCAGGAGTGTGATGACTGTCATCCATAGACACCATGGATGAGCACCACAGCAGGGGCTTTCCTTCCTGTAGACCCCTTTCCAACTTGAGTGATTCCCTCCCTAACCTCTAGGCCACATTTTTAAATAATATGCTCAGCTTGGAAGAAAAGAAATAAAACTTTATAATGGAACTAGGGACTACAGATTAATGCACACATATCATTCAGTTCAGTTCAGTTCAGTTGCTCAGTTGTGTCTGACTCTTTGCCACTCCATGGACTGCAGCACTCCAGGCTTCCCTGCCATTATGATATATCTGTTTAGAAGTTTGTGAATTTAATTTAAGAGAAGGTTGAAACCTCCCAGATCCTTTCTCACTGCCCAGCTGCTCTGAGACCTTGGGCAAGTAGCTTTTGCACCCTCACCTCTAAAAATGGATACAATTTTTTATATCATTTCCATCTCAAAAGTACATCATGAGGATCTTGAGGATCAAAAGAGTTAAATTTGTGTGGATGTAAGTTTTTAAACGCCAGATGCTGTGGTGATACAAAAAGCAACTTTCAAGGAAACTGCAGAACTTGATCGAACCTCTCATTTGTAAGAAAAAAATAAACTCAAACACAGAGCATTAAGTTACTGCTGTAATTATGATAAAAGTATTCATTACCAACCTAGCTTCTCAAAATAATCTTATTATTAATATACTGATCTAGGAATAGTCTTGGGCCCCTTGGTCTGCCCTTGAGATGCTGTGTCACTGTATGTATGTAACTTGCCCTCTCTGGGTTAAAGATGTCTCATCTGTATGTGAGGAGCTCAGGCTGACTCTGTTCTGACAGCCTTCCCAGGTTTCACATTCTCTGCTGTTGCTGCTGCTGCTAAGTCGCTTCAGTCGTGTCCGACTCTGTGCGACCCCATAGATGGCAGCCCACCAGGCCCTGCCATCCCTGGGATTCTCCAGGCAAGAACACTGGAGTGGGTTGCCATTTCCTTCTCCAATGCATGAAAGGGAAAAGTGAAAGTGAAGTCACTCAGTCGTGTCCGACTCTTTGCGACCCCATGGACTGCAGCCTACCAGGCTCCTCTGTCCATAGGATTTTCCAGGCAAGAGTACTGGAGTGAGTTGCCATTCACATTCTCTAGTGCAATAATCAGACTTCCCTAGAAACCCTGGGCCTTGGCTTTCTCTTGGCCGTATAGTAGGAAAGAAAGTGAAAGTCACTCAGTCGTGCCTGACTCTCTGCGATCCCATGGACTATACAATCCATGGAATTCTCCAGGCCAGAATACAGGAGTGGGTAGCCTTTCTCTTCTCCAGGGGATCTTCCCAACAGGGATCAAACCTAGGTCTCCTACATTGCACGTGGATTCTTTACCAGCTGAGCCACAAGGGAAGCCTGAGAATCCTGGAGTGGGTAGCCTATCCCTTCTGCAGCGGATGTTCCTGACCCAGGAATCAATTCTAGGACCTTATTTCCCAAGCCATTTATCTGGGACATGTTGCACTGGGAGCTATTGAAAGAAAAAGACTTGGTTATTTGGGAGGCTGAGTGCAGTGACTGACAGGGTTTTAACACAGATTTTTGGATGGTGGGGATATTGAATAATAACCTTAGAACTTTGAGGCCAAATAAGGAAGCAGATAACTCAATAAAATGCAGTGATGAAGTTTATTGTGGGTAACTTTTTTTTTTACCACAAATAAGATCTTTTATTTGTCACCATTAAGAGTCTGCATTTTAAACCGATTCTTGGACTGGTGGCTCGTATCCATCAGCTCGTTCAACTTTAGCACCTGTCTCATCCCCGGTAGCTTTTCCAGAACTACTACCTTCTGTATTGTGGGTAACTTACACGCAGGAAAGGGTGGGTAGACAGCAGCCAGAGGCTTTGGCAACCACACTCTATGCCACAAAAAGGGTACGGGGGGTTAAAGGGGCCAACGCTACAAGATCAAGTGCAGCCAAATTAAAATTTATTAGTTAATTAATTAAAGGGGCCAAAGCTAAGGGTAGAATCTGATTACTAAGGGAGAAGCAGGTTCACACTGTCAGGAGTTAGGGGTTTTTTCCTCCCCCGAAGGTCTCATGACCATTATTTCTTGTGAAGCATTACCCATCTGCCTCAGCAAAAGTTTTTATATGTCAGATGAAGTTTTTATATCAAATAAGAAGGATAAAAGTTGATGAGGAACTTATTTGGTGCAGTCCTTGTGAGTAGACTAAAGTTCAACCATGCAGAAAAGGATAGGGTTAGGACTTCAGACTTAGATGGAGCTGACAAAATGGAGTTGGCGTGGTTCAGCCACACAGATGAAAGGATACTCCCTCACTGATTCTATCATGACCCAATTCCCTACCTCCCACTGAGCCTGATGGGATTGTCTGGTAACTCCAGCCAACTTGGGGGAGCAACTCCCTCTAGCTGATGCCACAGAGAAGAAAGCGAAAGGGGTGGAGGAGTTCCTGTCATAGAGAGTGGCTTATTGGGAGTATCCTTTGGGGGCTTCCTTAATGCTCCCCCACAACTTCCCATCATATCTTGCATTCAGTTCAGTTCAGTTCAATCACTCAGTCGTGTCTGACTCTTTGCAACCCCATGGACTGCAGCACACCAGCCTCCCTGTCATTCCCTGGAGCCTGCTCAAACTCATGTCCATTGAGTTGGTGCCATCCAGCCATCTCATCCTCTGTCATCCCCTTCTCCTCCTGCCCCCAATCCCTCCCAGCATCAGGGTCTTTTCCAAGGAGTCAATTCTTCATATCAAGTGGCCAAAGTACTGGAGTTTCAGCTTCAGCATCTTGCATTCAGCCAACTCTTAATTCAACAGGTAACTGGATAGGGTAAGGCATAGCACACAAAACCATGACCCCAGATCAGGCTGATTCAGAGAACAGACCTGCACAAACTCCCACCTGGGCACCTTGTCTCTGGCCCTGGGTCACCTGCTGCTTCCTTGTGTATGCTTCAACTTGACTTTCCATTTCAGATTTACTGGTTTACTGTGGAATTTGGGCTCTGCAAGCAAGGAGACTCCATAAAGGCATATGGTGCTGGGCTCCTGTCATCCTTTGGTGAATTACAGGTATGAACTGAACAGGAACTATGGATGGATTTGAGAGTGGTAGGTACAGCAGACCATTCATTTTCCCTTTATGCTGTCGAAACCCTCTTATATCCACTTTGAAACTGAACCTTGGAGTTTCTCCTCAAGTGATTGACCTCTTAGCAGCTATGATTTGGTCATGACTGTGGGATTTAGAAATTGAAATTGAACTGCAGATACATAGGTCTCCAAACCAGAGGGGCCTCCTGAATCTAGGATTGAACTGTGCATTGGGACATAGACAAACACATGCTAGAAAATGTGGCTGCTCCCACACCCTCTGTTGATCAACCTTACCTGAAAATGGTTGGGGTAAAATATTCCTTTTGATCCTGATTACTGTCTAGTATGTGCAAATAATCTAGTTCACCTGCATTGGGACTAGGGTATGGAAGGAATCAGGATAAGGTGGGAGGGGATGCACAAATAGCCTAGGGGATGCGGCAGGGACCAGCAGCCCTGACGTAACCATGACGACTTTCCATTTGGGACCCGCAGTATTGCCTATCAGACAAGCCGAAGCTCCTTCCTTTGGAACTGGAGAAGACCGCTGTCCAGGAGTATACGATCACAGAGTTCCAGCCCCTGTATTATGTGGCTGAGAGTTTTAATGATGCCAAGGAGAAAGTGAGGTGAGATGGTAACCATGGTGGGCCAGCAGCCCTTGGGACCTCCTGACTTGACCTGGTGCCGCCAGCCTGTGGGAGATTGGGCAGGAGAATGGACTCCAGTGCCTACAGCAGCGGCGTGCATCGGACAGTATTCTCTCCCCACCCTGTCTCTTTCCACTCCCTGTTGAGAGAAGTGCCTTCCTTTGCAGGACCCCATTTCATAGCTTGTTAGCCAAACATGATGATCCCTGCAGACAGGCCTACCACCTTATCCTTGCTCAGTGCGGCCACCAGGTCCACCCCTGAACTCTGCTATGTTCAGAGCGGCCACAGAGGTACCCCCGTCAAACAGCCCTAGGTGTCTTCTCACCCCACAAAGTCCCTTGTCACTTTAATCTCCCATGTATGTGCATAACTCACCCCCCACCCCTTCAGCCTTTCAGTTCAGTTCAGTTCAGTTGCTCAGTCGTGTCCAACTCTTTGCGACCCCATGAATCGCAGCACACCAGGTCTCCCTGTCCATCACCAACTCCCGGAGTTCACTCAGACTCACGTCCATCGAGTCAATGATGCCATCCAGCCATCTCATCCTCTGTCATCCCATTCTCCTCCTGCCCCCAATCCCGCCCAGCATCAGAGTCTTTTCCAATGAGTCAACTCTTCGCATGAGGTGGCCAAAGTACTGGAGTTTCAGCTTCAGCATCATTCCTTCCAAAGAACACCCAGGGCTGATCTCCTTCAGAATGGACTGGTTGGATCTCCTTGGAGTCCAAGGGACTCTCAAGAGTCTTCTCCAACACCACAGTTCAAAAGCATCAATTCTTCGGTGCTCAGCCTTCTTTACAGTCCAACTCTCGCATCCATACATGACCACTGGAAAAACCATAGCCTTGACTAGACAGACCTTTGTTGACAAAGTAATGTCTCTGCTTTTCAATATGCTATCTAGGTTGGTCATAACTTTTCTTCCAAGGAGTAAGCGTCTTTTAATTTCATGGCTGCGGTCACCATCTGCAGTGATTTTGGATCCCCCCAAAATAAAGTCTGACACTGTTTCCACTGTTTCCCCGTCTATTTCCCATGAAGTGATGGGGCCAGATGCCATGATCTTCGTTTTCTGAATGTTGAGCTTTAAGGCAACTTTTTGACTCCTCTTGCACTTTCATCAAGAGGCTTTTTAGTTCCTCTTCACTTTCTGCCATGAGGGTGGTGTCAGCTGCATGTCTGAGGTTATTGATATTTCTCCTGGAAATCTTGATTCTACAGCCTTGACGCCTTTACCCACACTTACCCTTTTTTGTGTGTCTTTCTCTAACCAACTTCCTTAAAATCACTATCCAGCCCTCTCCCCCCAAGTAGTCCTTACCCACTCTGTGATTTACTTTTCTCCCTAGTACTTATTAATGTCTAAAATCTTGTATGATTTAAGGTCTATGAGGATAGGGAGTTTTGTCCTTTCTGTTCTTTCCTTCCACTTCAGGAACAGTGCCAGACACATAGCAAGCACTCAGTATTGCTATTGTCCAGTTGCTAAGTCATGTCAGGCTCTTTGTGACCCCACAGACTGCAGCACACCAGACTTGCTTGTCCTTCACTGTCTCCTGGAGTTTGCTCAAACTCATGTCTATTGGGTCATGATGCCATCCAACCATCTCATCCTCTGAATTAGTGAGTAATTGGCAAATGTGCCAATCGCAGAGGCAATTCAGCACCAGACTGGTGGAGTGGTACCAAGACTCTGAGACTCTCAGCCCTCCAAGAAGATGGCCCTGCCATCAACCTGCTAGAGCCACACTGCTCCCAGCAGGAGACAGGCTGGGCAGAGGGTCTACTTAGACAGGGCAACCATGAATCCATTTTTACCACTTCTTTTGTTATATCTTAGCAGTGATGCATAATAAATATAAGTCTTACAGGCTTCTGGGATCCCATGAAGCTGGGCATGTCAGCTTTGAATGCACCAGACTTAGGTAACCAACAGTAAAATGGTAGCCCACAAATGTACTTTCTTTGACCCCAAATGACTCCCTTTACTCTTTTCTCCAGGGCCCTTAGGTCCTTCCTGCCATTCTTTCCCATTTTTCTCCTAAATTTTCACCCTTACTGGGAACCTAGTCTTCCTGTAGCCCTAAAGGTTCCACTTTGCCATTCCTGGGACTCCTTTAGGGTTATGGATTTTTGTGAGTTCATGCATTAATCCACCAAGGTAATTATAGTCACAGGTAAGGTGGTTCAGACAGTAAAGAATCCACCTGCAATGAATGAGACAGGGGTTTGACCCCTGGGGTCGGGAAGATCCCCTGGAGAAGGGAATGACTAGCCACTCCAGTATTCTTGCCAGGAGAGTCCCATGGACCAAGGAGCCTGGTGGGCTACATGCCATGGTGTCGGACACATGTGAGAGACTAACACTTTAACTTTTCTAGATGCCTGGTAGCTATTTTGTACCAAACACTGTTCTCGGTGCTTTTCAGATATTAATTCATTTAGTCATTAAATAAGATCACAAATTGCAGATAGGGGTACAGAAACATTGAAGGGGTAAGTAACTCACTCCGAGTCATACAGCTAGTAAGTGGCTGGCCCAGGGTGTGGACTCAGGCAGTGGAACTCAGAGCCAGTACTCTTAACTGCTGAGTTGCACTGAGATTCCCATATGGACAGGCCCTTCAGGAAGTTCTCAGCCCCAGGCCAACAGGGAAGACCTTGCCAGGACATGGGCCTCTCTTTGAAATCCCACCAGCTCTGCTAGTGTTCACTTCCCCTGGTGACTCGGTGGTAAAGAACCTGCCTGTAATGCAGGAGACACGGGTCCATTCCCTGGGTCAGGAAGATCCCCTGGAGGAGGAAATGGCAACCCACTCCAGTATTCTTGCCTGGAAAATCCCATGGGTGAAGGAGCCTGGTGGGCTATATAGTCCATGGGGTGGCAGAGAGTTGGACATGACGGAGCGCACTCACTCACTGCTAGTGTCTAGAGCCCAGAGGAGACACAAAAGCTCTCATCTGCTGAGAGCTGGCTCACAGAATGAAAGAGAATTCTAAAGAACACAGTTCAAAAAAGGAAGGGATCTGAGCATCTCTGGGATACCCTCAGAGCATCCCGACTAAAAGAAACCATGCCAACCATTTTCAATTTCGGTATTCAAGTTCTAGCAGAGATGGGTCTGAGTTTGTTCACACACCTGGCTGCTTGATCTGAGGAGGGCTGAGTGGGCCTCAGACTGATAGTTCAATTCATATACCCGCAGTGGGGGAGGTCGATTCCCCACAGAAAAAATAAGGGGCGCCTGGGAATAAGAGGGAAGAGAGGAAGAGCAGGCAGAGCCACAGGCATCTACTACTATTCTGGTTCATGTCACCAGCTGCACTGAGAAAGCTTTTTCCAAAGAAGAGATGGGGAAGGATACTTAACCACTTATTCTTCATGCATCCATAGTCACTAATAAAAGATTCCTCCCAGGCCCAGGAGTGATGCGCCAGGGAGGGCCAGGCCAGATTCAGACTACCCGTGTCCTTTCCCTTCTTTATAATGTATTGCCAGCATGGCCTTAGTAGTTATTTAGCTTCCTCAAGCCTCGGTTTCCTCATCATAAAATGGGAATAGTAAAATGGTACCTTCCTCTTAAGGTTTTTATGAAGACTAATTTAGTGATAATAGTTGTTAAGAGTATAAAACAGTTGAAACTTGCTATGGTTCTCAAACATAGGAGGCCCTCAATCCATGTTGAGTTTCATTCATAGTGTTTTCTTCAACTTTGGGAACCATGTTTCTTTCTTTGCATTGATGGTCAAGCATCTCAGAGCTTTTTTTTTTCTTCTATAACATTCTTTGGCTAGGTTTTACTTACTCCTTTTATTTTGTTTAATGATAAGAATTTGGTCTTATTGTATACTGTGCTTTTATTGTAAGCTACTTCTGACATTTTGGAGGCATGTGCATAAGTGTGTTTGTATACACACAGACACACCTACCACATACAAAGGCTTCCCAAAGAAGACCTAAAACTCCATTTCACTTCTCAGCCCAGTACTAAAGCCCCTGGTGAGGTTTCAGTGCCACTAATAACCAAGTGAATGCCACTGAAAAATCTTTTAAAATTATTTTTCCCCAAGTGGTAGCCTTCATTCAGACCTATGATTTTGGTTTCAGGAACTTTGCTGCCACAATTCCACGGCCCTTCTCAGTTCATTATGACCCATACACTCAACGGATTGAGGTCTTGGACAACACCCAGCAACTTAAGATTTTGGCTGACTCCATCAGTAGTAAGTAACATATGCCCTTCGAGGCCATTCTCTCATAGAGGATTGTGTTTTCTTACCTTCGTCAGAGGAACAGTAAGAAATATATTAAATATTTAAGAAAAGCATTTCCAGGGAAGCCACTGACTTATTGAGAGAGAAAAACTTAGCAATAAAAAGCCAGAATTGCCTTGAGTGTCCTTTCTGCTTTGACCTTCCTGGACCCCATGCCACCTCTGATGACCCACCACCTTTCCACCCTGGCTTGTTGCTGCCACGTTCCTCTTTCTCCTTTGCATTTTCACCCCTTTCCCTCTAAGTGTCCACTGGACCTTACTCTGCCTGGAATACCAGCTCCTAAGGATAAATTTTTATCTACTTTATCAGCCACAGAGTAGTTCATCCATTGACCTTTTATTTTTTCTGGACAACAAGAATATTATAATAGTTGTTCTTAAAAAGTCATTGTGCTATTGTGTTCATCTCCTGATTCTTTCTAGCCTTCAAATTCCCCTCGAGCAACACTGACCAGCTCTTAGTTCCCATGCTTTCCCCTGGCCTTTGCCTATACAGTTTTTGTTTAAAATACTCTCTTTACCACTCCCATTTAGGGACCCCATCCCAGTTTATCTTTTAATCTTCATACATGTCTCTTCTTAGGGTAAGCCTGGTTTGGGTGTCCCTCCTACGTTTTGGCCTTCCCATAGATCCCTCTCTCAGAGCACTTATCATAGGTTTTTTATTTTATTTTTATTTTATAATTGTTTGCTTGTCTGTCTCTCAAACTAGACTTTAGCAGAGGGCCATGTCAGGTTTGCTGTCAAATCCACAGCAGTTATCCATATTCCTAAAGATCATATTAGGTACTCAAGAGCTATTGAATGAATGGAAAAAACCACCAAAGGATCAAGCTTAAAGGGAGAAGTTCTAGTCCGAGGGGTGGGGAGTTTCTATCTGTAAAAATGTTCTAACAAAGGCCAGAAGGGCTGGTGGGCTTGGCGTATCCCTCTCTACCCCTGTGATGTTGCCTGAGACCACTGCTAATATGTAGAACTAGCCCATTATACTCATTCATATCAGGTATGGCCTCCCTCCCATAATGAGCCATTTTGATAAAGTCCAAGGCTGATTCCCTCCCATAGATGCCATCTTGAACACTCAGCTGGAATAACCTGTTCACCGAAGAGGCCAGCCAAGGGCTCTGGAGGCTGGGGTGTGAGAGAGAAGGGTTAGGCCATAGCTGTTTTTTCTTCTCTCTTTCTCATTTCCCCTGAGAAAGCGAAAATACTTTAAAAGACTATTATTTATAAGAGGTTTCTAAAAATCACTGAATGACAGATTTAGGAACTGGAGGGTCCTTAGAGTTTTGTGACCTTATATAAGGCCCCATCATCTCTATACTGTCCTCAGGACCTAGGCAGGAATAAGGCTGGTCTGTCTCCAAGTCCCCTTCCACTTCTATGAAGAGTCTGTGTCCTTGTGGCCCCATGGCATGTGAGAACCTGCATGAATGAAAGTGACTCCATCATACCTTACTTAGTCTGGTGGTCTGGCGATCTAGGCTGAGTTATCTGCTTGGACCATGCCTTCTCCAACCTCGTGTGTCTCAGAATCACTTGGAGAGCTAGTTAGAAATGGATAGTCCTGAGTTGTACTCCAAGACTATCCCTGAATGTGTGATATGAGTCAGGGATTTGTATTTGTAATGAAGCCCCAGTGAATCCTGACATGGAGTGGGGATGGGGGGCTATGTGAACCCTACTTTTAGGTTCTGTGGCTTAGCCCCTTGCGAGCATCTGTGGATGGTCATGTGAAAAGGAAACTTAAAAGCTAGTGATTTCCCTGGGGAGAAAACTATTAACTCCTTCCCTGAGAAATAGACTATGGAAAGAAGAATCTTAATTACATTAATAGCTCTTAAGCACTTCCTACAACTTGGAATCATCTGTAATGGCTCAGATTTTATCACCCTAACTAAGCTGTCAGCTCCTTGAAGATTGGGGTAGTACCTAGTGTATCCACACACCCCACTGATTCCCTAGCCTTTTACACACTGCAGATACTTGAAGGGTGTTTGTTTACAATATAAGTGGCTCCTTTGTTTTTCTTTGTAGGTGAAGTTGAGATCCTTTGCAGTGCCCTCCAGAAATTAAAGTGAAGTCACTGACAGAACCTAAACTGAGAATCTCTCAATGGAAATCCACCTACTTCTTTTATTTCATCTTAAAAAGTGTAAAAAACAAGTCTTAATTCAAAATGACAGCCTTAAATCCTTTCGAGAGCAAGTTGGCGGGTCAACAAATAAAATCATATGAAATGACAGCATATTAATAATACCCAAAAGCATAATGGTAGATCTTTTGGGATCATCTGTGATTTAGAGATGATAATCTCATACTCTGAATTGAATTAAAAATCAATAACGTGTCACATTTCATCAAAGTTAATGAAAATTTGGGACCTGTTTTATTCAACCTTCCTAAATACTTTCATTTGCTGTAGAGAATTCCTAAAGGGATCTATCCCTCACTGTGAAACACAAGCCTATCAGAATTGAATTTCTGGATTTAATATAAATTTTAACCTACAAAAGTCTTTTTCTGTTTCAGGGAACTATGATTCTACTTACTGCTTTGTTATTTTGCCTATGTAGATTTTCTTTAATTCAGAAGCCTATTAAAATCAATACAAATATTAAAATTCATAATGTAATATCAAAATATTTCTGTATGTTTTATTATCATCATAAACACTGGTATGGAAGGTGGTAGAACTTTCCATCTGATTCAACTTGCAGTATCATTTTCCAATCAATCAATTGTCAAGTCTGTTTGGGGAGACATTTTGAAGACATTTAAGATGCAATGCATACATGCTAAGTCACTTCAGTCATGTCTGACTTTTTGCAACCCCATGGACTGTAGCCCACCAGGTTCCTCTGTTCATGGGTTTCTTCAAGCAAGAATACTGGAGTGGGTTGCCATTTCTTCCTCCAGGGGATCTTCCTAACCCAGGGATAGAATCCAAGTCTCTTAAGTTTCCTCCATTCGCAGGTGGGTTCTTTACCACTAGCACTACCCAAGAAGCCCCTTTAAGATGCAGTAGATGTTAATTAAAATCCCAGCTGGTAGATTTTCAGTAAATATTCATTGAATTAATACATTATTAAATAGCAAATCTTCGACAAATTTGAGAATTTTAAATTCATTAAGAAAAACTTTAGAGTTTTCTCAATTTTGTAGTTTCTTGGAATGAAATAATCCTCTCATTGCCTTAGAAATATATTAGCTGGATAAACTTATAACGCGAAAGAATGATCAGAGTTTCAGATTTCCCATCCATTGCAGGGGATCATTGTGATAATCTAAGTCAAGTCTGGGCAGTTGACAGATTTTGACTTTTGTTGCTTGTGCATTTTATGTGACTACACAAATATAAGAAACAGTGGGGACAAAAGCAGTGTCTTAAAAGCTTTGGTTTGAAATTCTCACCCCACTTTATCATTTTATCATGGAAATAGTTAAATCATCAATGATTTTTATAATACTTCTGCAAGTGTGATTCTCAGACCAGTTGTATCATTATCAACAGTAAATCCTAGGCACAATCTGAGCCTTGTTGTTGTTCAGTCACATCTGACTCTTTGCAACCCCATGGACTGAAGCATGCCAGGCTACCCTCTCCTTCACAGTCTCCCTGAGTTTGCTCAAACTCATGTCCATTGAGAGTCAGTGATACCATTCAACTATCTCATCCTCTGCCCCCGCCTTCTTCTCCTTCCCTCACTTTTTCCCAGTGTTAGGGTCTTTACCCAAATAAAATATCTGGGGATGGGACAGAGACTTGTGTTTTAAAGCACTACAGTTTATTCTCTTATGCCCAGCCAAGCTACCTCAAGTTTGAGAAGCCCTGATTTCTGGTGGTCAGTTCTGCCACTTGCTAATAATGTCATCTTGCATAAGTCTCTTCTCCTCTTTGGACGTTGGTTTTACTCTGACAATGAGGAGTTAAACTGGATGAATCAAGATCCCTTCCAGCCTTGAAATATAATTCAAATGCTAACGTGTCTTTAAACAGCTGTCACTAATCTATTAATGGGTGTAATAATACCCGCCCAAGTATGCCAGGCGGGTGGAAAGAACAATTTGGTCTGAATGTGTCTGCGGTTTCATTGCTTTGAAAGGGGGATTTTCTTTCCTCTATTTCCTCATGCCTTTGAAGAACTCATTGACAAGCTATGATTCTAAAACTGGAAGTGGACTTTTTGTCTGGTGTTCATCTAGGGTTCAAATACCCTGCAAAGGAACTATTTTGATAACTATTTTTTTGCTCTGCTCAGTTGCTAAGTTGTGTCCAACTGTTTGCAACCCCAAGGACTGTAGCACAGGTTACTCTGTTCATGGGATTTTCCAGGCAAGAATACTGGAGTGGGTTGCCTTTTCCTTCTCCAAGCTGTTTCTTTACTTCACATTAAAGGTAAGTTAGAACATTTCTTGATTTTGGTACTGAAATATTATAAAGTATTTTATACTGGCTATTTTATTTTGTAGTGATTTTTAGTCCTACTGAAGATAATTTAGTGTGTTCTAAGTGAAAGCTTAGGCAGGAAGAAATTATGTATTGGATGGAAGCTAGTCTCTGAAATTTTCATGTGTTACTCAGTACTTAGCTTTTTTCATCTGGATATAAAAGGTACAGCAATTGGATTCAATATATTTCCATGTGTTAGTATTATTATTTGTTCAATACACAGTAAACAGTTTTTAAGGAAACAATAGTAATGTTTTACTGACAGCTAATCTTGCTATGTCCAAAAAAATAAATATATGGAAGAATATTAAAACTGTGTAGTATTAGTGTTCAGTAAATTTCTGAAAGGAGGAAACTAAATTTTAATTCTAAATTTCTAAGTTATATCATTTAGTTGTGCTTCAGAGAATCTACCACTAAAATATCATCTTCATGAAGTCAAGAACCTTTATTATCTTTTTCACCACTGGAAAGCCTTGGCATGTTACACATGGTAGATGCACAATACTCTTTAATCTTTAAAACTTTTTCTGAGTTTAATCACAAGGAGTGTCGTGAGATTGTCTCTCACAAATAAACTATTTTGCGAGAAAAATTTGAGAACAACTAAACTTGTGATTTTCCCATTTAAAATCTATTGAAAAATATTATTCTAGGCTATGACTTTTTAAAAGAAAAATATTATCTCCTGTTTAAGCTGGGTTATGGCTAGGTAGTTTGTATCTTACACTGCTTCAACAACTGACATTTAGAAATGCTTGTTGTTGCTTAGTTGCTAAGTCATGTCCAACTCTTTTGCAACCCCCTGTACTGTAGCCTGCCTGGCTCCCTTGTCCAAGAGATTTCCCAGGCAAGAATACTGGAATGGTTTGCCATTTCCTTCTCCAGGGGATCTTCCCCACCCAGCGACTGAGCCTGCGTCTCCTGCTTAGCAGATGGATTCTTTACTGTCTATGCCACCAGGGAAGACCGTGGAAGGTCTTAATAAATGTCAATTAATAAAGGGGACAAAAATGCATTGGTGAAACTTCAGAGTTATCCACAGTGGGGCTGAAATGGTCAGAAAGCAATAAGTGACTTGTCTAAAGATTGCAAAAAATCACAGGAGACAAAATAAGAAAGCTTAGTAAAATATGGACTGTTCAAAATAAGAAGGAAAAAAAGGTGATCAAAACTTTCGCTTCTCAATGAAGTCTGCACACACACACACACACACACACACACACATGATCACTGCCTTTTAATAGCTTTCCCATTCAGTTTCAAAAACTATAAGCCATAGTAGATTTGATACATGTTAGAAATGAAACTAGTAGTTTCTGTGCCTTGAATTTTTACCTCATTTATAGTCTTACTTTTAACTTTGCTAGCTTCAAGGCACAGTTTACCTTTTCACCTGTAGGAAGCACAATTATTTTAAAAGAATAAGTTCAGAATGAGAAGCAATTGCAGAGAAAATTGATTCTAGCTCTCCAGGGTCTATACAAGTCATCTATAACGTTATCATTGTTCAGGGTTACTCTTTAACAATATTTGTTTTGTATGTGTCTTACACACTGTTTCATTTATGACAACAATCTCTGAGTAATAGAACAGCTATGAAAAATAAAGAGACAAAATGTACCTCACTGAGAGATGGACCCAAAAGGAGATGAAACTGCAAGAAGAATAATACCTGCTTGTTTTCAGGTCTGTCTAAATGGGTAAAACGTGAATGGTGATTCACATGAACTGCAGTGTGTATTTTTTCTCAGATCATTCTTAGGAGAGAGGTGATGCCCCAAAATCAGTTTCTTTCATAGAGGTTATTAAAATTAGTACATGCTTTGGATGTCTATAGTTTATTCTTCCCAGAAGCAAATTAAAGACTATCTATTAAAGAAGAAATAAACTTAAGTCTTCTCTGAGGCTTCTTTATTCCTACAGGTTTTCAAAAAATGTCAGCTGCATCCTGTCTTTTTCTGCAATCACCTTTCAGATGGAGAGAGTGTTGGCTAAAGGCTTACTGTCATTGTTCCTTGTGAGTTGTCAGGGGAGAGTAGAGTTTAGACTTAGAAAGAAACGATAAGGAATGTACATTCCTTTGTTTTCAGTTTTTCCCTTAAGGCTCTCTTCAAAAATGTGGCCCTTGGGTTTCTTTGAAAAGAAATTCATCCTATCATACACACACACACCCCATTCCTTTGACCTCTAAGAGTCTTTACAAAAGATGAGTTGGGGGCTGAGTTAAGGTCTCTACAGATAAAGACACATAGGACATACTTGGGGGTGGGGGGAGCATGTTTTAAAGCATTTTTTTGAAAGCCTCCAGCCATTGACACCACCCAGAAGGAGAGAATCAGCTTGGAACAACAGCAGTACTTGCAAAGGGTAACTGTTGGCTTAGTAAGGCTTTCAATTGTCTCTAGCATCCAAATACTCCTTGTGCCCACCAGCACTAAAGCTGTGGAGAATGCTAAGTTCCATTTCTTTGGCCTAACAAAAAATCAAATTTCCAAATGAGGAAGGTGAACCTTTCCCAAACTTCCCATCCTCAGAATGTCCTTTGGAAAGGGAGGGAGACAAGAGGCTCCTGTAAGAGTGTCATTTGGGGGAGAAAATAATTCCCCAGTGCACAGGGAAGTCTGGGATTACAAAACAGCAGATTACAGAATGGTGGTGTTATGAACATGAAGTGCCAGATAAGAGAAAATGTGCCTGAGGTTGGAATGGAGGAGTGCATGCTAAGTCACTCAGTTGTCTCTGATTCTGCAATCCTATGGACTGTAGCCCACCAGGCTCCTCTGTCCTTGGAATTTTCCAGGCAAGAATACTGGAGCAGGTTGCCATTTCCTCCTCCAGGGGATTTTCCTGACCCAGGGATTGAACTCTAGTCTCTTTTGTCTTCTGCATTGGCAGGCAGGTTCTTTACCACTAGCGCCACCTGGGACGAAGGTGTAAGTGAAGGGAAAGGGCCCTACTTATCTAAGCCTCCCGAAGGTGAGTGTCTCAGCACCGCGGACAGCACCCACTCCCAGCACGGGGAATCACTGACCTGGCTGCTGCTGCTGCTGCTAAGTCACTTCAGTCGTGTCTGACTCTGTGTGACCCCGTCGACAGCAGCCCACAAGGCTCCCCTGTCCCTGGGATTCTCCAGGGAAGAACGTTGGAGTGGGTTGCCATATCCTTCTCCAATGCGTGAAAGTGAAGTCGCTCAGTTGTGTCCGACCCTCAGCGACCCCAGGGACTGCAGCCTTCCAGGCTCCTCCATCCATGGGATTTTCCAGGCAAGAGTACTGGAGTGGGGTGCCATGACCTGGAAGAGGATGGGAAACCTTAAGGCTATCATTTCACTAAGCAAAAGTAAGGAGAAGGGGGGAAAAAAGTAGAGGAGTAAGTACACAGATGAAGCGGCAAACTGTCTTGCTCACTACAGGCTGAATAAATTTTGACCGGGTAAAGGCAAGGCAGGATGGACCAGTGGGTCATGGTCCCACTGGTAACAATGCATTATACAGATGAAAGTCAGGTATTATATTTTTGTTAACGGTACACACCCACATTTGACATCGGAAGACATAGCATCTTTTAGTAGCACTGCTCTGATGACCCTGATTCAAATGCCAGTTTTTCCATCAGGTTGAACCTACTTTGACAGACTCTTAATCTCCCTGAGTTACAGTTTCCTCCTCTGTAAAATGGGGAAGAGGTACGCTCACCTTATAAGATTGCCACATAAATCAAATAACATATTATGTGTGTATATACACCTCTCAATCATTTTTAGTAACATTCTAACAATTTTAAATGTTCATTTATTGCTATTGTTCAGTCTCTACGTTGACTCTTTGTGACCCCATGGACTGCAGCACTCCAGGCTCCCTTCTCCTTCACTATCTCCTGGAGTTTGCTCAAATTCACATCCATTGAGTCAGTGATGCTAGCTAATCATCTCATCCTCTGCCATCCCCTTCTCTGTTTGCCCTCAATTTCCCCCAGATTATTATGCTGACATAAAGCACAAATGAACTCCCATGAAATTTGGTTATTATTATTATTGTGGTTGTTTTGGTCAAATAACAAGATCCCAATTGGCCCATTTTTTTCCAAAGAGATGGATAATTGTGGAAGTGCCCTACAATAAAGACTATTTTGTTTACACTTGAGAAAGGAGTTTGACTAAATCAGAATATAAACCTTTCAACACAGTCCAAATTTATGTACACATATACATAAAAGTTGTGAGCTATAAAATAAAGAAATGTACATCAACTCAAAGCTAAAGCTCTATCTTGTAAAAGATAACTTTGCAGATTGAAATGGAAGTTTCCTGTTTGAAGTTCAAAGCAATAGACTTTCACTCCTTTAATCCCATTTCTGCAATTCCCACATCATTGCCTGTTTTCTTTTTCCTTCTGGAGCTATGGCATTACCAGCACTGTTTAAAACCATAACCTCCAAAAGCCAGCATTCACTCTTCTACTAATGACACTTCCTTCTGCTAGGAATATCATGTTGTGCTCATTCTACAAGATTGTTAACATAAACAAAATTGCATTGAAATCATCATTCTCTTGATATGTTGTTTTACTGCGGAACCAACACAAGAGAATTTAGCTTCACTCTGCTGCCCAGTTTAAGGTCACCTTGGGCAGGCTTTTTATCTTTCCAGGGGCAGGAAGTAGAGATCATTAAAAAAAAATAAAAGTAGCTGGTACTATGATCAAGCCATTTCCCCCTCTGAACATTTTGCTCCAAAGTCAACCCAAGGAGCAGCCAACGTAGAAGACCAGATGGAAATAACAATTCTTGCAGAATAGAATGAGTCCCTCAAAGATGTGGATGTTATAAGAAGGTATTCTTATAAAAGGATTATATAATAAATGCCTCCAAAATTTGTCATGAGCTATATACTTTGATAGAGAGAAGAGAGACCCAACCAGTATACCAGTATACAAAGCTTAAAAACACAAAATTTATTGCACTTTCTGGGTTTAATTCAACAAGTAGTTTATTTGGCTGTCTACTTCCTGCTCAGCCCTGGACCAGGCTCATTAAAAAGATTACTGGGAGGGCAGTTAGGCAGTGCCTGCCTCCATGAGCCCTCCACTGGAGTGTTGGTTTAGCTGGTATGTTTCCACCTCTGTACCGTCCCGTTTCCTGACCTCCTTTTCTCTTTCCTCTCAGGAGCTCACTGAGCTGAAAGATATCACTTTCCATGCTTCAGTCCTAGCTCAGACTCTGTTCAGATGGAACCAAAACACAAGCTCCACTTTTACCTTTTTAATTGGAGTATAATTGCTTTACAATGTTGCATTAGTTTCTGCTGTATAACAACACGAATCAGCTGTACGTGTATGTGTATGTATGTGTGTGTATATATATATATATATATATATATATATATATATATATATATATCCCCTCCCTCTTGAGCCTCCCCTCCCACCCCTCTAGGTCATCACAGAGCATCGAACTGAACTCTCATTGCTACATAGCAGCTTCCCACTAGCTATCTATTTTATACTTATGGCAACCCACTCCAGTGTTCTTGCCCGGAGAATCCCAGGGACAGGGGAGCCTGGTGGGCTGCCGTCTATGGGGTGGCACAGAGTCGGACATGACTAAAGTGACTTAGCAGCAGCAGCAGTGTATATATGTCACTTTAAGGGGTTCAAACCTCACTGACCCAAAGATCCGGTTTTTATTTGACAAAATTAAAGCTTCATCCCCTGGACTTACAGGCCAGGGCAGTGAATTTTAAGCCAATCCCAAATTCATTCCACCCTGAAACTTTCAGGACCAGTTTCAGGGGCTTGGGGATTGCGAGTAAAGCAGGAAAGTGCCATGTGGCTTTTCTGCCTGAACTGGGAATGGTGCTGGAGGAGGAATCGGAGGAGGCAGGCTAAGAGAGTGGGAGGCATCAACATCTTTTTAATTCACAAGGGGAGATAGTACTAGCAGGAAGTGGAAAGACTTTCAGATTCACCCTGACAATTGGCACATGGTTGGGAAGGTGCGGAAACGCGGCACTCAGACCTTAATTAGCCTGCCTGCAACTGGGTTAATTAAAACCAATTCCAATACCATAGCTCCGTTTTACTGCTTTACCCGTTTTACTGTAATACGGCTGGGCTGCTGTTGGCCTTAGACATCCACGCTTTGATGTCGGCCAGGACCATGGATAGCTGCCATCCGTAGGTCCTTCTGTCCTCCCAGCCCTGGGCAGTCTCCAGTTTCACCCGGGAGGACCAGGACTGTGGCTGTCCGAATCGACTTCCTCTTGCTCTGCTCCCTCCCCACCCACCCCTGCGACTTCTGGGAGCCTGGAGTCAGGCCTTGAGCTAAGAGCCCTAGGAAAAGTCAGAGCCAGAGGGCCAAGAAGGGGGTGCCCCGCTGAGTACCCAAGTCTGCAGTGCAGGAAGTTCAGCTTCCGCACCCGAGAGGCATCACCCAGGGAGATGACAGAGGAGAAGGCGGCCACGGGACCCAGGAGACCTCAGGGCGGAGGTGATCTTGCTTTTCTCCGGAGGGCGGCTGGTTTGTCAAAGACTGCCCAAGCCTTCTAGGGGCTTCCAAGGGAGGGAAGGGAGAGAGATGTGTTAGAAGCGTCTCTGCACAGTGGAGCTGAGATTTCCCAGGACGGTAAGTTCAATCTCCCCATTTCCCCCTCCACTTCCAGTCTCTAGCCCCTGGAAATGTGGCTCTTTGTGGGGAGGGGTGGCTAGATGTGGAATTCTCTCCATATTAGTCTTGCATCTCAGTGTCCCCATTTCACCAATCACTGGGTGGTCTCCACATTCCCTCCCTCCTGTCTTTCCAGATCTCACCATCCCCAGGTCCTGTAGAAAGAGCTGAGAGTAAGGTCGGGTTACCAGGACCGGCTGGGGGTTGAGGTCTGGAGGTCCTTGCTTTTTGTAGGAAGGTAGGGAGGGAATTTGAGATCCTTCTGCTTCAGATTGGTCTTCTTTGCTGGCTTCCATTGTAAGTGCAGAGGCAGAGCTCAAGGAGAAAATTCTTCTTCTCCATCCAAGACTAAGGAAGCTTTCCACAGATACTGTCTTTGTTAAGGAGCCGGAGCTTGCTTTGTGTGTGTGTGGTTGGTGAGTGTGTGGCAGAAAGCACAAGAGGCATATTTCAATCCAACTGAGCAGCATCTTCTAAGGTTTTGGTCTCTGTGAATCCCCAAAGGGCTCAGGGCTGACCCAGGAGACAAGTCGGGGTTGAAGGCTGGACCTATGACAAGGTTGAGGGGGCGGGGAGAAACGATGGAGGAGGGGGGAGAGAAGATGCCCCTGGTATCAGAATGGGGATGCAGATACACAATATTGCCTTTGGGGATTTATAATTTAAATTATTGCTACTATTAGTTGTGGGTATCTCAACTAGAATCAGAAGCAGGAATTATTTGTGGAAGGGGGTCTGGGACTCTGAAAAGTAAATATTCGGTTATGTTTTATCTGGGTGGTTGGGGGTTGGAGGGCATTCCAACCACCTGACACCTTCAGGCAAGTGCTAAATGCGCTAAAAAGATGAATTGGGCAGTGTAAAAAAGTATGTCAACTTGATTTCTATCGCACTTTTTGTATTAACAAATATTTTGAAGTAAGCCAAATGTCCAACAATAAGAGATTGTTTAGACAAATTATAACCTATATACTGGAATATTGTATTGGTGGGGGTGGTGGTTTAGTCACTCCATCATGTCGGACTCTTGTGACCCCATGGACTGTACCCCGCCAGTTTCCTCTGTCCATGGAATTTCCCAGGCAAGAATACTGAAGTGGGTTAGTAAAGTTAATCACATTCTTTTTGTTTGTTTGTTTGTGTTCTTAAAACCAGTATTTAAGCTAAAGAATGAGAGCAGTCTCTGACCTCTATCCCAGCCGCAGTAGTAACCCTAACCACTGGTGACATTCTGGTGCTTACAAGTCTTTTTTTTTTTTTTTTCTTGTAATCATAAAAAGGAGAATACTCTTCTTAAGGAAGATTGTTGGGGGAGCACCTCAAAAGAAAATGAGGTGAATCTGTAAAAACTATCAGGGAATCCTAGGAGGTGTGGTTAAGTGAAAAAAATAAAAGCATGATCATGTTTTAATTAAAATAAAAAGCTGTCAGTACTGTGTATGCCTGTATTTAGTCTACAGGTATATTTTTTATACTCACAGAAGGAAAAGACTTTCGAGCACCAGAATGTTGCCAGTGGTTAGAGTTATTACAGAGACTGGGATAGGGGTCAGAGACTGCTCTCGTTCTTTACCTTATATAGTGGTTTTAAGAAAAGAAAAAAAATGATGTGATTAAAGACAATTTCAATTTTTTTCTGTTGTTTTTATTCTCATTATTTCAGTATTTTTTGTAATAAATAAATACCACTGAAATGAGAAAGAAACAAGCACACAAAGATGTCAATTACTGATACATCTCTCCCTTTTAGTCCTTGGAAACAAAAACCCTCTGTCTAGAATCAAAATTTACTCCCAAGGCTAAGGGAGCTTTGTCCCAGCTGGAAATTTACATGAATATGACATTTCTAAGTCCAGTGTCAGCCTGTCTATTGATGACTTAAAACAAGAGCTCAAAAATATGCATGTTCACCCAGAGGCTTATCATTAAATTTTTGTGTTTATACTTTCTGAATCAAAACTGAGTGGAGATGCCATTTCCTTGGATTAGCTATGCTCGCTAATTTTGTCTCCTTTTAAAGGTAGTTCCTGGAATTGCCCGAGTGCTACATCTACTCAAAACTTTGTTCTTATAAATCTTGCTGACTAAGAAGACAGCAGAACATAGTGACTAAGCAAGGGCACTGAAGTCAGATTGAACCTTGGGTTTTCCCATTCACTGAATATATGGCCTCTAACAAATTATTACCACTTGTGTTTCTGCTCCCTCATCAGTAAGTTGGGAATATAATAGTAAATACCTCGTAGATTTATTAAGATAAACCCTTTAAAGAGTTTAGGAGAGTGCTAAGTGTCAGCATCAATTATCAACAACCCTACCTACAAAATGCTAAATCAAGGGGCAATGGAAATCAGTTAGAAGCAACTTGGATTTTTTTTTTTCTGGATAAAAATATCCAGCATAACCATGAAGAATGGAGCTAGACAAATGGGAATTGATTAAGGAACCTACATAGATGGGAAAAGATAATGATTTTTAGAGTCAGACGCCCTGGATTCAATTCCTGGCTTTAGCATTTATCAGCTATTTGCATGTGAGCAATTGTTACCTCTCAGTACTTTTGGTTAATTACAAAATGACAGCAATAACAGTGCCCACTTTATATAGTGGCTGTGATCATTAAGTGAATCTAAGCATTCAGTAAGTGGTAGCTTCTACCTGTTTCTTGTCCTCTAAGGCAAAATTTCTTAGACACTGTCCGTTACCCACTCATATCCCTCTATCCTCTCCACTTCAGTTCAGAAAAGCTTGACTCCCAGCTACCAGCTCCTGCATTTCTCTTCCTGAAAGTTTTATCTGGATTCTAAGGCACTTTGCCTGCCCTATGGTAAAAAAGAGTGCCTGGAAATTAATAACTTACCATCAGCTTTCTTCCAATGACCAATGAGAGTTGGTAGTGTTTTTTTTTTAATGTATATAGACACTGGCTCCCAGAGTTTCCTCAGTGAGATGAAGCTCAGCTGCCCAAAGTAAGAGCTGTTGATCACACGCCCTTTAATCATTGCCTTTCCTTCCCTGTGTCTCTTTCCTAATTTTTCCATCTTCAGTTCCTAAATAAACTATTTGTACTGGAATCCTTTTCTTGGGTTCATCTTCTGGAAGAACCCAAAGTAAGACAGAGGCACATAATGTTTCAGTAATGATTATAGTGGTGACTTGAGTTTCTCCTACAAGCTTCTACATTGTTTTGTTCCACGATGGCCATTCTTAAGCCTTATTCTATCACATAATTGCTCTCTTTTTTTGCTCAGATGTCTTCATTTCTCTTTCTTAAATTTGCTTTGATTCCAAGGAAATATATAAGCTCTTGACAATTGCCACTACCTGGTGATCAAGCATGGACACAATTTGGACCATTATCACTTTGTGTGTCTGGAATGTTTCGTAGCTTACAGTGTGTACTCTCCAAAGTTCTAAAATGGGACTCCAGACAGGCTTCTCATCTGCACTGAGAATACAATCACTCTCAGGCAGGAATCTGACAGGCAGACCCTGATCTTTCCTAATAATATGGCTGGAAATATGAACCTGGATTTAGACCAGTGTGTAGGTACTGCACAATCTCTGACCCCAGGCATATAGACAAAGGGAAATTGGACTCTTTTGTTCATGAGTATCTTAGAAGGAACAATTGCACACAGTAGAGCTGGTAGCCTGAAGCCACATAGGTTAGGGTTTCATCCCAGCTCTTTCACAACTAGCTATGCAACCTTGAGAAGTTTATCTTTCTAAATTCTGATTCTCCTCATTTGCAAATTCAGGATAATAATACATATATACATACCTCACAAGGTTTCTTAGCAATTAAATATGCTAATACATATTAAGGACTTCCCCAGTGGCTCAGTGGTAAAGAAATTGACCTGCCAATGCAGGACATGTGGGTTTAATTCCTGGGTCAGGAACATTCCCTGGAGGAGGAAGTGACAACCCATTCCAGTATTCTTGCTGGGCAAATCCCAAAGACAAAGAAGCCTGGCAGGCTGCAGTCCATGGGGTTGCAGACATGACTTAGTAACTAAACAGCAAGTACATATTAAGTACTTAACACAATGGCATATGTCTAAGAAATGTCAGTCCTCATTTTAACTAATAATAATAATAACAACAACATCTTGTAGAGGAATCATAGAATACCATATAGTATACAATGAATTTATACCATCTGGACACTGGAAGAAGATTGTTGACATCCTACAGCACAGCAATCCTCTAACTGAGGTAAGGGGAGGTAACATTTTACAGTCTACACAATTGGCTTCAACAAACAAATGTAGACATTGTTCAGCACATGTTAGATATGATTGTTGGTGTTGCTGTTGAAACTACAGGCAAATGTTAGAGCTAGCTGTTGAAAGACATAAGGCTACAGGTCAGTACAGAGCCTATTCACTGTCACCTGGCAGGTGGCCATTTGTTGTTTAGTCGCTAAGTCATGTCTGACTCTTTTGGGACACCGTGGACTGTAGCCTTACCAGGCTCCTCTGTCTATGGGATTTCCCAGGCAGGAATACTGGAGTGGGTTGCCATTTCCTTCTCCAGGGGATCTTCCCGAGCCAGGGATTGAAACCTTGTCTCCTATGCAGGCAGATGCTTTACTACTGAGCCACCAGTGTAACCCACAGGTGGCCACAGGTAACATCTAACACCAACTGAGAAAGGAGACCATCTCTCTTCTCCAGGCCAAGAGTATGCGCAGGGCCCTGATTACCTTGGGAAGGAAGGCAGGGATTCCTGGGTGCAGTCTGCCAGAGGCAGGGGTGGGTTGCATTAGTGTGGCACTGAGGTGGAAGTACATTGAGACAGAGAAGGAGCCTGGTTGCCTCCTAGGTGCACTCACAGGGTAAATACCTTGATTGGCTAGGTGATCAGTCCCTAGGATACAATGAGCATCCATATATGCGGGTCCCATTGCTGCTGGTGGAACACAGGTAACATTTACCCTAGAAATTTCTGTCCCTTATCTCCAAAGCCCCATATTGGAGACCCTATTCAGAGTGAACTCTTACATCCTATCTTATCACACTACTGCTTTATTTTAATTTAATCTTTTAGCAGTGCTGGGTCTGCATTGCTGCACAGGTGTTTTTCTAGTTGTGGCGAATGGGGCCACTTTCTAGTTGCAGTGCATGGCTTCTTATTGCAGTGGATTTGTTTGTTGCTGAGCATGGGCTCTAGGCACATGGGCTTCAGTAAGTAGTTGTAGCTCCCAGGCTCCAGAGCACAGGCTCAGTGGTTGTTTAGGGGCTTAGTTGCTCCACATGTGGGATCTTCCTGGACCAGGGATCAAACACATGTCTCCTGCATTGGCAGTGGATTCTTGATCACTGAGCCACCAGGGAAGTGACACAGTATTGCTTTCTAAGGAAACATCATTCTTGTGGCAAAGGGGCATGGTTGAACAATTTAATTCCTTACTGGAATCTTTGTAAAGTGCACCTAAAGGTAATTCTATTTCTTTTCTTATAGCAAAACATCCTGATACTCCACAATTTCTCTCCTTTCTTTCTCCTGTACTTAATATCTCTCCAACATACAACCTATGAAGCTTATCTTTCTCTCTTCTGTATTTACCTTCCTATCTACTTCTGACTTTCTGGCTCTAAAGATAACACAGTGTCATGGTTCAAAGCATAGTCTCTGGAATCAGATTGGCTAGCTTTGAATCTTAGCACTGCCATTGTTTGTTTATAGCCTTGGACAAGTTGCCTAATAATATTAGTTGACATACATTGATTTTTACCTTGTACCAGGCAGGTATTAAGTAACTTGCCCAAGGTAACTTAGCTCCTCAGTGATAGAGATAGGACCTGAGCTCAGGTGACTTGGCTCCAAAGCCCACACTCTTGGAGGCTATTCTCTTCTGCTATGATATGCCTCAGTTTTTTCATCTTTAAAATGGGGATAATAGTAATACCTCCTCATGGCAGGGAATGCTATGTGCTGCTGTTGCTGCTGCTAAGTCGCTTCAGTCGTGTCCGACTCTGTGCGACCCCATAGACGGCAGCCCACCAGGCTCCCCTGTCCCTGGGGTTCTCCAGGCAAGAACACTGTAGTGGGTTGCCATTTCCTTCTCCAATGCATGAAAGTGAAAAGTGAAAGTGAAGTCGCTCAGTCATGTCAACTCTTAGTGACCCCATGGACTGCAGCCCACCAGGGTCCTCCATCCATGGGAGTTTCCAGGCAAGAGTACTGGAGTGGGGTGCCATTGCCTTCTCCAATGCTATGTGCTAGTGAATGGTAAAGCTATAACTAAATTAATTTCCTCAACTGAAGTTCAGAGAAGCTAAGTTACTTCCCTAATAGTCACATTAATAAATTGCTAAAGCAAAGTGGATTTAAATTCAAATCTATACTACTTCTAGACTAGTCATTCAAACCATACTCAGCCATCTGCTAATGTTGTAGTATTAAACATGTTTCTCTATCTCTCTGGGCTTCAGTTTTCTCATCTTTAAATTCAGGATGAAAAAACCTGTCCTGTCCACTTCACAAAGTTGGGATAAGAATAAAAACCAAATATGACAATGTAACTTATAGGCCTTCAAATGGCATGGAAATAAAAGTTAAGGTACCACTAGAGCTTTCTAGAATCTTTCCCCTATGTGGCACACAGCTGGAAAATGAAGAAAGTTTGGTGGACACACCAGACACCCTCGAATTACCCGAGGACACCACAGATGACCATTTAGTCTATGGGGAAGTGTATTAAGAAAACCTATTGAGGAGAGGACAGGGGGTGACTGCCAGGGTCCCTGGAGCCAGAGGCACAGGAGAATCGGAGCACTGCCCCTGCTGCACACTGAGGATGGGAGGAGAATCTCTGTTGTACTGAAGCAACAGTGTACTTAAGAGATTATGTATGGAGAAGGAAGCGTCGATAGTTGGGCTCATGGAGAACCCAGTTACCTATACATCCACTCTTCCCTCATCCCCGTCCTAACAGAATCACTAGGATTGCCTTCTCTTAGGGAACAGGCTGCCTCATTCATTTGTTCAACAAATATTTGTTAATTACCTACCATGTGGCAGACACAATTCCAAAGAATATGAGAAAGTCTTGTGGCATCTGCATCCTGACATATAAGGACACAGGAGGCGAGACATGAAGTAAAGAATGTAATCATTTTGTGTGATAAGGGCTATAAAGACAATAAACATGTAATTGTTAATGAAAATAAGTTCTGATGATAGGTCACTATATACTTTTGGCAAATAATCTGAAGGTGTTCAAATAAATCAAAGACATTACTATAATAAACCTTATATTCTCATTTGCCTACTTATATCAATAAATACCTAAAATTTTAAAAAAATTCTAAACACACAAGTAGAAGCAATACTGGTTCCTGACTCATTCTAGCAATAAGTAAATTAGTTCTGTATGAACTAATGGAGGTTAGAAAAATCTTAATTTACCTAATTAATAAACACATTTCCAATTAAAGTGAACTTTTATAGTTTTTTAATAATTTATAAATTTACAAATAATATTTGTACATTTTACTCAATCTAAAAGAAATATTTTAATGCTTAGGATCTTATAGTAAGAAGAAAGTTTTTAAAAATACACTCACCTTTAACTTATATTCATATTTTTATTGCAAAGATCAACAAAATGCTTTAAAAAATGAAGCATATATATCATTGGGATAAAACTCTGTATGCAATATGAATGGAAATATGACTTTTTTTAAACAGGAAGAAACAAATTTTCTAACTATAAGCAAAGTGTTTATTCACATATTTTGAGTTGATTATGGTGAGTACCAAATTTGAATGGAATTCAGATTTCATTGGATACCTATAGAAGTATGGTCTATGGTTTTATTTTATTGTTTTTTATTTTCTTAGTTTTATTTTAAATGTCAATATTTTAATACACTAGGAATTAATATTCTTGGCAACACATGATAAAATAATAACTTCAAAATATACAAGGGGTGTGTGTGTTAGTTGCTCAGTCATGTCTGACTCTTTGCAACCCCATGGACTGTTGCTCACCAGGCCCCTCTGTCCATGGAATTCTCCAGGCAAGAATACTGGAGTGGGTTGCCATTCCCTTCTCCAGGGGATCATCCCAACTCAGGGATCGAACTTGGGTCTCCTGCATTGCAGGCAGATTCTTTACCATCTAGGCCACCAGGGAAGCCCCATAAGGGGTATATGGTTTTATGAAATTTTTTTTTCTTTTTAAATTTTATTTTATTTTTAAACTTTACAATATTGTATTAGTTTTGCCAAATATCAAATTGAATCCGCCACAGGTATACCTGTGTTCCCCATCCTGAACCCTCCTCCCTCCTCCCTCCCCATACCCTCCCTCTGGGTCATCCCAGTGCACCAGCCCCAAGCATCCAGTATTGTGCATCGAACCTGGACTGGCGACTCATTTCATACATGATATTATACATGTTTCAATGCTATTCTCCCAAATCTCCCCACCCTCTCCCTCTCCCACAGAGTCCATAAGACTGATCTATACATCAGTGTCTCTTTTGCTGTCTCGTACACAGGGTTATTGTTACTATCTTTCTAAATTCCATATATATGCATTAGTATACTGTATTGGTGTTTTTATTTCTGGCTTACTTCACTCTGTATAATAGGTTCCAGTTTCATCCATCTCATTAGAACTGATTCAAATGTATTCTTTTTAATGGCTGAGTAATACTCCATTGTGTATATGTACCACAGCTTTCTTATCCATTCATCTGCTCATGGGCATCTAGGTTGCTTCCATGTCCTGGCTATTATAAACAGTGCTGCGATGAACATTGGGGTACACGTGTCTCTTTCCCTTCTGGTTTCCTCAGTGTGTATGCCCAGCAGTGGGATTGCTGAATCATAAGGCAGTTCTATTTCCAGTTTTTTAAGGAATCTCCACACTGTTCTCCATAGTGGCTGTACTAGTTTGCATTCCCACCAACAGTGTAAGAGAGTTCCCTTTTCTCCACACCCTCTCCAGCATTTATTGCTTGTAGACTTATGGATTGCAGCCATTCTGACTGGAGTGAAATGGTACCTCATAGTGGTTTTGATTTGCATTTCTCTGATAATGAGTGATGTTGAGCATCTTTTCATGTGTTTGTTAGCCATCTGTATGTGAAATTTTTGTAGGGAGTGTGTTGAGATAAAAGTTTGAATAAAGACTGTAATCCGTAGGCTGCATTATATTCCATGGCCCCTAGAGGGAGTCTCTTCCCAGTTCCACTCAAGGACAGTTTGGAAGGATGGAGAACACTCATTTGCACTGATTGTTCCATAAATTATTAAAATGCCCTGGATGGAAAGTTCACTGGGAGGGAAATGCCGCATAGTACAAATAGCACTGGATCTAACATAAGTTGAGTCTGCTTGTAACTAGCTCTTAGGCTCTCTGATCCATTGTTTCCCCATTTGAAATATGGACACAAAACCTGCTCCTCCTAATCCACAGCGTGCTAGAACATAGCGATGAAGAACACAGACCC
Source organism: Bos javanicus (assembly GCF_032452875.1). NCBI lineage: Eukaryota > Metazoa > Chordata > Mammalia > Artiodactyla > Bovidae > Bos > Bos javanicus. Next base: position 67,095,333 of record NC_083872.1, on the reverse strand, counting down.
TTGGATCTGACTGCCTAGGTTCAAATCCAGCTTTGCCGCTTACCAGCTGGGTGACTTGATGCATGTTTTTTTATACCTCTGTGCCTTGTGTCATCTAATAAAAAATGGAATAGGATCAATAATAGTGCCTACTGAGTAGAGTTGCTGTGATAATTAACCAAGTTAATAATTATAAAGTGCTTTGAATAACTCTGGCACAAAGCTATTATTTTTACGTATTATCTTAGTTATTACTATCATGATAGTCATTCACATGTTTATTGAGAAAATCAAATGGGACAATGCACAGGAAGTGCTTTGAGTCCTCTGGCTGCTACAAAGATAAAAGAAATACTGATAAAACTGTATTGGCTGTGGTGCTGTCAGCAGCAATTACAAAGCAAAACCTACTAAAACTGGCTTAACCTGTGAGAGGATTTCTAATTTCCCATAACACTGAGTCACATGTGAGAGGATTTCTAATTTCCCATAACACTGAGTCACCTGTGAGAGGATTTCTAATTTCCCATAACACTAGCTCCACAGATGTGACAGTCGGGATTCTGGTGCTATTACTCCAGCCCTGTCCATGAGTTTGCTTGGTCTTTTACAATGACATCCCTTATGCTCACACAGGATGGCCACTGACAGAAGCTGAAGCCTTGTTCTTCCCGTCTGCAATGGTCTGAATGTTTATGTCCTACCCCCAAATTCATGGAGTCTTCCCTGGTAGCTCAGCTGGTAAAGAATCTGCCTGCAATGCAGGAGACCCCAGTTTGACTCCTGGGTCGGGAAGATCCACTGCAGAAGGGGTAGTCTACCCACTCCAGTATTCCTGGGCTTCCCTGGTGGCTCAGCTGGAAAAGAATCCAGCTGCAATGTAGGAGACCTGGGTTCGATCCCTGGGTGGGAAGATCCCCAGGAGAAGGAAACGACTACCCACTCCAGTATTCTGGTCTGGAGAATTCCATGGACTTGCGACATGGGGGGTTACAAAGATTTGGGCACAACTGAGTGACTTTCACTTTCATTTTCCCTAAATTCATACAATGAAACCCTCAACCCCAAAGATGATATATTTAGAAGATGGTGTTGGGGGCCAGAGTGAGGCACTCGGCCCGTGGCAAAGGTCATGAGGAAGGAGGCTCGACATACGCAAAGGCGGGATCGAGCCTCAGGAGTCCCCCTGGAAATCCTCAAGCATCTACCCCCATAACCAGAGCCTGCCTACTTTACTACTTTGTGCTCTCACCTACACCTCTGACTTTACGGGGGGCTGTCCCCCACCACCTCTTTCAGAGAAGGAGTTAACCTAGAGCTCCAGTTAATAAAAACTCCTGGGCGTGACAAGAGTGTTTTAACCTACAAACTCCTCTGAAGGTTCTCTGGCCTGCCTGACAGGCTTGTCCCGGCACATGTGATTGCTCACAGCCTCCCAACCGTGAGAGGCACGAGATGCTTTAAACCTTCTAAAAACAGGTTCCTTAGAAAAGTTAGAAAACTATTAGTATAAGTATAATGGGCTGATTAGAAATTGTGTTGGTGAAGGGTTTTTCATTTGTTGAGCCAATGTTTGTTGCTAAGTCTCCACATCCCCTGCCTTTACACACATTAATGAATATATAGAAGAAATAAGTATTAACTTTTGATATTAATCATGTTAGACCTTTGGCTAAATTCTTTCCTTAACTAAAACCCACTACACCCTCACCCTATAGGAATGTAACTTTATTTGGGTGGCATCTGTTTTAAGAATAATCACCCCTGGAGAAATAAGTGTCCTGGTTGACTGACCGCTGTCACAAGGAGAGGGTCATAAATTGTCAGCAGGCCCCCTGACCAGAAGATGATGTAACACCCCTAAGACCTCTGTATACATTTGTATGAAGCACCTGACTTTGATAAAAGTCAGGACTGCTGACCCCGCGTGACTTTTACATAACATCTCAGTGTATAAAAGTAGACCATGGAAAATAAAGAATTGGGATCAGTTTCTCGAAGTACTGGTCTCCCCATGTCGCTCTCTCTCTCACTCTGGCTGAGTCTCCATCTGGAGCGTGGAACCCGCCATGCTTACTAATTTTGCCTGGGCTTCTAAGATCCGACCAGGGAGGCCTCAGTGTCTCCTCTCCTTCGAGAGAACGGAAGGACGCCTGCGGCCTACGTAAGTGGTGCAAACTTCTTGTCTTGAAGTTTTATTGGTCTCCCGCGTAAACCAAGCTACTCAGCCTCTTTTCTCCACTGAATTTTCCTACTGAGCTATCCTCATTCTATTACTCCTTACATCTTTAACTAATATCTAATTGAAGCTATTGTATCCTGATCCTCGCCGACGCCATCCCCGCTTCGAATACCCTGGATCAGCCGGGGCTGGACCCCGGCAAGATGGGACCCTTGGGAGCTGCTTGGGTCATGAGGATGGCGCCCTCATGAGTGGGGTCAGCATTCCTTAAAGAGACCTTACAGAGATCTTCAGTGGCTCAGACAGTAAAGAAATTGCCTGCAAGGCAGGAGCCCCAGGTGAAATCCCTGGGTCGGGAAGATCCCCTGTAGGAGGGCATGCCTAATCCACTTTATTCTTGCCTGGAGAATTCCATGGGCAGAGGATCCTGGTGGGCTACCGTCCATGGGGTCACAAAGAGTTGGACACGACTGAATGACTAACACTTCCACTTTTTCAAAGAGACCTCACAGAGATCGTGGAAAGGGAGACAGCTAGAGGAAACAGCTAGAAAACACTGGCTAAGAATCAGAAAGCAGGCTTTCACTGGAGCCCTCTCACCAGAACTCTGGTGCCTTGATCTTGGACTCTGCAGCCTCCATAACTGTTAGAAATATACTTCTGTTATTTACTTTACAGATTTTTTTTTTGATATGCACTATTTTTTAAAGTCTTTGTTGAATTTGTTACAATATTGTTTCTGTTTTGGTTTTTTGACTTTGAGGTATGTGGGATCTCAGCTCCCCAACCAGGGATCAAACCCACAGTCCCTGCATTGGAAGGCAGTCTTAACCACTGGATCACCAGGGAAGTTCCTCTGTTGTTTATAAGCTACCCAGTCTGTGGTGTTTTCTTATGGCAGCCTGGATGGAATAGGAAACACCTTCCATCTAATTAGCCTGCCTAAGTAAATTAGGTGCCCATCTCTGGATCAGAAACATTTGTTAAGGAAGTACCATGCACTGAGTGCCTTCATCTGGGGTGTCTGAATTGATTGCTGGTAAATGGGATGCTGTGACTAAAGTAGTCAGGATCCAGCCCTTAAAACTGGAGATGTGAGTCATGTGACATCTTAGGGTTACAGCAGGAAGTAGGTGGCATATTAGAACCGGTTAGATGAGGAAAATTTAATCAAGTGGTCATTTATGAGGTTGTGGGCAAAGCTGAAGAAACTCAGCAATGGCTAGTGCAGTGCCCAGGGGCTGACAACAACAGAGAGCCACCATTGCCCCTCAGCCTGAGCAGTCCAAAGCTCTTATTAGAACACACGCCCAGGGCATTGGATGGTGAGGGCGACCCAAGAGGATCTTTGTCCATTCATAAAGGGATGCTGTCAGCCTGCAATTACTTAGCCATGGAGAAAGCCAACAGAGTAAATACTGCAACCTTACTCTTCTTCCGGTTGCTGAAATTCACGGGGCCAGAGAGCCATTAATCCCACCAATGCATGCCCAGGTCAGAATGGAGAAGGATAAAGACGGATTTGGAGGAGCAAATGGAAGAGGGAGCACAAAGGAATACTGAGCACACTCAGACCATGAAGGGGAGGGCAATGATCACTCAGCAAACACCATGACCTGCTGGGAAAGAGCAAGGGAAATGCTGGCTAGATAGCTAACAGGATTCACTAGAATGATCCTTATTCAAAATAACCATAGATTGTTTAAAATTGCAGACATCTCTTATTTGGAAGTAAATAAGGGAGCTGCACCAGAAGATAACAAAAGGCTGAGCTGCCACTAGTTGATGAGGAATACAGGAAAGGGGGACGTACTGACCTTTCAGAGAAAAGTGAAGAAATCCATTCCCATAAGGGATTGCAAAGAGAAGTGGCTGTTCCCTTGATAAAGCCAGAGAGGGCAAGCCTAATGAGGCCTAAGCCAGTTACATGGTGTAATTTACTGAATGGTGTTGGCTGCCTTGCAATGTTTCAAAGCAATTTTTTTGTTTGTAATACATGATTAGTAGGAAAGGATTTGGATGTTGCCATTTTCCAAAGGAAACTTGACTACACTTGGTATTAGAGAAAAATAAGTCTCCTTGGAAAGTCTCATATTTCAATGCAAAGCAGTACCCTAAGTCAGAATTTACACAATGTATTATTGCCTAATGTATGAGGATCAGCTAATTAATTCAGAACTAAATGTCAAGATAAACAGACCCAATCCCGAAGGGACTCCAAGACTTAGTGGCAACATCAAGTGTCCATTAAAAACCCTACATCAGTGATTCTCAACACTGGCTGTGCATTAGAACAACCTGGGTAGCTTTAAAATTTTTCTACACCCAGACTCCACCCTAGAGCAATTAAATAAGAATCTTTCAGTGGGGCCCAGGAATTGGTATTTTTTGAAAAGTTCTCTAAGTGATTATAACACTCTCCAGGGGTTGAGAAGCTCTGGTCTACAGGATACTTATATCTCTGGTGGATGCGATATGCCTAAATCAATCAGATCGCTTGCTTTGCTAATTAACTCATCAGTTCAACTCAAGTAGACATCCTGGAATGTGGATCTGCCTTGCTGTGTCTTACAGCCAAATACTGAGGCCGCTCAACAAAAGGGTTAGGAGGGGGGGCTCTGAGATCAGGCTGTGAAAGTGAAAGTGAAGTTGCTCAGTCGTGTCCGACTCTTTTCGACCCCATGGACTGTAGCCTATCAGAGTCCTCCATTCATGGGATTTTCCAGGCAAGATTGCTGGAGTGGATTGCCATTTCCTTCTCCAGGGGAATCTTCCCAACCCAGGAATCGAACCTGGGTCTCCCGCATTGCAGGCAGACGCTTTACCGTCTGAGATCAGGCTGCCCACGTCAAATTCTGAGTCTATTCATGGGCTTATGTGACTTTGGGAAAATCACTTAACACTTTCGAACCTTAGTTACATAATCTGTACAATATAGGAGGGGCAATGGTAGACATTACAGCATAGATTGTTTTGAGGATTAATTTAGAATTCACAGAAAGTATCCCCCATAGTACTGATAAGGATCCTTTGGCCCAGAGACGGTGAATAACTTGCCCAAGATTATCCAGCTAGTAATTGACTGAAGGGCTTCCCTTGTGGCTCAGCTGGTAAAGAATCTGCCCACAATGAGGGAGACCTGGGTTCGATCCCTGGGTTAGGAAGACCTCCTGGAGAAGGAAAAGGCTACCCACTCCGGTATTCTGGCCTGGAGAATTTCATGGACTATAGAGTCCATGGGGTAGCAAGAGTTGGACACAACTGAGCGATTTTCACTTTCACTTTAATTGACTGGATTAGGATTTGAACTCGGGTCTGTCTGTCTTTGTGGCTCATTCTTTGTCAGCTGAGCCATCTTGCGTCTCTGGAATGACACTCCTCAACATTAGGACTGCTGTAACTTCTCCTAGGGGAAAAAAAAAATCCTTGCTAAACAAATGGAACCATGTCCCAGGAGTGGTGCTTTCTCAGCTTGTCTCTTCCTTTCTAGGACAACACAGATCTGGAGCACAGAAGTTAAGAGCAGACATTATGGCTTTGGGCTACGGAGAGTAAACAAACCAGTCAGGCAGTGTTCCTGGGTCCATAGCTTTCCCTGGAAAGAGAACTATTTTCCTTATAGGAGTATTTTTTATCTTGAAGGATGGGTCAGCAGAAGTGTTGCTCCATGGAGAAGAAAGGGCAATGTCTGCTGGTGGTGCTCTGCAGAAGACCCACTCTCTCGGTGCTCAAGCAGTGAAGGGTGATGAGTGGGTGGATGAACTGCTCACAGTCCACCTCTGAGATCTGAATATCAGTGCATCCCCACTGAGAACCTGATACTTCCCTACGCTGGCCAGGGCTCCACAGCCATCGTGGTCCCACCCTCTCCTGCCCCAAGTGGGCACACTCATACGTTTTTTTTTTTTTTTCTTTTTGAAAAGTGTGTGAAAATTCTCAGAAAGAGAATATTTTAAACCAGATTTACATTTATATATTTAAAATAACCAAGCTGCAAATACAAAATAAAAATAATAGCCTAGTCTTATTGAGAGGCTTTGTAGCCCAAGCTTTACATGTATTATTAACCCATTGAAGGCTCACCATAACCCTGTGAGGTACTGATCTAATCTTTCAGCTGAGGAGACTATAGCCCAGAGAGGTTAAATAATTGCCAGGTGAATTCTGTGGTTGACTTCTGGTATCTATCAGATCCCAGCAGTAAATAGAAGAGATACTAAATTGGGTAAATCAGGAAGAGTTTAATATTGGAACTAGATATGCTAGCTGGGCTTCCCAGGTGGCACTAGTGGTAAAGAACAGATGTGCCTATGCAGAAAAACTCAGTCCCTGGGTTGGGAAGATCCCCTGGAGGAGGGCATAGCAACCCACTCCAGTATTCTTGCCTGGAGAATCCCATGGACAGAGGAACCTGGTGGGCTATAGTCCATAGGGTCACAAAGAGCTGGACATGACTAAAGCAGCTTAGCACATACATACACTCTAGATAGAGTGGACAGGGTATAAGGAAACTGAGAAAGCATAGGCAATACCTTGGCCCCAGACATAAAAGGAAAGAGCTCTGCCAGGAGCTATGACTTTGAGTGGGGGGAGGTACCAAATACCCACAGTTACTCTCCTCCCTTCTATCTCCCTCCAGTCTCCCACAGTGCTTTCCATCAGCCGAACCCAACTGCAAGTAAGAGGACGAGAGACCCGTGATTCAGTCCATACAGGTTGACCTCCCTGGGGCATGGGAGAGGATGGAGGAGAATAGAGAATGGATCTGGAAAAGAAAACAGAAAACATTCAGCACACGTGTTATCTCAGTTTGGACAATTAGCTCTTCTTGCTCTAGAACTTGAAATTGAAAACAGAGAGACAGAGAAATTGTCATTAAAAATGAATACCGTTAATGGTGCATGACAGAATGTCCACCAGTTTCTGCTGCCGAAGAATCTTGACCTTTTCTGCTTCCATTTCTTCTACAAATTGGTTGCTCAGTGATCCAGGATGTTTCCAATATGTCTCTTACTTCTGCCTAATACGATGGAAGTCATTTACTGTCACTTATAACTGAAAGGTCCCTAATGAAGCAACGCCCAAATTTTTAGTATTGGCATTTAGATCACTGCATTTATGGCTACATTCCCAACTGTACTCAAGAAAAGGACTTATGTAGAAGAAGAGGAAGCGGAGGAGAAAGGGGAGGAAAGAGAGGAGATCGGGGAAAGAAGGAGAAGGGAAGGAGGAGGAAGGGTGGGAAAGGGAATAGAAAGAGAACAAGAACACAAATGATTATAAATACTTGGAAAGTAGGAACTTCTTCAATATGATCCTGCTGAGAACCACTGTCCCATCACCCACATTCTCAGATGGCTCTTTTGGAGAAAAACTTAATTATTGGGTTGTAATTTTTTAGAGTTAGCTATTTTGCTTAATTGAATTTGCTAGTTAACTGTCCATAACCTTTGAATTTTAATCTAAGCCATATTACCTGAAATCTTATATAGATCTGCAGCAGTTGCTTGAGATCCCTAAAGGGCAGATTGGAGAGAAACAACTCAGTTGGATTTCTTGCCTCTCACTGAGAGAAATCAACCAGGCAATCATTTAGTTTGCAAACATTTGTCAATTACCTTGTTGTATGTGCGTGGAGGGTTCCAATCAGGACATATAAAAATGAAATGACAATGTCTTTTCATGGGAGGTGACTTACGGCCTTAGTTTTTAGTACCCTCTGCCTGGAGATATCTATTTTATACTTAGTGTTTTAATAAAGAGCTCTTTTTCCAAATTATTTTAAGATATGTCTGAACAGAAAAACATTTGTGTGTGTGTGTGTGCATTTCACTTTCTCTTAATTGCACCTGTGGAGACACCTTGGCTCTTTAAACTCCAGGTTTCTGACCAAGACCTTTCTGACCACCTGGGGGCAGCATAACCTTACACAGAAAAGCACCTTGAAGGAACCAACTGGCTTTCTGAACTCCTGGCTTTCAAACACAAGCCTTTTAAGTACTGTTTCCCAAATGATTGACTCGAGAAGTACTATATTTGAAGAAATGGTTCTACAATTAAACAAGTTTAGGCAACTCTGGTTTAATCAAAGTTAACATCTGAGATTTTACCAGAAAAGCGTATGAAATGTTCTGAGAAGTCTTGCAGGGAAGACATCTTCTAACTCGGATGGGAAGTTAATTTGATGAGAAGGCTGTTGTCATTTAATCTGTTCTCAAAGTTAATACTACTCAACCAAGACTAAAGCGTATATTTAAAGTATATCTCATGTTGATGTTTGATAGAAAACAACAAAATTCAGTAAAGCAATTATCCTTCAATTTAAAAATAAATTAATTTTTTAAAAAAGTATATCAAGTACCAGTCAGAACTGAGTTTTCTCTAGAAGAAAAGGAAAGGTAGAGAGGTAAAACTAGAAATTCACAGGCTTCAGCAGGGAAGCTAAACAGAAAATCGAGTGTTCTGAGAAAATGGGGAAATACCTCTTCATGGGAATCCAAAAATAAGACTGAGATTCTAAATAATGTTGGAGAATTAAAGCTGGAATAAGACTGGTACCTCTGACCAACACAAGGCCTTTTTAGAATAAAGTTACAACATCTGCAAAACAAAAAGTATTGCTCACCATCCAATTATACAAGGATCAAGTCATTAGCCACTGTAGTCGCTGACCAACAGTGCACCCTGAGAGGCGTGAGCATATGTGCTCAGTTGCTCAGTTGTGTATGACTCTATGTGACCCCATAGACTGTAGCCCACCAGGCTACTCTGTCCATGGGATTTCCCAGGCAAGAATACTGGAGTGGGTTGTCATTCCCTTCTCCAGAGGATCTTCCCAACCCAGGGATTAAACCCGGGTCTCTTGAGTCTCCTGCATTGGCAGGCGGATTCTTCACCACTGGACCACCTGGGAATCCCTGAGAGGAATTCAGGACAAAAAGCCAGATGAGGCATTCTGTGTTTTGGGAAAACAGGCCCCCTAGATAGTTGATATATATCTCAGGAAGAAGTTTAATGAGACGAGATTCTTGCATCTTTCCAAACATAGAAATACTCTAAAATGGTTAACTAATATATCTATCTTTATCACTAACAGTTATCTTTACTTAGATGTGTGTTTGAATGCAGGTATTCCCCAGCCAAAAATTATATATATGATGGCTTCTCCCGCTCCTGGGGACAGTTTGCTCAGAGCTATTGAGAGACTGTTTCCCAGGCTATAGTCTTCAGTAAAGTCTCTGAGTCCCTTGGACTGCAAGGAGATCAAATCAGTCCATCCTAAAGGAATCAATCCTGAATATTCATTGGAAGGACTGTTGCTAAGCTGAAGTTCCAATACTTTGGCCACCTGATACAAAGAACTGATTCATTGGAAAAGACCCTGATGTTGGCAAAGATTGAAGGTGGAAGGAGAAGGGGATGACAGAGGATGAGATGGTTGGATGGGATCACTGACTCAATGGACATGGGTTTGAGCAAGCTCCAAGAGTTGGTGATGGACAGTGAAGCCTGAGGTGCTGCACAGGGTTGCAAAGAGTCGGACACGACTGAGTGACTGAACTGAACTGAACTGAAAGTGTCTGAATAAAACACCAAAACCCACAACTCTTACATTGTGCATTTTATTTTTTTCAGTCAAAAGTTTTGGGTGACCATAAAAGAACCCAGAGCAGATTTCTCTCCTTCTCCACAACTCTATGAGAGTCCAGAGCCATGGTACCACCAAGGGACCCTTATGTCCATCTGCCTCCTCGTCAAGTCCAAGTAACTCAGTAAGTCTTTCCTGTCTCAGATCTTCCATCTTGGTTGATCCTGAGTTTTATTCTGTGATGGTCAAAGAGGTACCTGAATCTGATCTCTCTAGAATTTGAAACTCTTAGTGAGTATTCTTATTTTTGTGACCATATTGTTATTTGCATTAAGTTCAATAAGAATCTGTTCTTCCTAGGACATAATTGGAAACATTGTATCACCAAGGTTTTGAATGCAATGATATATTTGAGAATATATGCAAAACCAAGTATGACCAGTTAAAGAACTAAGGTAGACTTTGGGAACCAAAAAGCCCCTTTGGCAAAACAACCTGGTAACTTGTTCACAGGATTCTCTGCATCCTTACAAGGTGAATAATGAAGGTCACTTCTTGGCAAATGTAAGAACCTCAAAATAGTTGGGGAACCTCAAGTAGAGAAGAATTCACCTAAATATGCAGGCACTGTAAGCAAAATCTGATGGCACGTATTTGTCATAGCTTTCCTTGCCTTGAGAGGCCTTTTAAGTTCAATTTGAGATTCCTGATGAAAAGTTCCAGTGAAGACAATTTAAAAGAGCTTATATGATCAATTACACTTGTGTAGTAATCAAACCAAATTTATTGAAACCAGAATTACTTTGACAACAAATAGTCTTAATCTGGCTATATTTGATGGAAATAAGGGTCAATTTTAGAGGAAAAAAATGTTTCAGTGAATATTAAGTTCCACTGTTGTTCAGTTCAGTTCAATTCAGTTGCTCAGTCATGTCTGACTCTTTGCAACCCCATGAATCACAGCACGCCAGGCCTTCCTGTCCATCACCAGCTCCCAGAGTTTACCCAAACTCATGTGCATCAAGTCAGTGATGCCATCCAGCCATCTCATCCTCTGTCGTCCCCTTTTCCTGCCCCCAATCCCTCCCAGCATCAGAGTCTTTTCCAATAAGTCAACTCTTCGCATGAGGTGGCCAAAGTATTGGAGTTTCAGCTTTAGCATCATTCCTTCCAATGAACACCCAGGACTGATCTCCTTTAGGATGCACTGGTTGGATCTCCTTGCAGTCCAAGGCACTCTCAAGAGTCTTCTCCAACACCACAGTTCAAAAGCATCAATTCTTCGGCGCTCAGCTTTCTTCACAGTCCAACTCTCGCATCCATATATGACCACTGAAAAAACCATAGCCTTGACTAGACGGAACTTTGTTGGCAAAGTAATGTCTCTGCTTTTTAATATCTAGGTTGGTCATAACTTTCCTTCCAAGGAGTAAGAGTCTTTTTTAATTTCATGGTTGCAATCACCATCTGCAGTGATTTTGGAGCCCCTAAAAATAAAGTCTGACACTGTTTCCACTGTTTCCCCATCTATTTCCCCTGAAGTGATGGGACCAGATGCCATGATTTTCGTTTTCTGAATGTTGAACTTTAAGCCAACTTTTTCATTCTCCTCTTTTACTTTCATCAAGAGGCTTTTTAGTTCCTCTTCACTTTCTGCCTTAAGGGTGGTGTCATCTGCATATCTGAGGTTATTGATATTTCTCCCGGCAATCTTGATTCCAGCTTGTGCTTCTTTCAACCCAGCGTTTCTCATGATGTACTCTGCATAGAAGTTAAATAAGCAGGGTGTCAATATACAGCCTTGACGTCCTCCTTTTCCTATTTGGAACCAGTCTGTTGTTCCATGTCCAGTTCTAACTGTTGCTTCCTGACCTGCATATAGGTTTCTCAAGAGCCAGGTCAGGTGGTCTGGTATTCCCATCTCATGAAGAATTTTCCACAGTTTATTGTGATCCACACAGTCAAAGGCTTTGGCATAGTCAATAAAGCAGAAATACATGTTTTTCTGGAACTTTCTTGCTTTTTTTCATGATCCAGTGAATGTTGGCAATTTGATCTCTGGTTCCTCTGCCTTTTCTAAAACCAGCTTGAACATCTGGAAGTTCACAGTTCACGTACTGCTGAAGCCTGGCTTGGAGAATTTTGAGCATTACTTTACTAGCATGTGAGATGAGTGCAATTGTCCATTGTTGTTAACAGCCTTTTAATTGTCTTTGAGTTTTGTATTTAGAGGCTAAGACTTATTTCCATGAAATTAAAAGCCGCTTACTCCTTGGAAGGAAAGTTATGACCAACCTAGACAGCATATTCAAAAGCAGAGGCATTACTTTGCCAACAAAGTTCTGTCTAGTCAAGGCTATGGTTTTTCCAGTAGTCATGTATGGATGTGAGAGTTGGACTGTGAAGAAGGCTGAGTGCCGAAGAATTGATGCTTTTGAACTGTGGTGTTGGAGAAGACTCTTGAGAGTCCCTTGGACTGCAAGGAGATCCAACCAGTCCATTCTGAAGGAGATCAGCCCTGGGATTTCTTTGGAAGGACTGATGCTGAAGCTGAAACTCCAGTACTTTGGCCACCTCATTCGAAGAGTTGACTCATTGGAAAAGACTCTGATGCTGGGAGGGATTGGGGGCAAAAGGAGAAGGGGACAACAGAGGATGAGATGGCTGGATGGCATCACTGACTCAATGGATGTGAGTCTGAGTGAACTCTGGGAGTTTGTGAAGGACAGGGAGGCCTGGCGTGCTGAGATTCATGGGGTCACAAAGAGTCGGACACGACTGAGCGACTGAACTGAACTGAACTTATTTCCTAAGTGACTCCTTGTAACTATGTTGCATTATTGTAAAGTTTAATTGAATTATTAAAAGCACATTCTAAGCTTGTTTTTGAAGCTTATCTTTTTTTTAAAAAAAGTATCTATCTTTAGATGAGGATTAGATGCCCATGACCTGCAACCAGGAGAGTATATATACTAGAACAGATACCATGTAAAGAACTCCCTTCGAAAGGTCCTTAGCAAGTACTTTTAACTAGCTCAAGTGCAGTGGGGAAACATGAAAGAAACTGACACCTAGGTTTCTATTTTCCCAATTTAAAGGGGACCCTGCACTGGACTAGTCTATAGCAAGGATGTGGATGCATGCTAAGTTGCTTCAGTTGTGGTTGACTCTTTGAGACCCTATGGGCTGTAGTCCATCAGGCTCCTCTGTCCATGGGACTCTCCAGGCAAGAATACTGGAGTGGGTTGCCATGCCTTCCTCTAGGGGATCTTCCCAACCCAGGGATCGAACCTGTGTCTCTTATGTCTCCTGCATTGGCAGGCGGGTTCTTTACCACTAGCGCCACCTGGGAAGCCCATAGAGAGGACTGTTGACCTCAAAATCACCTTAAAACAATGTTCATATAGAGGAGAAATGACACTTATGCCAGGACCAGAAGATGACACCAGAAGCAGACAGTTATCCCAAGGTGCTAGACTTGACCCATACAATTATTTACACTATTTTCTTGATTTCTCGAACATCTTGCATATGAATCAAATGTTTTTCTATCATGGGCATGACCCTATGCAGAGCTTAAAAATGAATCCAGTTGTTGACTTCATAGTAAATTACCTACATCTAGTATTTCTGGTTTACCTTGGTGGATTTCTCTTCTCCAAGGCTCTGATTAGATGGCTCTCAGAAAGTTATTTTAGAAATAAGAAGTTATACTTCTTTTCAGGCCACTATTGATATTACTAGATAAGATCCTGTTATTTGGCTAGTCAATCATGCTTGCTATGACTCTGGCCATATATGTGACTTTTCTTTAAAAGTTACTGAAGCTAAATCAGAGCAATGAGCTAAATTTCAGTCAAAAATCATAACCACCCACTTATTATGAGGGACTCTCCCTAAGTTATGGGATGGATTTGTATGGGTAAGACCAGGTTATAGTATTTAGGTTTAAAGGCCCCATTACATCAGGGTAATTAGATCATACAAAGGATAATCAGCCTAATAACCCTAGGAAACTGGGCTGGATGCCTTATAAACAATGCAAATATATCATTATCTTTAAAAATAGCAATGGGTACAGAACAGACTGGATCAGACAACTGGGATTATACTGGACTGCATCTAATGAAAACTCTTGGCTTAAATTCTTGTGTGTGACCTAATTTGTGCTACTAGCTATATTATATATTGTATTTTGCCAATTTTATAATATCGTTGTTTTATGTATTACCTAATGCATGACCAAGTCTCTGACAAAAATAATGATGACTAAGATACTTAAAATGATTGCCCCAAAACATAGTTCCATTTACGATTAAGATTATTGTAATAGTATAACTCTAAGTTATACTTATAAATTTATACTTATAAATATGGGAAGAAGCAACTAGGGAGAATCATTTCCTGGACCATAACAGGCTAGTAAAGACAGGTGGTCCAGAGACTTTTATGGCTACTACTAACAGAGTCCAGTCCCATTGTAGCACATTGAATAACCTATCAAAGAAACCCTTACCTGATTTATGAAGTAGCCTTCCTAGCACTATGAGACAAATTGGTCATGAAGTGCCTTCCATATGCATTTATGACCAATAGGGAGGACTGTAAAATGAAGACCATTGCTCTCCATCCTGTTCTACAAAGACTAAGTCATGAGCCAGTGCAGCTGCAGACCTACAGTGCACCCTGAAAGGAACTCACGCCCGAAAAAATCCCAGATGAAGCACTCTGTGTTTTGGAAAAATAGGTCCCTTAGATGTATATCTCAGGGAGAATTTTAATGAACTCAGATTCTTGCATCTTCCCATACACAGAAACACTCTAAAATCATTAACTGAGATATCTATTCTCTGTGCCCAGCAGTAATCTTTTACCCAAACGTTTGCCTTGACTGTAGGTATTCCCTAGCTAAAAAACCATATATATGCTGCTTTCTCCCCTCCCTCTTGGAGAAGTCCCCTCAGAGCTACTAAGAGGTTGTTTCCCAGGCTATAGTCTTCAGTAAAGTTCCTACATAAAACCAAACCCCACAACTTTTACATTGTGCGTTTTTCTTCCAGTCATCACATGTAAGGGACAGTCTATCAGACAAGAGTAGTATTTTCTAAACCGTAGTCATTCATAAACATACTAACTTCATGATTTTTTTCTATCAAGATTTATCCAGTATTTTTCATAAATTGTCTTATACTTTTGTATAAATTATTAAAAAAAAACTTAATATCTGAAAATTCATTGTTTTGGAGGAATAATTATTTTTCTAATGTGTAAATTTAAAAATAAATAATTATCTATGTTCCATCTAAAGTAATATGTATACCATTATTTTGGAAATACTTTTCTAAAGGATAAAAACTTTCCAGTGCTGTGAATAAAGAAAAGGGTACAGTTGAGACTGAGTTGTAAAAGGTTAAAACAAACCTGAAGAATGAGACTATTGGTGAGAGATGAAATAATACACACACACACACACACACACACACACACACACACATACACACACTCTGAGGTATAATTTTAAATTCCTTTCTAATGTTCTAAAAATACTATACTTTTGCTTATATTTTAATATTGTAGTTGAATAAGCAGATTATCTACTTTGATAAACAGATTATTTTTCTTAGTTCTAATAACTATAATGAAAATATAAACTGTCAAGTCAAAAGAATGACCATTATATGGAATATTTTATATATGACAATGCTGGGCTGGAGGAAGCACAAGCTGGAATCAAGATTGCTGGAAGAGATATCAATAACCTCAGATATGCAGATGACACCACCCTTATGGCAGAAAGTGAGGAAGAACTAAAGGGCCTCTTAATGAAAGTGAAAGAGGAGAGTGAAAAAGTTGGCTTAAAGCTCAACATTCAGAAAACTAAGGTCACGGCATCTGGTCCCATCACTTCATGGCAAATAGATGGGGAAACAGGAGAAACAGTGTCAGACTTTATTTCTGGGGGCTCCAAAATCACTGCAGATGGTGACTGCAGCCATGAAATTAAGAGATGCTTACTCCTTGGAAGGAAAGTTATGACCAACCTATACAGCATATTAAAAAGCAGAGATATTACTTTGCCAACAAAGTTCCGTCTAGTAAAGGCTATGGTTTTTCCAGTGGTCATGTATGGATGTGAGCGTTGGACTATAAAAAAAGCTGAGTGCCGAAGAATTGATGCTTTTGAACTGTAGTGTTGGAGAAGACTCTTGAGATCCCTTGGACTACCAGAAGATCCAACCAGACCATCCTAAAGGAGATCAGTCCTGGGTGTTCTTTGGAAGGACTGATGTTGAAGCTGAAACTTCAATACTTTGGCCACCTGATAAGAAGAGGTGACTCATTGGAAAAGACCCTGATGCTGGGAAAGATTGAGGGCAGGAGAAGAAGGGGACGACAGAGGATGAGATGGTTGGATGGCATCACCAACTCAATGGACATGGGTTTGGGTGGACTCTGGGAGTTGGTGATGGACAGGGAGACCTGGCATGCTGCGGTTCATGGGGTCACAAAGAGTCGGACATGACTGAGCAACTGAACTGAACTGATATTTCAGCTTTGTGTCAATTTTAGCTTTATGGTTTTTCAGAAATCAGTTTTCAGTTTTTAAAAACATCTTTTGCTTCTAACAAGTACAATGTGTATTAATATACTACAAAGCTCACTTTACCAAGCAGCGTTTCTTCTATCCATAGATTAATCTTGGTGCTAAATAGTCTTCCATATTGTTATTTCACCCAGAAATTGAGATACAGATAATTAAACCTGTTCCGACAATATCAACCAGAAGATTATTTGATAAAAAATACAAGACATTCCCTGTAAGAATATTATCCAATAGAGCTTTCTTTGATGATGGAAAAGTTTGACATCTCCACGTGAAACAGGTAGCTATTGAAATGGAATTGGTATAATTCGATGTAGCCCAGGATCTAAGCATGAGCAATAACTGTTGTTGTTAATGTTCAGTTGCTAAGTCCTGTCTAACTTTTGCGACCCCATGGACTGCAGCATGCCAGGCTCCTCTATCCTCCACTATCTCCTGGAGTTTGCTCAAATGACTATTGAGTCTGTGATGCTGTCTAATCATCTCAGCCTCTGCTGCCCCCTTCTTCTTTTGCCTTCAATCTTTCCTAGCATCAGGGTTTTTCCAATGAGTCATCTCTTCGCATTAAGTGGCCAAAGTATTGGAGATCAGTTTCAGCATCAGGCCTTCCAATTAATATTCAGGTTGACTTCCTTTAGGATTGACTGGTTGATCTTCTTGCAGTCCAAAGGATGCTCAAGACTCTTCTCCAGTACTGCAATTCAAAAACAACAATTCTTTGGTTCTTAGCCTTCCTTATGGTCCAACTCTCACATCCTAACATATGGAAAAACCATAGCTTTGACTGTATGGACCTTTGCTAGCAAAGTGATGTCTCTGCTTTTTAGCATGCTGTCTAGGAGATGCAGGAGACGTGGGTTCAGTCCCTGAGCTGGGAAGATCATCTGGAGGAGGAAATGGCAACCCACTCCAGGATTCTTGCCTGTGGGATTCCATGGACAGAGGAGCCTGATGGGCTAGAGTCCATGGGGTCACAAAGAGTCAGACACAAGTTAGTGACGGAGGACACATACACACAGATGTTTGTCATAGCTTTCCTTCCAAGGAGCAAGCGTCTTTTAATTTTATGGGTCCAGTCACTGTCTACAGTAATCTTGGAGCCCAAGAAAACAGTTTGTCACTGTTTCCAATTTTTCCCCTTATATTTGCCATGAAGTGATGTGACTAGATGCCATGATCTTAGTTTTTTTTCTTTTTTTAATATTGAGTTTCAAGCCAGCTTTTTCACTCTCCTCTTTTACCCTCATTTAGAGGCTCTTTAGTTCCTCTATACTTTCTGCTATTAGAGTGGTATCCTCTGCACATCTGAGGTTGTTATTTCTCCCAGCAATGTTGATTCCAACTTGAGATTCATCCATCCTGGTATTTCGCATGTTGTACCCTGCCTACAGGTTATATAAGCAAGGTGACAACATACAGCCTTGTTGTACTCCTTTCCCAATTTGGACCAGTCTGTTGTTCCATGTCTGGTTCAAGCTGTTGCTTCTTGATCCACATATAGGTTTCTCAGTGGGCTGGTACTCCCATCTCTTCAAGAATTTTCCACAGCTTGTGATTCACACAGTCAAAGGCTTTAGCCTAGTCAGTGAAGCAGAAATAAGTTTTTTTCTGGAATTCCCTTGCTTTCTCCATGATCTGATGAATACTGGCAATTTGATCTCTGGTTCCTCTGCCTTTTCAAAACCCAGCTTGTACATTTAGAAGTTCTTAGTTCATGTACTGCTGAAGCTTAACTTGAAGGATTTTGAATATAACCTTGCTAGTATGTGAAATGAGTGCAACTGAACAGTAGTTTGAACATTCTTTGGCATTGTTATTCTTTGGGATTGGAATGAAAATGGACACTTTCCAGTCCTGTGGCCATGCTGAGTTTTCCAAATTTGCTGACATATTGAACGCAGCATTTTAACAGCATCATCTTTTAGGATTATAAGTGGCTTTGCTAGAATTCTGTCACCTCCACTAGCTTTGTTTGTATTAATAGTAATGGTTCCTAAGGCCCATTTGACTTCACATTTCAGGATGTCTGGCTTGAGGTGAGTGACCACAAAATCCTAGTTATCTGGGTTACGAAGATCTTTATTGTATAGTTTGTCTGTGCATTCTTGCCGTCTCTTCTTACTCTCTTCTGCTTCTGTTAGGTCCTTATCATTTCTGTACTTTATCATGCCCATCCTTGCATGAAACATTCCATTGATGTCTCCAACATGATAGTCACATACAAATCACACAATTGCATAACCAAAAATTAACCTGAATAACCAATGAATTTTTCACTATTTCTGTCTGAACCTCAGATTGGTAGAACAAATTCTAACCTATTTAATTGGAGTCACACATCTGTCTCTTGTGGTAATGTTATTTTCAGGTTCTCTAACAGCAGTTAAGTTCTACTCATTTTCTTTACTACCACTTGATTGTAGTATAAAAATTGCAAATGCAACTTGAGTTCCATCACTTGATAAACATTTATTGCAAGCCTATTCTTGGCAAGATCCTGGAGATGCAGTACTAAACAAGAAAGAAATGGTTTTTGCCTTCATAGAACTTAAAGTCTAGCTGGGTGAGGCATGGTTGTATTAAGTTTCATCAATGAGAAAACGACCTTGTGAAAGCAGTGCCCCAATAATTCAGAAACTAAGGTGCCGAGAACTCCTCAGACATGTATGCTTAACTCTTGTACCCATGTAAGAGGAAACTAATCTGAAAGTCAGAATCTATTTACAATCTATTTACAAATGTGTTTTCTCTTTTCCCTACGTTTCAAGTGATGATCCCTTTCCAAGAGCTAATTATACACCCCAGAAGATTTCAACCTAGTGAACATACTCCATTTTTTAACATTTTAAAATTTTCTTTTCTTTTTTCCTTCCTTTCTTTCTTCATTCCTCACTCCCTTGCTTCTTCCCTCCCTCCCTTCATTCCTTCATACATATTGAGTTTATATTTTGTGAAGAGAGTTTATGAATATATTATATATATGAGTATATTCTTATATATATTATGAATATATTCTTTGTATAACTTTTTGATGGCTCCAGCATGCAGGCTTAGAGAGTTTGTTGCTCTATGTGTCAATTCCCTTGGCATTTTAAAGCAAGTGAATAGAGAGGTTAAGGCTCGGATCTAGCCAAGCATGTCCTTTGTATCACCAATGGATAATCTTATATGGCAGAATAGAGCCAAATTGTGCACCTCAGATATACTTGTCAATTTGATGTCTAAGACCTGTAGGCAGGGAAGTTACAATTTATAAAATAACAAGAGCTTGGCCTGGAAAGCATATTAAAATTTTGATCTTGAAGTATAATATATCACAATTACAGGGCTAGGTAGGAAATAAGAATATGTAAAAATGATTGAGTTCAAGGCCTCTGAGGATAAACTGCTTGTATTCCTATCAAGCTAGCTCCTGGCTAGTTTTGCTGTCTATTAAAATAATTTGTTGATGAAGCAAAATTAGGGCAGCTTCATCTAGCTGTTGCTGTTCAGTTGACCCGATGGATTGTAGCACACCAGGCTCCTCTGTCCATGGCGTTCTCCAGGCAAGAATGTTGGAGTGGGTTGCAGTAGGTACTGGTAAAAGCATAGTATTTAGGACCTAAGATTTTTTTTTAGAGACTATAAACATGTTTGGGAGCTAAAAGGAAAAAAAGTTTTGACTCCAAAACATAAAAAGAAAATATCAGAATCAAAATTAATATTTAACTATATTCCTACAGAGTGTAACATACCAATGAATTAACTGCAATTCAACTATTTTATAGACAATTTATTTAGTTTGGGATGTGGATTATGGTTGACTTTAACATGCTTGATAGATGTGATGGGTAAAAGAGTAAGAGTACCTAGAACTCAGAAAAGAATGTCAATACCAAACTTTGCTGGCTGTCAAATTGAGTCACTGAGTTGCTAATTTGCAAGCTCTGAATTATATGATGGTTATCCAGATAAGACAGTCATGTCTAAAGAGGTCAAGTGAATTGGACAAGTTCACATAGCTACACAGAGGCATGTCCCTGACTAGAACTTTTATCTCTTGAGTCCTGCATGAGGTCTTTTGCACCCAATGTCATCTACAACTGATTTGTTGGGATACTTGTTAAAATGCATACTCACAGACTCTACTGGGCTCTGTAGAGTCACAGACTCTACACAGACTCTACTCTACTCACAGAACATCTGGGGTTCAAACTCAGAATCTGCATTTTTCCCACATAACACTGCCTATCATTTTATATTTCCAGGGACACAGCTATTTAGCTAGTCAGCTTTGGTCAGTTGATTGAGCCAATTTATTGCCAGCAAGTTGATGACTTGGATTCAGTCGACCTGTTGGTATAATGTGGACATGAAAGCCTAAAATTGGTTTCCTCTTTTTTATATATATTTATTTGACTGCGTCAGCTCCTAGTTGCACCATGCAGGACCTTTTATTGCAGTGCAACAGACTCTCCAGCTGCACAGAACATGGGATCTTAGTTCCTTGACCAGGGATCAAACTGACATATTCTGCATTGCAAGGCAGATTTTTAACCATTGGGTCACCAGGCAAGTCCCTAAAAATGGTTTCTTTTTTTTTTTTTTTAAAAAGACCCTAAAATGGAGAAACAATATTGTTTAGATTCTTTCCTCAACTGTGACGTTAAATGAGGTATTTCAAAGCTGTCTTGGAAGAAGACCTTTGGGCATGCTAGTAAAAAAAATACCAGAGGAGAACTGTGATAGAGGGTAATTGGGGGCTGAGGTGAAAATGCTGAAAGGCTCAGAGATAAGCCAGTCACCCTTCTGGTCTCTCGTCTTTCTGACTTTTTTCCCCTAAATACATTAGTTCAAACTAGTGAATGTACAAATGTATGGAATGTTTCAAATATGTAAGTACCAGGCACTGTCCTAGGTGCTGAGGAACCCATGATGACCAGGTCAGACACAGTCCTTGACTTAAATTTGCCTACAGTCTAGCTCAGAACAAGATAAACAAGTATTTAATCCCAGCTCTACCACCAATAAGCTGTGTGACCTTGGATAAGCCTCCTCACCTCTCTGGACTTGCATTTTCTTATTTTAACCTCTAGCTCTGCCTAGCCCTTATAGGAAGCACCAATGACCTTAGAAAGTGGGAGGCTACCATCTACATGGACATTTCATTGCTGCTCATGCCTCTGTCTTCCTACCAGTCAATTTTTGTTTAATTCAGAGGTAGGCCATGCCAGGCCAGTGAAATGGCTGTCTTCTCCACATGGCCCCACCCAGGGACTCGTGGGACCAATTACATCAAAGTTTTCTTGAAATTTGCTCTCTAAATTAGCTTGTATGTGCTCTGGCTATGAGAGAGGGTCACATCCATTACCTCACGGCTGTGATGGCTCCAGCAAAGTCCCCAGGGAGCTGGGCAGCCCACCACAACCTTCTCCAAGGACTTTCAGAGGAGCAGCAGCAGGGAGCTTCCCCTGTGCTGCCCTACCGGTCCACAAAAAGAAAAAAAAAATGACCCTAGAGTCCAAAGATTCACTTCCAAAACAGCCCTGAGGCTGAAACCAACCATGGTGGCCGACTGGTGGGAAGAAGTGGGTAAAACGACACCACGGAAAAACTGACATTTGTGGATATTAAGGGAAAATGTGCATCCTTCCAATTACAAGCTTAACCAAGTCAGGAAAATTATGATGGGAGCATTTCATGAACATTTAAGTTTAATCTGGGCTTTCCCATTATTGAGTTAGTCCAGGATACACACTCTGGAGAATCCTGTATACTCCAGAGTGTCTAACTATACACAGGAAGTAATAGTGATGCATAATCGATGTTGATTTAATCAATCTGTGTTGAGCAACCATTATGTGCTTGGCATCATCGTGGGCACCAGGGGTACAATAATGAACAAAGCACTCTTTGCTTTCATGGGGAGACAGAAAATAAAACCAAAGTGGTTAACAAAAAGCTATATACACAAGTTTAGGTAATGATAAGCCTGTGAAGAAAAGGGAAGCCGGGAAGGGGTAGGAAATAAAAGAGAGGGGGAAGTGAGGGTAGGGAAGACTGCTTGACCGAGACATACTATGAGCAGAAACTTGAGTGAAAGGAGGGGTGATCTAGAGGTGGGTATCTGAGGAAAGAGCACTTCACACAAAGGGAAGAACCTGACCCAATATCTGGCAGGGGCTGCTGTGTATTTTAGGTTCAGAGAAGTGAAGAGATGTGTCCAGGGCCACACAGCAAGTTAAGTGACAGAGCTGGAAGGTGACTCTACCTCAGTGCTGTTTCTTCTAATTGTTCCTGGGGTTAGTCATTCCTAAACTTCACTTGACTCCCCCCGTATCAGGCACACCACCCAAAGCTTCCAACAGCTCTGAGCTCTGGAATTTGATTCAAATCCTTGGAGACAGAACTTGGTATTAATACCTGGCTCTCATAAAAGATTAGATGAAGCCTGTGCCCAAAGATATTTGGGTCTGAAAGCATCTGGAGGCAGTGATGGGATTTATTTTCATTGTACTGTGGGAGCTCAGCCTCTCCCAGGCACTCTGTTAGGCTGCTGTCTCCATTTCCTTCTTTCTGGGGAGAACTGGATGCGGGAGGTGGGGTGTCAGTTACACCCTCCCTGACTAAGGAAATGTGCAGAGTGGAAAGACAGCCATTACCCCAGGCTGGCTATCGCCTCCTTAGCAACAACAGCCGTGTACACATTCACACACAAACACTGCACCAAAACAAGCAAAGGTCACTCTCTCTGGTCACTTCCAAGAATGATCTCAATTTTTCATAAAACAATGTTTATAAATTAGATGGAATCCCGGAGCAATCCGGGAATAGAAATAACCATTTTATGAGGCTTCTTGCCATTACATTATTGCTTGTTTGCCTCGAATGAGCAAAATAGTGTGCAGCCCACCTCTTTCAGAGCCAAGCAAAGACCTTTTACCAAGGATCCAGCCAAGTGAATCTGAATGGAGAGGTATCCTTGTTCTAGCAGGAGCTTCCATTTACAGCCTTTTGACAAGAAGCACCTTGAGGTCAAGGGCTCTGCCCTAGTCATTTTTCCATTCCAGCAACAAGCACAGTCCCTAGCACACCATGAGCATTTAGGAAATATTTTTGATTGTTGAATTACTGAATAAGTAACTGAATCAATGAAAATGAAAGAATGAATGAATAGTCTGATACCCAGGGCTAGTTCCAAAGAAAATGAAGATACTCAACAAAACTACAAACACTTTTGAGCCCTTGTTATATGCCCGGGCTTTATGTGAGATGACACTGAAGAAGTATTCCATGTTCTCCAACCTGCTTCCTGCTCTCACTGGCTTTTCCTTGGCCCCTCCAGACTTCCATGCTGTTCACCTGTGACACAGGCTGCTCTTCAACCCTAACTCAGAATATATTTCCCCTCTCTACCTAGAAAATGTCCACTGTTACAGCCTCCTGGATTTAATTGGCTGGCATGTTGATGAACTACACACATTAGTTGAGCTCCCTCAGAGGCAGAGCCTGAGACAAGGATTCAAGTGTATGTGGTTTATTTGAGAAAAAGGGATAGAAGAAAAGACAGTCAATGAAGAGTACATTATTAAGCAAGTTATCACTATAGACAATCAAACTTCAGTCCTATGTAAAAATTTGGAAAAACGGTATAAGAAATATGTCACCTTGCTTAACGTTATCCCACCTGGAAGCAAGAAAGTGGTATTTATTCACCAACTTAGTGATTGTTACCTGTTGCTGTCATTGTTGTTCAAGCACTTATGTCTGACTCTTTGTGACCCCATGGACCACAGCACACCAGGCCTCCCTGTCTCTCACCATCTCCCAGAGTTTGCCTAAGTTCATGTCCATTGCATCGGTAATGCCATCCAGCCATCTCATCCTCTGACACCCTCTTCTCCTCCTGCCCTCAATCTTTTCCAGCATCAAGGACTTTTCCAATGAATTGGCTGTTCGAATCAGGTGACCAAAATACTGGAGCTTCAGCTTCAGCATCATTCCTTCCATTGAGTATTTAGGGTTGATTTCCTTTCAGACTGACTGGTTTGATCTCCTTGCTGTCTAAGGGGCTCTCAAGAGTCTTCTCCAGCACCACAGTTCAAAGGTATCAATTCTCTTGCACTCTGCCTTCTTTACAGTTTGGCTCTCACAACTGTACATGACCACCGGGAAGACAATAACCTTGACTATATGGACCTCTGTGGACAGAGATGTCTCTGCTTTTCAACGCCCTGTTAATTCTCTGGCACTTTCAAGCTCCTTGAACATGAGCAGATTGGCCTTCCTTGACTTTGGAGAAAGCACTCAGACAAGCAGTGCTGATATTTACAGTCAGAAGTTACCAGGGCATAGTGAAGTGGTAAAGCTGAAGATGGGCCACTGACCACATTGGCCAACCTAACTGTTAGATGGAGAAATGGATGATCACATCCACCATAAACACCCTCCTAAAGGGACCTGACTTCTAAAGAAGACTTTGAATGGGATAATGTCTTAACACAAATGAATGCTTCTCTTATCCAGTTGGAAGACAAAAGAGGAAGTTGAGATTTGGTGGCAGAAGTGGACAGATGAGTCTCCATTTAAATATGGCAGGTGCAGGAGGCTTTCCTGGAATTTTGGGTGAGGTGAGCACTACTTTTATAACAGAGTTATAATGCAGCCAATATTCTTTACAGGCGAGAAGTTGACCAGAAATTAACTAGCCTCTATCAAACCCATTCATGTTAGGAATTTTGCCTTTCAGCTACCAGAGAAATTCTGTGTCTACTCAGAGCACTACATCCCTCAGTTGCAGGACATATCTAGATTATCAAAAGGCTAGTTTCCCTTCCTTTCTCCTCCTTGTTTGCTTACAAACCTGTAAGAGAGAGAGAACTGATAGTTTCACGGAGCTTTTTAACATGACATTAAAATCAAGAGGAAACTGAGAGGTCATCCTACAAACCTGTCATTTTATAGCCTGGAAGCTGAGGCCCAGAATGTGGAGGTCACTTGCCCAAAATCACACAATGATGAGTGCTAGGTTTGTTTTGTCAGGCAGAATTCAGTCATGAAAACTAAATCACTCTAGGTTTGTCAAGCAAAAAGTGATGTAACGCAGGGAAATACAAAACCACTGGAAAGGTTAAGGGGGCAAGAGTCAGAAATGGGCTGTCACTAGTTTGTAAGCTGTGGTTTCAACAGCCATAGAACTTTGCAAGCTGTCCAGAACATGGAAACCAGTTCCTTCCATGGAACTGAGGCATGCAAATGTCAAGAGACAACTTCAAAACCTCCTGTGCTTACTTAGCATCACATGCTGATCCTTCCAGAAGGAAATGATGGCTTCCGTCTCTTTCACCTTCCACATTTGCCACTCCATCTGGCTGGCGGGCTGTAAGCCACACTTAGCAGTGTGGTGAGCTCCCATTTGTAGGCATATATGCAAACCTAGGTGATAGAGAGGACCTCTGCTCAGTGGTGAATGCATCTCCCAAATAACAAGTGGGGAAGAGAGGTGGGAAAGAGGGCTGGCATTGGCTGGAATTCGGTACCTGATCCCACCCTTGACAGCAGTTTTAGAGACCCTGACAGTGTAGAATTTTCAATGTCATCATTTGGTCCATCACATTCCCTGTCTTTCTGTCTCCCCCATGTACGTCAGTCTGTATTGCTGTATTACAGGTGTGTAGTGACAAATCTGGGCTTCCCTGGTAGTTCAGCTGGTAAAGAATCTGCCTGCAATGCAGGAGACTGGGGTTCAATTCCTGGGTTGGGAAGATCTGCTGGAGGAGGGCATGGCAACCCACTCCAGTATTCTTTCTTGGAGAATCCCCATGGACAAAGGAGCCTGGCAGGCTACAGTCCATAGGGTCATAAAACAGTTGGACATGACTTAGTGACTTAACAACAACATTGTCCTGAACCTCAAAGCATGTTAGTTTCACTACAATCTGGAGTTTTCTACCTTCAGGGGGAAAGCTCTGTCTAAACAATTTCCACCTGATCCCCTCTCCCTTAGCCAGAGTTAGAATTGACCTATCAAATGCCAATGGGGTCATTTCAGTGTTTGGTTCACAAACAAGTGTGCAAATTATAGGACACAGTATAACTGCAAGTCATCCATTAGAAACCACTACAGGACTATGAATTCTGTGTTCAGTGCAGCCCTCGTACCAAACTTGGTGACGAGGTTTTTAGGAAGTCAAGATTCTCAATTCTTTTTAAGCATCCCCAAGCTTCCTGTTACCTTGTTTTAAACTCTTCTGCAGGCAGCACACATTCCTAATGTCTTTCTCACTCACTAATCCACACTTACTGACAGTCACTTCTTCCTAGGCTATTGCTCTCTGTTCTGAGATGAGGATGGCATTATTACATAATTAAATTCTTGTTAACTTCTTACTGAATTAATGTTCAACCTCATCTAATTTATGAAATACTAGAATCAATTTAAAATGTGGTGTTCCTCGTGGATTTGTTAGTGCTATTATTATTACTAAATGATACTATTAGTAATAATAATAATTATTAATGATGATGGTGATGATAACACTTCACCTTTGCACCTCTGCAGAGTCTTGGGGTCATCAAATTATTTTACTATTTATTTTCTAAGGAGGGAACGAAGACTCAGATTAGTTAAGACATTTGCCCAAGATCATCCAACTGATTGGCTGCAGAACTGAAAATAAAACCTATGTCTTTTGGCTTCCAGTTCATGCCCTTTTAATTGTGTACATCACTGCTATAAGGAAAAGCTTACAGAGGTTCCTGGGTAAGGATGACTGAGGAAGAAGGGTGAACTGAGTAAAAGGACTGATGCCATGGTGGGTCCCTCGGTGCCGTCAGATAGACTAGCAGACTTTCACAGCAAAATATCCATTCTGGTTCACAGAGTGGTCTGATTTCTGAGCTTTAGAGGTAGTTAAACACTCATTTGGGGGGCTTCCCCAGTGGCCCAGCAGGTAAAGAATCTGCCTGCAATGCAGGAGATGCAGGACACTTGGGTTAAATCCCTGAGTCAGGAAGATCCTCTGGAGAAAGTGAAAGTGAAAGTGAAGTCTCTCAGTCATGTCCCACTCTTTGTGACCCCATGGACTATAGCCTACCAGGCTCCTCAGTCCATGGGATTTTCCAGGCAAGAACACTGGAGTGGGTTGCCATTTCCTCTGGAGAAGGGCATGGCAATCCATTTCAATATTCTTGCCTGGAGAATCCCATGGACAGAGGACCCTGGCAGGCTATGTTCATAGGGTCGCAAAAAGTCAGACACGACTGGAGCAACTTATCATGCATGCACACAAACACTCATTTCTAAATCCATCAGTCTGGCTTCCTGCCTTAAGAAGCATAGTCAGGGCTACCATCTCCATGCAGACTGGACACTGCACAACCCCAGGTGGTACCATTCCCACGATTAGGCACTGTAGATGCATGTGTTCATCAAGAAAGCTTCCTGGATGATGACAGTAAAATGTTGTGTTCTAAAAAAAATTGGTGAATTCTGATAATTTTCTGAGACCTGGAGGTACAGCTTTTTGAAGAAGGGGGGTTTTTCCTTTTTAATCTTATTCACTCAAAGCTGAATAGGTGAACAGTTGTCATGCACACAATCTAGGGTCCAGATAGATGGAAGAGATGGAAAAGAAATTTGCCTCTCATTTGTGTCTTTATCGATTTACTCATAGTTCATCCACCCATGCATTATGCATCTGTCAACTACGAATTAGCACTTGTCAAGAGCATTGCCGAAGACTGAACAACAAGGGCGTTTGCCATCTGCCTCTGTTAAGATTGAACCCTGTGCTGCTGCAGCTATTGACCTTCAACACTCCCTGAGGGAGTTGAGGGTGGAGTGAGTTACTCTGTGCTACCAGGAATCTGGTGGGACAGGTCTTTAGACAGTTGGATGTTTTCAGGAACTGATTTCATGATCCCAATCTTTGCATCTCCTCATAGGTAGAAGAGCACTAAATTCCTTCATGATGACATCTGATCTTTGTGACTAGCAGAAACTCTTGTAAAGTAAGCACTTGATTGCACTGAACTCTCCCTTCACCAAAATTTTATATAGTGACCTTCCCCCACTACCTCTTTGGAGCAGTCTCTCAGAACTAACTGAGGTGCTGTCTCCTGGGCTGTAGTCCTTATTTTGCCCCCAATAAAACTTAACTCACAACTCTCAAGTTGTGCATCTTTTTTTAGTCAACATATTTTTAAAAACTAGACTTCAGGGGTTAGTCTGTGCTGGACAGTGTGCCCGACACTGGGATGCTTCAGGCCCAGTTTCTGCTTTCTGAGAACTCAGTCTCATGGAGAATCAGACCCTATAGTGCGTGCATGTATAGCTGTTCATTCATGTCTGACTCTTTGCAACCCCATGGACTGTAGCCAGCCAGGCTCTTCTGTCCATGGGATTCTCTAGTGAGAGTATTGGAGTGGGTTGCCATTTCCTTCTTCAGACCTTTATAGCAGTGTAGGGTTTTACAGACACCCAGAGGCAGGAAATGTAACCTAGCCTCACATGGGAACAGACAGAGTGAGGAAAATCAGCAAAAGTCACTTTCCTACCCAGGTGGCATGAGGGGGCTCCAGGCTGAAGAAGCAGCATGTGCAAATCCCTGGAGGTAACAGGCTGTGTCCTCAGTACCTGCCATGTATTAGCTCATATAATCTCAGAGCAATCCTATCAGCAGAGCACTATTATTATTTCTCAATTAACAGATAAGGAAAGAAAGGCACAGATAAATTAGGTAACCTGCTAAAGGCTCAGTTCAGTTCAGTCACTCAGTCATGTCCGACTCTGCGACCCCATGAATCACAGCACGCCAGGCCTCCCTGTCCATCACCAACTCCCAGAGTTCACTCAGATTCATGTCCATCGAGTCAGTGATGCCATCCAGTCATCTCATCTTCTGTCATACCCTTCTCTTCCTGCCCCCAATCTCTCCCAGCATCAGAGTCTTTTCCAATGAGTCAACTCTTCGCATGAGGTGGCCAAAGTACTGGAGTTTCAGCTTCAGCATCATTCCTTCCAAAGAAATCCCAGGGCTGATCTCCTTCAGAATGGACTGGTTGGATCTCCTTGCAGTCCAAGGGACTCTCAAGAGTCTTCTCCAACACCACAGTTCAAAAGCATCAATTCTTCGGGGCTCAGCTTTCTTCACAGTCCAACTCTCACATCCATACATGACCACTGGAAAAACCATAGCCTTGACTAGATGAACCTTTGTTGGCAAAGTAATGTCTCTGCTTTTGAATATGCTATCTAGGTTGGTCATAACTTTCCTTCCAAGGAGTAAGCATCTTTTAATTTCATGGCTGCAGTCACCATCTGCAGTGATTTTGGAGCCCCCCAAAATAAAGTCTGACCCTGTTTCCACTGTTTCTCCATCTATTTCTCATGAAGTGATGGGACCAGATGCCATGATCTTCATTTTCTGAATGTTGAGTTTTAAGCCAACTTTTTCACTCTCCTCTTTCACCTTCATCAAGAGGCTTTTTAGTTCCTCTTCACTTTCTGCCTTAAGGGTGGTGTCATCTGCATATCTGAGGTTATTGATATTTCTCCCAGCAATCTTGATTCCAGCTTGTGCTTCTTCCAGTCCAACATTTCTCATGATGTACTCTGCAATAAAGTTAAATAAGCAGGGTAACAATATACAAACTTGATGTACTCCTTTTCCTATTTGGAACCAGTGTGTTGTTCCATGTCCAGTTCTAACTGTTGCTTCCTGACCTGCATACAATTTTTCAAGAGGCAGGTCAGGTGGTCTGGTATTCCCATCTCTTTCAGAATTTTCCACAGTTTATTGTGATCCACAGAGTCAAAGGCTTTGGCATAATCAATAAAACAGAAATATATGTTTTTCTGGAACTCTCTTGCTTTTTCCATGATCCAGCGGATGTTGGCAATTTGGTCTCTGGTTCCTCTGCCTTTTCTAAAACCAGCTTGAACATCAGGAAGTTCACGGTTCACATATTACTGAAGCCTGGCTTGGAGAATTTTGAGCATTACTTTACTAGCATGTGAGATGAGTGCAATTGTGCAGTAGTTTGAGCATTCTTTGGCATTGCCTTTCTTTGGGATTGGAATGAAAATGGACCTTTTCCAGTCCTGTGGCCACTGCTGAGTTTTCCAAATTTGCTGGCATATTGAGTGCAGCACTTTCACAGCATCATCTTTCAGGATCTGAAATAGCTCAACTGGAATTCCATCACCTCCACTAGCTTTGTTCATAGTGATGCTTTCTAAGGCCCACTTGACTTCACATTCCAGGATATCTGGCTCTAGGTGAGTGATCACACTATCGTGATTATCTGGGTGGTGAAGATCTTTTTGTACAGTTCTTCTGTGTATTCTTGCCACCTCTTCTTAATATCTTCTGCTTTTGTTAGGTCCATAATATTTCTGTCCTTTATTGAGCCCATCTTTGCATGAAATGTTCCCTTGGTATCTCTAATTTTCTTGAAGAGATCTCTAGTCTTTCCCATTCTGTTGTTTCCCTCTATTTCTTTGTATTGATCACTGAGGAAGGCTTTCTTATCTCTTCTTGCTTTTCTTTGGAACTCTGCATTCAGATGCTTATATATTTCCTTTTCTCCTTTGTTTTTCACTTCTCTTCTTTTCACAGCTATTTGTAAGGCCTCCCCAGACAGCCATTTTGCTTTTTTGCATTTCTTTTCCTGGGGATGGTCTTGATCCCTGTCTCATGTACAATGTCATGAACCTCAGTCCATAGTTCATCAGGCACTCTATCTATCAGATCTAGTCCCTTAAATCTATGTCTCACTTCCACTGTATAATCATAAGGGATTTGATTTAGGTCATACCTGAATGGTCTAGTGCTTTTCCTTACTTTTTTCAATTTCAGTCTGAATTTGGCAATAAGGAGTCCATGATCTGAGCCACGGAAGATAAAGACCAGACATAGTGCTCGAACCCAGAGAATCCATCTACAGAGTTCACCGTCGAGAGACACCATAGGTGCTTATTGTTTGTTGTCCAGTCTCTAGGTCCTGTCTGACTCTTTGTGACTCAATGAACTGCAGCATGCCAGGCTTCCCTGTCCTTCACTGTCTCCTGGAGTGTGGTCAAACTCATGTCCATTGAGTCAGTGATGCCATCCAACCATCTTATCCTCTGTTGCTCCCCTTTTCTCTTGCCCTCAATCTTTCCCAGCACCAAAGTCATTTCCAATGAGTTGGCTCTTTGCATCAGGTGGCCAAAGTATTGGAGATCCAGCTTCAGCATCAGTCCTTCCAATGAATATTCAGGACTGATTTCCTTAAGAGTCTTCTCCAGTACCACAGTTCAAAACCATCAATTCTTAGGTGCTCAACTGTTTTTATGGTCCAAATCTCTCATCCATACATGACTACTGGAAAAATCATAGCTTTGACTCTGTGTTTAAGAGAACCCAGTTTGGCAATTGCTGAGCATTGGAGGTGGTAAGATATGAAGCTGGAGGACTCCTGGGATGTGAGTTAAGGGGACCCTTCATGGCCTGGGTGGTCTAACTCAGGGCTGCCTGTAAGAACATGAGCCTTATGTCTTCTTTAGCTCTATGGTGACTTCACCTTTGTTTCCTGCTGCTTCCTGGAATCCACTGCCCAGTCCCCCAAGAGGCACATACCTAACAAATTGTGAGGACCCCAGGAAATGATTCATCTTCCCCATTCTATGTCTGTACTGACTCCAGAGACATTTTCCAGAAGTTGCTTTGTCAATTTTTAACTAAATTTCCATCTCTTGTTTTGTTGCTATGAAGCTTTTTTCCCCTAAATGTTGAGTGATGGGAAGGGTGACCCGAAAACCAAATTTCAGTTCTTGGAGGGCTCTGGTTTAGATTGATTCCAGTTAATTGTGAGTCTACTCTATTGGGTTATTGCATTACTCAAGTTCCAAAAAAGCTGAAAGGAATGCATACATTTCAAAAAAATCTGTTACTTGCTCTCTCAGAACTTTTTGTCAGAGTCAAAATTTATCCTTGAGAGATTATTAGAGAAAAATAAGATTAAAATTTAACTGAAAAATAACTTACTCTGTACATGTCCTAAGTGTAATAGTCCATTAAAATCACTATGCAAGTTCTTGCCACTGTTCCGAGGGTTTGATCGAATGAACAGAGAGCACTTAATTTATTTTTTTGGCTCTATCCTGGGTTCATCAATTGTTCAACCATCAGATATAAATACTCCAACTATTAAAACACCAGGTCACTGCACACACAAGTTACAAAACTTATTTTACCAAACACTAAAGTATTTCCATGCAAAACATAGCAAAAAGAGCTTAAGAAAAAGTCCCTCTGAAAACCAAAGTGGATATTTTGCTACTGACCATGGAAAGTGAAGAGCTTCCCTGGTAGGTCAGTTGGTAAAGAATCTGCCTGTAATGCAGGAGACTCCCGTTTGATTCCTGGATTGGGAAGATCCTCTGGAGGAGGGCATAGCAACCCACTCTAGTATACTTGCTTGGAAAATCCCATGGACAGAGGAGCCTGGCGGGTTACAGTCCATGAGGCTGCAAAGAGTCAGACATGACTGAGCAACTAAGCACAGCACATGGAAAGCTAAGAACTATCCCTTTGATCCACAGCTGCTTGGATGAGCCCCTTTGTTGGAGAGGGCACTGGCCTGGGGGTCAGGGGAGTGGGGAGGAGAACTCAATACTAACCCCATTCTACCATTACCCAACCCTGAAGAGTCCCTTTACTTTGGGAACATCAGTTTCTTATCTAAAATGGATTGAATGCTATGATCTCTTGTTTCATTGGGGAAATAAGACCTAAACTTTGATACTAATATAGATAGGCAAGCCTCAGGTAAGCCTACATTATATTTAATCAGGTTTTATAAACTTATTTTTTTTTTTTTTTCGTAAAGGACCAGGTGGTAAATATTTTAGGCTTGGCAGATGTAGCACTGTGTTTTGTTATATATATGTGTACATATATATATATATATATATACACATACATACATACATACATAATCTTCATCTACAGTTAATGGCTCAAAGGTTGCCAGCCAAACCCTTGGAATTTCCTGAGCCATAAAAGCAAGGGGAATATCTTTTGCTATGATGTTTGCTCTCTTGTCCTCAGTTCCTGAAAATGCTTCAGAGCCATACAGGTAAAACAACAGTATCTTGTTATTCATAACTACTCCCTTTCTATAACTGGGTTTATGCTAATGAAATGACTTTGCCATGTGCCTAAGGATAGAGGCTGGTTGCCAAGGGAACCAAATGGAAAAAGAGGTTGGAACTTTCAGACCCACCTGATTTCTGGGGAGAGGGGAGCAGCTAGAGGTTGCACCTAAGGTCAGTGAGTTAATCAATCATGCCTATGTGATGAAGTCTCCATACAAACTCAAAAAGTATGGGGCTCAGAGAACTTCCATGTTCCATCATGGGAGGTCCCAAGCTTCATGAGACAGAAGCGTCTTTGTTCAGGACATTGCCCTGTGTATCTCTATATCTGGCTGTTGGTTCATAGTCTTTAATATCCTTTGTAATACGTTGGTAATGTAGGGAATAAACAGGTTTCCTCAGTTCTATGAGCTGTTCTGATAAATTACTCAAAACCCAAAGAGGGTGTCATGGGAGCCTCTGATGACAGCCTGTCATTCAAAAGTATAAGTGACAGTGTGGACTTGCAAGTGGCCTCCTGAGTTGTTGGAACCTCCAACTTGCAACTTGGGGTTGTGACTGGTGTCTAACGTGGAGGGCACTCCTGTGGGACTGAATCCTTTACCTGTGGAGTCTGTCTGTATATCCAGGTGGACAGTGACAAAACTGAGTTGAATCCTCAGACACCCTGCTGGTGTCCAAGAATTGCTTGCTGGTATGGGGAAGCCCACACATACACACAGACACAGACACATACAGACAAGCACATGTGCATACATGTGCACACATTAGAGTTAGGCCCAGAAACATAACTTAGCAGGCCATAGTGTTCGTGTCACCACTACTCAACTCTAAGCCATCAAGAAAGCAACCATAGACAGTATATAAGCAAATAGGCATGGCTGTGTCCCAACAGGACTCTAAAAAAGCAAGCCACAGGCAGGACTCTGTTTACAACCTGATGGAGAGGATGGCTGCAGGGATCTCATTGGGAAAAGAGAGGCTCCAGCACCCTGCTCCAGCCCCACCTCGCAAAGGCCACCAAAGCTGCCCAGCCCAGCCCACCTCCGAGGAACCAGAGAACAGACTTGGGGTATGTCTCCCTCAAGGATGGGGATGAAAGAGTTAAGGAGCCAGGGACAGGCACAATTGTTTCTTTCTAGGGAAACAATTCAGACTTGGGAGCTTGCTCTGCCACACAGCTGGAAGTCATTACTGCAGAAGTTTTTAAAGTGAAAACGTTTTATTTAGGCCCCCGTGAAGGTTTTCTTAGGCCAAGGGTGAACTCTGTGCTCACGCTGCTGCTGTCCCCAGCCAAGAGCTTTGGTCAGCCCTGCCGTGAGCTGTATTCTAGAGCCCTCCTTGCCCTCTTACTGACCCTCTGGCCACCTGGCCTCATCCCTCTCTCCTCCAAGCCTCTTTCATAAACTATCAGTCTGCTTAGGTCCTCTCTGGCAAGCAGGGCTGGCCTGTGCCAGTAATATAGAAAACTGTGTAGCTCAACAATAGGAACGTTTACCTCTCATCAAGCTGGGATCCAAAAATGCCAGTGTTTTAAATGAACTTAAAAGTCTCTCTTGATGGACATGAACTTGGGCAAACTTTGGGAAATGGTGAGGGTCAGACAGGCCTGGCACGCTGCAGTCTACGGGGTTGCAAAGAGTTGGACATGACTGGGTGACTGAACAACAACAAGAGTCTCACAAGGCTTCCCAGCTGGCGCTAGTGGTAGAGAATCTGCCTATTAGTGCAGGAGATTTAAGCGACACAGGTTTGATCCTGGGTTGGGAAGATACCCTGGAGTAGGAAATGGCTACCCACTCCAGTATTCTTGCTTGGAGAATCCCATACAGGGGAGCCTGGCAGGCTACAGTCCACGGGGTTGCAAAGAGTTGGGCATGACTGAGCGACTTAGCACACGTGTCTCTCACCCAGAGCCTTGGGTACAGATAGAGTGGGAGGGGTTCACAGATCAATGAAAAAGTCAGGTCACCACACACAGTGAAAATCAAGTGGTAAAAACAGACTCCTCCTTTCAGGCCGATTCAGACAAAGGAGACAAAGGGGTGGTTTGCCTGGTATGAATGAGTGTAAGTCTCTAAAAGTAAAACTTGATAAGCAAATGCCTTTATTTAACTAGACACCTTTTTTCTCTTTTTCCCTTACATTTAGGCTAAAGAAATTACAGTAAGGAAGTGGCTGGTGTCTGGGCTTGATAAACAGTGTTTACAGCTAACCTCCTAGTATCACAATGTCTGGGATCCTGTCAACAGGTCCATCTCGGCCACAGTTGGGTAGAATGGTGATGGTTTTAAGTTCAGGGTAACTCTCCTTGGCACTGCAGGTTCAGAACTGTCACAATTCAGTGGCATTTTTCATCTTCTGTGTCACCAAAGCAGGGGGAGGGGACTCTCAGACCCCTGATAGGATCATTTATAAGACTGGCAGTGCTGGCTTCTCTGGTGAATCTCCTAGTTTATCAGAAAACTGCTAAAAGGAGCAGCCCTTCCTCCAAGCACTAGGTTCAAGATCTAGTAACTTTAGGTAACAGTGGGTAATTCTGGTGAGGTCAGCTGTCCTTTCAGAAGCCCAGTGGCAGAGCTACATGCGGCCAGCATAGAAAAAGTGTACAGAGGATTGAGAGGCACAGACTTGGGTCTGAGCTCTCAACCAATAAATTCATCATTCAGTATGCAAATTTTGAGTAAGTCAACCAAAATATCCCAGAGTCAGGAAGGAGATAATAAGAGCCGTCATGTAAGTGAACATTTGCTGAGTTCTTACAATGTGCCAGGAATGGTGCTACATGTCTTCCAAGCGTTATATGAAGCACATGCAGCTGCTCCCATTTTACAGAAAGAACCCAAGGCTCAGAGAGAAGATGTTGTGCATCCTTCCAGGTGAGCCCCCAAGGTTGTGTCTGTGAATGCTCCTAGGAAGGGCTCCTGACTTATGGCAGCACCAGGCAGGGCTGTGACTCAGCCAAGAGCCAAGATACAGACATACTGGTTGTTAAAATTCATAAATAATCTGAGCAGCTGCTATAAGCTTTGTACATGATCCCTTATGATCCAGTCGCTCTCCTGGTGTCCCAGAACATTCTAGAATCCAGTTACTGGAGAGTTAATACCTGGCCCTGGGACCTGCTCCAGTCTACCACTGATATCAGAACTCATGAGTGGATTCCACCAATATTTGTGCTCAGTTGTGTTCAACTCTTTGTGACACCATGAGCTACAGCCGGCCAGGCTTCTTTGTCCATGGGATTTCCCAGGCAAGAATACTGGAGTGGGTTGCCAGCTCCTCCTCCAAGGGATCTTTCCAACCCAGGGATCGAACTCGTGTCTCCTGTATTGGCAGATGAATTCTTTACCACTGTACTGCCTGGGAAGCCCCAGACACCATCAATATGTCTGTGTGCTCAGTTGCTTTAGCCATGTCTGATTCTTTGTGACCCCATGAACCACAGCCCACCAGACTCCTCTGTCCATGAGATTTTCCAAGTAAGAATACTGGAATGGGTTTCCATGCCCTCCTCCAGGGGATCTTCCCGACCCAGGGATTGAACCCAAGTCTTCTGCATCTCCTGCATTGCAGGCAGATTCTTGACCACTTGAGCCATCGGGGAAACCCAGAGCAGTTGTTAACTAGTTTGAATATCATCCCTGGCCCCAAGCATGGGCAGAACAAGAGGTAGTCTCTAGGAAATTTGTCCAAGGATATCAGAAATGTTCCTTTCTCTATCCACTTGCTAATGCTTAAAATTAGACAGAACTTTCTCTGCAATTTATTCATTTATTCCTTCATCACTGCTATTGTCTGAATGTTTATGTTCCTCTAACATTCATGTGTTAAAGTCCTAACCCTCAAGTTGATGGTTTTAGAGGATGGGAGGTACTGGGTCATGAAGGCAGAGTCCTCATGAGTAGGATTTAGTGCTCTTATAAAAGAAGGCTTTTCCACCATGTGAGGACATGACGAGAAGGTGCTATCCATGAACCAGAAAGTGGGTCTCCATCAGACACAGAATCTGCTGGCACTTTGATCTTGGACTTTCCAGCTTCTGCTGTTAAGTCGCTTCAGTCGTGTCTGACTCTATGCGACCCCATAGACAGCAGCCCACCAGGCTCCCCTGTCTCTGGGATTCTCCAGGAAACAAAACTGGAGTGGGTTGCCATTTCCTTCTCCAATGCATGAAAGTGAAAAGTGAAAGTGAAGTCACTCAGTCATGTCCGACTCTTAGCGACCCCATGGACTGCAGCCTACCAGGGTCCTCCATCCATGGGATTTTCCAGGCAAGAGTACTGGAGTGGGGTGCCATTGCCTTCTCCTTCCAGCCTCTAGAACTGTAAAAAAAAATTTTCTATTGTTTATAGGTTACCAGTCTATGGTATTCTGTTATAGTAGCCTGAACAAACTAAGACGATTCAGTATTTGAGACATTCCTATTATATGCAACTAAGCACACAGCACAATACGTGCCATGCACCTGATTAGGCTCTGAACAAACAGCAGAATACAAGAAAAAGAGCAAGAAAGAATAGAAATAGAAAGAGAGGGCGAGAAAGGCAGACCCAGACAGAGACAGGGAAAGGAAGAGAGAGACTGGAACTTATCACCTATGGTCAAACATGCAAGCACTTGAGGAATGTTCAAGATTGATTCATTCAGCAAAAGTTACCAGCCCCCCAAAATGCAGCAGGCTGTGTTCTAGGCACAAGGAAACTACAGGAAATGAGACCAGGACCCTCCATGACTGAAGCTTCTTTTCTCATGGAGACAGAAAAACGATAGACATGAACCACTTGCAAACACAGTTAACCATAGAGAGTGAAAGAAGAACAAGGAGGGGACCTGAAGTTCAGGGTGTCCAGGGATAGCTGTTTCATTATGATAAAGATGATCTTGTATCCCCTTTCAATATTTCAGCTATTATTTAGTAATTATTAACTGGTAGTATCTATAATGTGACCATATCATTCCAGGGCAATGTGTCACAGTAGTTTATAATCTAGCCTTGTAAAACCTCATAGACTTCCCAGTTACTCAATTCACGATGCAAAGGTTTCAACAATAAATCGTAAGATGCATGAGGAGTTGGTGAGTGTCTGCATTTCCGATGGCTCTGAATCATCGTTTTGAACCATAGTTGCTATTAATTATGTCAATTGCATGGAAGGCTGAAAGTACAGAAAAGACTGAGCTGAAAGGATGTTTGGCCCTGGATACTCTTTGTAAGTAGTCTTTTCTCCTTACGAAAATATTTATGTCATTTGGTTTTCTTATCACGTCATTTTTTTAATGTAGGACAAAAAGTGTCTGTCTAATGGAAAAGGTCCTATTACTTTGGTTCTACTTAATCAAGATGTTGCTGTAATTCAGATATAAGCAATCTTCTTGTTCCAAAATTTGAGGCAAACCTCCTGTACTTTTCTTACGAAAGCTGGTCAGAACTATTGCTCAAAATCTGGCAAGACGTAGAACAAGACGTAGAACAAGCTTTTTAACTGTTGAAAATCCTGGAGCCAGCTCCAGAAAATGCTGGGTGGAGAACCTCATTGTCATCTTTGAGTTTCAGTATTGAGAATTCTCACTTCAGTGTTTCTTAATTTTAGCTTTCATAATACTGGCACTACCAAAGGGTGCCAAATTCAGTTGATAATCTTAGTGTTGTTTTTTCTTTTGCTTCTTTCTGGTTGTCATGCCCTGGCTTGAGAGGAGAGCTTAAGGAAGAGCAGCAGCTTGGTGCTCCTTTAAGTGTCTAGGTTTCCAAGGCAGATTTTCTGTTCAAAAGGCATGTGCCGCCATGTCTGTGGGCAGCCTGATGGGTAGAGCATAGATGAACTCATTAACTGTCTGAGACTGGACTGATTTATTCCCTTTTATAAACGTTCTTTGGCCACAAGTAAAAAATACTACTAGACAAGGCAAAGCCTATGAAAACTAATTTTAAGCCGACAGACTTCCTGCATTCTAAAAATACCTGAGATTTTGGCTATGTGTAGGAAATGGAGATTTCCTTACAAGACCATCAGACTTGAGATGGATACTCTCTTTCCTGACAGCTACCTACTTTGAGCCACTAGGAAAATGTACTCATTCACTCAAATGGATACACTATTCTATTTTCGCATGATGCAGAGACATGATCTTTAACCCAACTGGGAGTGCTTTTATTACCTATTTCCTTTTATAAATATTGGGACATTCATTAAATAGTTTTTGAATGCCAGATCTATGCCAGCACTAATTCTAGACCAAAAGTTTCCAAACATTTTGGTCTCAGAACCCCCTTACATTCAAAAAATTTTGAGGACCCTGCAAAAGCTTTTGTTTATGTGGGTTATATCTATAAG
The DNA here is from genome assembly GCF_032452875.1 of Bos javanicus. Lineage (NCBI taxonomy): Eukaryota > Metazoa > Chordata > Mammalia > Artiodactyla > Bovidae > Bos > Bos javanicus. Next base: position 67,055,523 of record NC_083872.1, on the reverse strand, counting down.
CATTTACCAATTTCTAAATTAAGATGAAGACAATTAAAAGTTGATTGAAGTTAAAAAGTCCATTATATATTAACAAAAATAATGATAAAATTTAATAAAAGAGCTCTATTTAAAAAATAACTAGTGAGAAAAGTGATATTGTTTCACCTTTTTGTGAAGTTATTTAGTACCTGTTTTCATCTGACAGTTTTACCTTCACTCTGCATTCAGCCTGTTGGGATATGTGTTTTGGTTAAAGTATATTTTAAAAATCTGTTCCTCATATACTTATGTAATTGCAAAAGGGAAACTGATATGATAGCCTTTTTGGATAACTGTGTATAATCTTCTTTGATGCTAAACTAAAACTCAATTAGTAGTAAGTTCTTAAAAGTTAGCAGATTTTGAAACCATATCAATTGATTTTTCATACTCTATTTCATTAAAATCCATTGGTCTATCTTGCACTTAGAATGTATCCTTTAACATCATTTTGTAACTTCATGCATTGTCCACCATGAAAATGACAGTTCCCTGTGTTATTCAGGTAGACTAAAAGTTGACACATTGCATTATATGATATATTCTATTTTTTTTTTAAATCGCACATTTGTTAGTATCACCAATTTCATCAGAAAGTGTCTCAAAGTATTGGGAAACTATCAAAATGAGGATGGCAGACGCAAAATTTCCAACATTCTAATTTTCACTTTTCAATTCTATCACAGGGCAACTACACTATCAGCTGTTTTCCTTGAAGTGACATTTTAATTCATTTTTGGGAAGATGTCTGTTGGATCCTCAGATATAAATAACCATAGTTTGACTATCAGTCATTCTTTCAAGTAACAATGGTGTTTCATGAAAAACGCACCTAGTACAGCTCATGCCAAAAACCTAAGTGGAAGTGAAAGTCACTCAGTCATGTCTGACTCTTGTGACCCTGTGGACTATAGCCTGCCAGACTCCTCTGTCCATAAGATCTCCAGGCAAGAATACTGGAGTGGGTAGCCATTCCCTTCTGCAGGGGATCTTCCCAACCCAAGGATTGAACCCAGGTCTCCTGTATTGCAGGCAGATTCTTTACCATCTGAGCTTATACCGAACAATCACATAAATGCTTTTCTTCAGCAAAAACGTTCTTTGTCATGCAAGGGGAATACTTTAAGGTTGCTTTTTTTCCACCACATAGAATGTTAAAAGGATGTGTACTCAAGGGTCACAATTTTAAAACAATAATTTTTCTTGCTTCATCAAGGACATTCTTTAATGAAACTGGCTTTCTGCACCCCCTGGCCCCCGCCCCTACAAGGACATTATAGCGAGGAACACATGACTTATTCATGGAGTTTGATGGCACCGCTTGACTCGTGCTGTGGAGCCAACAGCTTTACCCACCAGTGCCTTCATACAATCATTGCAAAATATCAACATAATGAAAAAGACATTTAGTGTCTAAGTAAGGACAGAAATGATATGGATCTAACAGAAGCAGAAGATATTAGGAAGAGGTGGCAAGAATACACAGAACTACACAAAAAAACTTAATGATTCAGATAACCATGATGGTGTGAGTGATCACTTAGAACCAGACACGCTGGAGTGCAAAGTCAAGTGGGCCTTAGGAAGCATCACTACCAACAAAGCTAGTGGAGATGATGGAATTCCAGTTGAGCTATTTCAAATCCTAAAAGATGATGCTGTGAAAGGGCTGCACTCAATATGCCAGCAAATTTGGAAAACTCAGCAGTGGCCACAGGATTGGAAAAGGTCAGTTTTCATTCCAATCCCAAAGAAAGGCAATGCCAAAGAATGCTCAAACTACTGCACAATTGCACTCATCTTCAGTTCAGTTCAGTTCAGTCGCTCAGTCATGTCCGACTCTTTGTGACCCCATGAATCGCAGCATGCCAGGGCTCCCTGTCCATCACCAACTCCCAGAGTTCACTCAGACTCACGTCCATCGAGTCAGAGATGCCATCCAGCCATCTCATCCTCTGTCGTCCCCTTCTCCTCCTGCCCCCAATCCCTCCCAGCATCAGAGTCTTTTCCAATGAGTCAACTCTTCCCATGAAGTGGCCAAAGTACTGGAGTTTCAGCTTCAGCATCATTCCTTCCAAAGAAATCCCAGGGCTGATCTCCTTCAGAATGGACTGGTTGGATCTCCTTGCAGTCCAAGGGACTCTCAAGAGTCTTCTCCAACACCACAGTTCAAAAGCATCAATTCTTCAGCGCTCAGCCTTCTTCACAGTCCAACTCTCACATCCATACATGACCACAGGAAAAACCAAAGCCTTGACTAGACGAACCTTTGTTGGCAAAGTAATGTCTCTGCTTTTGAATATGCTATCTAGGTTGGTCATAACTTTCCTTCCAAGGAGGAAGCGTCTTTTAATTTCATGGCTACAGTCACCACCTTCAGTGATTTTGGAGCCCCAAAAAATAAAGTCTGACACTGTTTCCACTGTTTCCCCATCTATTTGCCATGAAGTAATGGGACCGGATGCCATGATCTTCGTTTTCTGAATGTTGAGCTTTTTTTTTTAAATTTTATTTTTAAACTTTACATAATTGTATTAGTTTTGCCAAATATCAAAATGAATCCGCCACAGGTATACATGTGTTCCCCATCCTGAACCCTCCTCCCTCCTCTCTCCCTGAATGTTGAGCTTTAAGCCAACTTTTTCACTCTCCACTTTCACTTTCATCAAGAGGCTTTTTAGTTCCTCTTCACTTTCTGCCATAAGGGTGGTGTCATCTGCATATCTGAGGTTACCGATATTTCTCCCGGCAATCTTGATTCCAGCTTGTGCTTCTTCCAGCCCAGCGTTTCTCATGATGTACTCTGCATAGAAGTTAAATAAGCAGGGTGACAATATACAGCCTTGACATACTCCTTTTCCTATTTGGAACCAGTCTGTTGTTCCATGTCCAATTCTGTTGTTCCATGTCCAATTCTAACTGTTGCTTCCTGACCTGCATACAAATTTCTCAAGAGGCAGATTAGGTGGTCTGGTATTCCCATCTCTTTCAGAATTTTCCACAGTTTATTGTGATCCACACAGTCAAAGGCTTTGGCATAGTCAATAAAGCAGAAATAGGTGTTTTTCTGGAACTCTCTTCCTTTTTCCATGATCCAGCAGATGTTGGCAATTTGATCTCTGGTTCCTCTGCCTTTTCTAAAACCACCTTGAACATCAGGAAGTTCACGGTTCACATACTGCTGAAGCCTGCCTTGGAGAATTTTGAGCATTACTTTACTAGCATGTGAGATGAGTGCAATTGTGCAGTAGTTTGAGCATTCTTTGGCATTGCCTTTCTTTGGGATTGGAATGAAAACTGATCTTTTCCAGTCCTGTGGCCACTGCTGAGTTTTCCAAATTTGCTGGCATATTGAGTGCAGCACTTTCACAGCATCATCTTTCAGGATCTGAAATAGCTCAACTGGAATTCCATCACCTCCACTAGCTTTGTTCATAGTGATGCTTTCTAAGGCCCACTTGGCTTCACATTCCAGGATGTCTGGCTCTAGGTGAGTGATCACACTATCATGATTATCTGGGTCGTAAAGATCTTTTTTGTACAGTTCTTCTGTGTATTCTTGCCATCTCTTCTTAATATCTTCTGCTTCTGTTAGGTCCATACCATTTCTGTCTTTTATCGAGCCCATCTTTGCATGAAATGTTCCCTTGGTATCTCTAATTTGCACTCATCTTACACGCTAGCAAAGCAATGCTCAAAATTCTACAAGCGAGGCTTCAACAGTACATGAACTGAGAACTTGCAGATGTTCAAGCTGGATTTAGAAAAGGCAGAGGAACCAGAAATCAAACTGTGAACATCCGTTGGATCATAGAAGAAGCAAGAGAGTTCCAGAAAAACATCTACTCCTGCTTAATTGATTACGCCAAAGCCTTTGACTGTGTGGATCACAACAAACTTGAAAATTCTTCAAGAGATGGGGATGCCAGACCACCTTATCTGCCTCCTGAGAAATCTGTATGCAGGTCAAGAAGCAACAGTTAGAACCGGACTTGGAACAATGGACTGGTTCCAAATCAGAAAAGGAGTACATTAAGGCTGTATATTGTCACCCTGCTTATTTAACTTCTATGCAGAACACATCATGTGAAGTGCCGAGCTGGATGAAACACAAGCTGGAATCAAGATTGTCAGGAGAAATATCAGTAACCTCAGATATGCTGATGATACCACCCTTATGGCAGAAAGCGAAGAGGAACTGAAGAGACCCTTGATGAAAGTGAAAGAGGGGAGTGAAAAAGCTGGCTTAAAACTTAACATTCAAAAAACTAGGATCATGGCATCTGGTTCCATCACTTCATGGCATATTTCCCATCTATTGACGGGGAAAAAATGAAACAGTGAGAGACTTTATTTTGGGGGGTTTCAAAAGCATTGCAGATGGTGACTGCAGCCATGAAATTAAAAGACGCTTGCTCCTTGGAAGAAAAGTTATGACCAGCCTAGACAGCATATTAAAAAGCAGATCTTTGCTGACAAAGGTCGGTCTAGTCAAAGCTATGGTTTTTCCAGTATTCATGTATGGATGTGAGAGTTGGACCATAAAAAAGCTGAGTGGTGAAGAATTGATGCTTTTTAAACTATGGTGTTGGAGAAGACCTTTGAGAGTCCCGTGGACTGCAAGGAGATCAAAACAGTCAGTCTGAAAGGAAATCAGTCTTGAATATTCATTGGAAAGACTGATGCTAAAGCTGAAGCTCCAATACTCTGGCCACCTGATGTGAAGAACTGACTCACTGGAAAAGACCCTGATGCTGGGAAGGATTGAAGGCAGGAGGAGAAGGGGACGACAGAGGATGGGATGGTTGGATGGCATCACTGACTCATCACCGGCCATGAGTCTGAGCAAGCTCCGGGAGCTGGTGATGGATAGGGAAGCCTGGTGTGCTGCAGTTCATGGGGTCGCAAGGAGTTGGACATGACTGAAGGACTGAACTGAACTGATTATTATGAAAATAGTTTCATCTGTGGTCCATGGACCATACTTTGAGAACTACTGTTCAAAGCACTGAGGATATTTATAAAGTACCTGCTATCATGGGGATTATATTTTTCTGGAGGCCAAGCCTTGAGGGAGAAGATGATACACAAGTAAATTCATAAGCTAACTGTCAGAGAATTAAGTGCTACTATGAACGTATACTGGTTTTCCAGGTGGCACTAGTGGTAAAGAACCTGCCTGCCAATGCAGGAGAGATAAGAGATGTGTGTTCTATTCCTGGGTTGGAAAGATCCCCTGGAGGAGGACATGGCAACTCACTGTAGTATTCTTGCCTGGAAAATGCTATGGACAGAGGAACCTGGCCAGCTATAGTCCATAGGGTCACAAAGAGTCAGATTCAACTGAGCGACTTAGCATGCACACATGTATGACCATACAGCAGAATGGTGTGCTACAGAAGAGAGACTATAATAAGAAGGTAACCTTACACTGTATGGTCAGGGGAGGTATCTTTGAGGTGATGACCCTGTAGTGGAGCTCTGATAGATAAGAAATGACCAGTCATGTAATGATCTGGAGGAAGAAATTTCCAGACAGAGGGAAGTGGTAGTGCAAAGCTCTGATGGGATTGAGTTTGGTGTGTTCAGGAAGGCAGAGGAGGCCATTGTGACTGAAGCTAGTATATGAGGCGCCTAGTGGCAGGGGATGTGGATATAGAGGTCACCATTCAGAGGTCCACCTGCTAAGTGGCATATTGGTGTGCTGACTAGAGCATGGAATTTGCATTCAAGTTCTGGTTCTGTTATTTGCTAGTGGGGTGACATTGGTCAAGTTAGAGTCATTAGGTTGGTTTCCTGGGAACCAGGCTCTGAAGTTGAGATTTGCATGCAAAATGTTAACTGAAGAGGCCCCAGGGATCCACACCTAAGGGAAAGGAAGGAACATGGACTAGGAAAAGGCAGCAGTTCAGAAACTGTGATGAACGTGTTAATGTTGATTGAGAAACTGTGAATCTGGGGTAGCTTTTCAGAGATACCCTGAATTGAGGCAAGGGGCTGAAACTTTGTGCCAGTTTCTTGACAAGTCAGTTGATGTGGACTATCCCCAGAGGGAGGTCTGACTTTGTGCAAGATAACTCCCTTCCCTGGGGACAGACTCAGAGGTGACCCATCAAAAGCCTATAGTTTTGGCAGGAGGAAGGGGAAGTCTTAGTGCTAAGGGGAATCTGGGTAGCACACTACAACATCCACTACACTTAGCCTCTCAGAGTTTTCGTGTCCTTATCTATAAACTGGAGACAAAAACTGGAATAATGGAGTGACTCAAATAGGATAATGTATAAGGAATTATATAAATCGCATTTACTGACAATGTGATTATGCAAATGGGGATTGTTGATATTGCAAGGAGTTTATATGACTTTAGTGTTTCTGCCATGAAACCTTTATGATATTTGAACCTACTTGTAGTATTTTTATTATACAGTGATTTATCTTAATAGCTGGACTTTTGGAGACAACACTATTTTAACAAACTAGCAGGTAGACTGCTGTCACAAATTACTGGATCACATTCTCATGTTAAGGGCTTCCCTGATAGCTCAGTTGGTAAAGAACCTGCCTGCAATACAGGAGACCCCAGTTCAATTCCTGCATTAGGAAAATCTGCTGGAGAAGGGATAGGCTACCCACTCCAGTGTTCTTGGGCTTCCCTGGTGGCTCAGCTGGTAAAGAATCCACCTGCAATGCATGAGACTACGCTTTGATCCCTGGGTTGGAAAGATCCCCTGGAGAATGGAAAGGCTACCCACTATAGTATTCTGACCTGGAGAATTCCATGGACTATATAGTCCATGGGGTTGCAATGAGTCAGACACGACTGAGCAACTTTCACTTTCACTTCATTCTCGTGTTAGCAGATAGGAGATTTGCCTGGTTCTCACCAGTAATTATTCTTTTCAGTCATTATTGTCTTGCTAATAAATTTAGGAAATGTATGGATGTGAGAGTTGGACTGTGAAGAAGGCTGAGTGCCGAAGAGTTGATGCTTTTGAACTGTGGTGTTGGAGAAGACTCTTGAGAGTCCCTTGGACTGCAAGGAGATCCAACCAGTCCATTCTGAAGGAGATCAGCCCTGGGATTTCTTTGGAAGGAATGATGCTAAAGCTGAAACTCCAGTACTTTGGCCACCTCATGGGAAGAGTTGACTCATTGGAAAAGACTCTGATGCTGGGAGGGATTGGGGGCAGGAGGAGAAGGGGACGACAGAGGATGAGATGGCTGGAGGCATCACTGACTCGATGGACAAGAGTCTGAGTGAACTCCGGGAGTTGGTGATGGACAGGGAGGCCTGGCGTGCTACGATTTATGGGGTCGCAAAGAGTTGGACACGACTGAGCGACTGAACTGAACTGAGGCTAGGGATTTCTTGAAAGGAAAGAAAAGATTACATGATAAATAAGTTTAAGAAGTTTATTTACTGCAAATCTTCTTGGGGCCTTTAATAAGCTAATATATTTTGATCTCTAAGTATGGAATATAGCATGAGGCATAAGACACTGAATAGTACAAGAATGCATATATTTTTTTCTGTTAATAACTAAAATTCTGAAAAGCTGACTTTGAGTCATTTTGATTAAAATTGAATAAAATGATTATAGGACTTCAGTGTATCTCAAAGTTCAACCTGTCATCTAGTTTGTCCACATACCTACCCACCCTAATGTTACAGACATTCAAACAAAGGCAAATCCAAGGGTTAGTACAGTGAGGTAATTCTATTTCCAGGAAACAATTTCTGGAGAAACATACTAGACTGAGCATGATCCAGCATTCAGCCCATCATACTGTCAGGCACATCATCACCTCTTGGTCCAGGCAAATCACACTGACAAGTGATTCCTGATCTGTATGGAGGCACAACAATTTCTCTATCAGTATATTATTTGGCTCCTCTCAATACATCAACAGAAGTTTAAATTTTTTTTTAAGATGTGAACTATAAAAACAAATTTCATTGCAATCAAGGCCTAATCAATTCTAGTTTCTTAAGGAAATACTTGACTGTTGGCAAGCCAGGACCTGGTCATAAGGCCCAGATAAGGTGTGGACAGGGCCTGGAATGAAGACCTTCTGATTAAATAATGGGTGAGAGGGAGAATGGGCTTCCCCAGTCAGTTCAGTTCAGTCACTCATTAATGAACCGCAGCACGCCAGGCTTCCCTATCCATCACCAACTCCCGGAGCTTGCTCAAACTCATGGCCAGTGATGAGTCAGTGATGCCATCCAACCATCTCATCATCTGTCATCCCCTTCTCCTCCTGCCTTCAATCCTTCCCAGCATCAGGGTCTTTTCCAATGGGTCAGTTCTTCACATCAGGTGGCCTAGGTATTGGAGTTTCAGCTTCAGCATCAGTCCTTCCAATGAATACTCAGGACTAATTTCCTTTAGGATGGGCTGGTTGGATCTCCTTGCAGTCCAAGGGATTCTCAAGAGTCTTCTCCAACCCCACAGTTCAAAAGCATCAATTCTTCAATGACCAGCTTTCTTTATAGTCCAACTCTCACATCCATACATGACTACTGGAAAAACCACAGCCTTGACTAGACGGACTTTTGTTGGCAAAGTAACGTCTCTGCTTTTGAATATGCTGTCTAGGTTGGTCACAGCTTTTCTTCCATGGAGCAAGCGTCTTTTAATTTCATGGCTGCAGTCACCATCTGCAGTGATTTTGGAGCCCAATAAAATAAAGTCTATCACTGTTTCCATTGCTTCTCCATCTATTTGCCATGAAGTGATGGAGCCAGATGCGATGATCTTAGTTTTCTGAATGTTGAGTTTTAAGTCAACTCTTTCACTCTCCTCTTTCATCAAGAGGCTCTTTAGTTCCTCTTCACTTCCTGCCATAAAGGTGGGTCATCCACATGTCTGAGGTTATTGATATTTCTCCCGGCAATCTTGATTCCAGCTTGTGCTTCATCCAGCCTGGCATTTCACATGATGTACTCTGCATATAATTTAAATAAGCAGGGTGACAATATACAGCCTTGATGTACTCCTTTTCTGATTTGGAACCAGTACATTGTTCCAAGTCTGGTTCTAACTGCTGCTTCTTGACCTGCTTACAGATTTCTCAGGAGGCAGATAAGGTGGTCTGGTATTCCTATATCTTGAAGAATTTTCCACAGTTTGTTGTGATCTACACAAAGACTTTGGCATAATCAATAAAACAGAAGTAGATGTCCCCAGTGGCTCAGTGGTAAAGAAGCTGCCTGCAATGCAAGGTGCTGAGGAGATGCAGATTTAATTCCTGGGTTGGGAAGATCCCCTGGAGAAGGACATGGCAACCCACTCCAGTGTTCTTGCTTGGGAGATCCCATGGACAGAGAAGCCTGGTGGGCTACAGTTCAGGGCATTGCGAAGAGTTGGACACAACTAAAGCGACTAGCAGGCACAAAAGGAAGAAGTGGAATTTGAAGGGAAAGTGGAGCAAATGTGGAAAAAAAGCAGGTGTCTTTTGGTTTCAGGCTGTAGCAAAGGCAAGTGTAGATGCCTGTGTTAATTCTTGTTCCTCTTGTCTGCTCACTACAATACTGGAATTAATTTTCTTAGATCATTTAATGCAGATTTTAAAATTTATCAATAGGAAGTGTGCACTGTGGTTGATTCACATAAGAGGAGATGGGATAAAACATGTAATAAGGCTTTTTTTTGGTTCTATGATCCTAAGATGTGCTGTCTGTTTCTGAAGAGGCCTTGGTTGGGCAGGATACCAGACCAGGAGCCAGAGACCTGAGTTGAAGTCTTGGTTTTATCATGGATTGACTGACATAGTCTTTTGGGCAAGTCACTTCATTTCTTAGGACCTTGGGTTTCCTCCTCAATCCCAGGTAGAGGCTGAACTGGATGAAGTAACTCCTAGCTCCAGCATTCCAAGTGTCTTTCCCTCTTTGACTCTTAAACATTTCTTATATTCTTAAACATTGATCCACTCCCCCATTTATTATAGGATCAAGGCCAGAGTCCTTCACCTGCTGTTCAAGGCCCTCTAGCTTCTGACTCCATTCTGTCTTGTCAGCCTTATCTTTTAAGCTAGCCTCTTCCTATGTTGCTTGGTCATGTCTCTTTGTGACCCCATGGACTGTAGCTTGCCAGGCTCCTCTGTCCATGCAGTTCTCCAGGAAAGAGTACTGGAGTGGGTAGCCATTCCCCTCTCCAGGGGATCTTCCCAACCCATGGATTGAACCTGGGTCTGTTGCATCACAGGCAGATTCTTTACCATCTGAGCCAGCAGGGAAGCTTTCTTGCCATCTATTCAGACTCAGTTCACATGTAAGACCAGCCCAAAGTACCATCTCCATTCTGAGTTGTCCTTGACTACGTTTTCTGGGAAAGATCCCTAATCCTCTACTGCTGATGACCATTACCTTGTCTTTGGCCCTCCTTGCTTACTGGAGAGTACTCTTAGTTCTTCTTCCCCATAGAAATGTTTATCTTCACAAGTCTACTAATATATTGGCAAGATAAAATGGAAATTGTTCTTAACTCAGGACCTAGTAATGAAGAGAACATAGAGGAAGTTTTTTAACTAAAGCTTTTTGACTGATTGAGGATTTTTAAGATTTCTTATTGGTTTTAGCCACAGTGATGGATTAATTCACAAATTCTAACTTGGGTTGATGGGATGGTGACAAGCAACTCACCTCATGTGGGCCTCTTTAGATCCTTATTAATTATACTACCATTTCCTTATCATATCTAAGTTCTATGCATTCTCATAGTATTTACCAGTGCTTCATAAACACAATTTCATCCACTCCTTACAATCACTCTCTACAGTAAGAACTATTTGGTGGTGGTCAGGAAGTCTTGTCAAAGAGATGTTTAAGTCACTTGTCTTTGGTCACACAGCAAAGTTGAATTTTGAGGACTTTCTGAGTTCAGGGTCAACATTCTTTCCTGGAGTGGCCTGGAAGAACATACCATTTTTTTGTTGTTCAGTTGCTCAGTTGTATTTGACTCTTTGTGACCCCATGGACTGCAGAATGCCAGGCTTCCCTGTCCTTCACCATCTCCTGGAGATGCTCAAACTCATGTCCATCCAGTCAGTGATGCCATCCAACCATCTTGTCCTCTTTCATCCCCTTCTCCTCCTGCCTTCAATCTTTCAGTCTTTCCAGGGAATATTCAGGGTTGATTTCCTTTAGGATTGACTGGTTTGATCTCCTTGCAGTCCAAGGGACACTCAAGAGTCTTCTCCAACACCACAGCTCAAAAGCATCAGTTCTTCAGCATACAGCCATCTTTACGGTCCAACTCTCACATCCATATATGAATACTGGAAAAACCATAGCTTTAACTATATGGGCCTTGGTCGGCAAAGTAATGTCCCTGCTTTTTAATATGCGGTCTAGGTTTGTCATAGCTTTTCTTCCAAGGAGCAAATGTCTTTTAATTTCATGGTTGCAGTCACTGGCCGCAGTGATTTTGGAGCCCAAGAAAATAAAGTCTGTCTACTTCAGCATTCTTGCCTTGAGGACCCCATGAACAATATGAACACACAATAATAAGGCATTATAAAGTGCATGTCATATCCAAAATGCTACAGAAAATCTACCTACAGTGTTCTCATTTGCAGGATTTCTTTTTAGTATCTGACGAGGCTGGGCTAAAGGAGCACTCCTCATCTCATGGTACCACTGTGGACAGAGAATGATTTATAATATGGAAAAGTATGGCTCTCTACTTTGCAAAGCCTAAGAGAAATTATGCAGTAAATGCCGACAACTTCAGTCTGTAGGAATTGGTGTGGAAGAGACTAAGGATTATAGAAGTGGTTGGACTACACCTGAAAGCTACTGATTTGAGGAGACTTCATATTATGCAGGAGAAGCAGTACAGGGATGCCCTGCAGTAAGTGATCACTGGTGACTGTCAAAGGAACATTGACAACTGTCAGTGTGACTTTGGGCAAGTCACTTAACATCTCTAAGCCTTATTTTTCTCCATCTGTGAAAGGGATACAGCAAAATCTGCTTCACATGTTTGTTGAAAGGATTAAATGGTATAATTCATTTACTGGCCAGATATTTGCTGAGTGCTTATTATAGACGCTTAGATACTAGTACAAGACTGAAGCAACTTAGCAGCAGCAGGAGCAGCAGCAGATATTGGGAATTCAGTAGGGAACAAATTAGACAAAAATATTTGCTTCCAGAGATTGTCCAGCAGAGACAAACAATAAATAAAATAAATAAGTGAGGGCTTCCCTGGTGGCTCAATGGTAAAAGAATCCACCTGCCAATGCAGAAGACACAGGTTTGATCCCTGATTCTGGAAGATCCCGCATGCAGTGGAGCAAGTAAGACCGTGAGCCACAACTACTGAGTCTTTGCTCTAGAGCCTGGGAGCCACAACTGCTGAGCCCACACATCACCACTACTGAAATCTCGCCTGTCCTAGAGTCTGTGCTCCACAACAAGAGTAACCACCACAACGAGAAGCCCGCACACCATGACTAGAGAGAAGCCCCCACTTGGTGCAACTAGAGAAAAGCACATGCAGCAACGAAGACCTAGCATGGCCTAAATAAATAAATAAAAATTAAAAATAAATAAAGCAGGTGGATTCTTTACCAGTTGAGCCACCAGAGAAACCCTAAAATAAATAAGTAAATCATATACTACGTTAGACTTTGATAAATGTTAGGGTGAAACAGTAGATAAGGAAGTGAAGGAGAGGGTGCTGGTAGGTTAGGAGGGGTCAGAGAAGGTCTTTTTAAGAAGATCACATTGGAGCAAACCTAGAGTGTATACGGGAGCAAGCTATGTGGATAGCAGAGAAAAAGTAAGAGGGGTGGTCCTGAGGCAGAAATGTGTTCACATAAGAGTGAGGAGGTCACTGTGGCTAAGCAGAGTGGATAAAAGTAAAGAGTAGTAGGTGACATTACAATCAGGTCTTACAGGTAATCATGAGGACTCTGGCTTTTAATTTACTGAGTGAGGTGTGATGCCTTCGGGAGGCTCTGAGTAGAGCAGTGATGTGATCTGACCTAGGTCTGAACAGCATGACTCTGGCTGCTGTGTGGGGAACTGACTGAGGGAACAAGAGAGAAAGCAGGAAGGCCACTGAAGACTGTGGTAAAAATTCCAGCCAGAGACGGGAAAGAGCCTTAGTGCAGTCACTCTGAAAAGGAACACAATTCTCCCACAGTGTTCAGTGTGGACACCCGCTAAGTACACGTTAGTGTTTTCTTGTGTATCAAGGTATACTGAGCAGCTGTGGAGACAGACTTCCCTTGCTGTTTGGTTGGGACCAGACATGGAACACCAGACGCCAACCCCCATAGGCCAACTATAGAACATTCTCTGAGCCAGCTAGCCACTGTTAAAATATTCTGGGAACTTCAGCCAGAAATAAACACTTCACTTCAGTCGTGTCTGACTTTTTGCGACCCTATAGACTGTAGCTCACCAGGCTCCTCTATCCATGGTTCTCCAGGCAAGAATGCTGGCGTGGGTTGCCATGTCCTACTCCAAAATATCTTCCAGACCCAGGGATTGAACCCACATCGCTTATTCTTCTGCATTGGCAGGTGGGTTCTTTACCACTAGGGCCACCTGGGAAACCCAGTGGCACCATTCAAAGCAGGGAAGATGCCCTGCACACCCGAGGGATGCCAACTCAAGCCTTTCTCTTGTGGGGGAGAAGGCATGCCTTCTTTGTTTCAGCAATCAAGCAGATCACATTACAGATCAAGTCAGATTTCAGTTTCCCTGGGGATCAGGTTGGCACTGGCATCATTGATGTAGTAACACCCTGGGAAGTCCTAGCCTGGTCTCAGTTGGGAGCATAGCGACCAGACCACAAAAGAAAACAACATTCACAAGACAGTTTCCACTGTAATGAAATTCTCATTACATAGACTTGGCTCCTCTGCTACTGAGAGGCAGGTGGAAAGGTCTTTTTAATTAAATTACTATTTTAAAATGTTTCAGATTACCTTAAACAAGCATGGGCAGATGACTGGCTCCCTCCCACACTGCCTAGCCATCTGGTCTGACCAAGCCATTCCATGCTTTCAGCTGGACATACCTTCCATGAGGTCTTCACCATGGCAGCTACGTAGTTGGCTTTGCCAACCCCGACTGAAAAGCCAGGCACGCTCGCCCCATGTTCCCATGCTAAAGCACTTCATTTCAGGATTTGGTGAGCAATGCAGCCTGCCCCAGGTTATCCCAGACCTAGCAACCCACAACCACGCAAAAACACAGAGGTTCCCCTAGAGGCCTTCTGCAACAGTTCTGTGGCCAAGTGCATTTTTTGGCACCTGGAAACACAGCCTTCTACTGGAAAAGTTTGCTTGCTACCCACTCTCTAAAAGCTAAGAAATAGGGCCAAGGTTGCAGAGAGGCTGTACCCATTGAAAAGCAGCCATCTCAACTGTCTCCCAAAGGGGTGAATGTCCAGGAACAGAAGTTCATGTGGCACAGCACTGGTCTGTCTTTCCTTGGGGAGCCATTAGTCTCCTTTGAAATGGTTCCCATGTTGCCTGGACTTCTGTAGCCTGTGTAGGATTGGATGAAGAATGCAATGCCATTTCTAGAACAGAAACTCTTAAGGGAAAGGACCTGGAATTGCTTTTGTGTCCATGAATGTGGTTGGAGAAGTCCGGAGAGATGGCATTACTGTGTTACTCATCCAGAGGAAGCAAAATATTGGTAGCTATAGTGACAGCAGTGGCAGGACCAGGAGAATCAATCTAGACGATATTTATTTCTTCTCCCCATGGAATTGTGCCATGACTAGAGACCATAAATAAACTCATTTAAACTTCTAGTTTCTGGAATTCACCAACCTTCAGAAGTATGACTGTAATAGGCAAAATTAAGCATACGCCCCTCCTGATGTTGTTCTCTGCTCCTAGCTTCCATACTGAGACTCCCATGAAGTATGCCTCATCTTTACTTCTACATGAACCTCTCTTCTGTGCACATTATGTAACTAAGATTTTCAGTCTTTCCAGATCGAAGCCCTTAGCAGAAGATTTGATATTTTCCCAGGATAACTTTTAACATATTATCTTCGCAAATGCAGTTACCCTACTGAGCAAACTCAAGAACAGACATGTCTATCTGTCCAAACCCAATTCCCATACTGAGTCTACCATCTTAGAATAAAAATAGATTGTGGGACTTCCTATCAGTCTAGAGGCTAGGACTCCATGCTCCCAATGCAGGGGGCATGGTCTGGATTTGATCCCTGGTCAGGGAACTAGATTCCATATGCCTCAACTAGGAGTTTCCCAGCTGCAACTAAGATCAAAGATCCTAAGTGTCACCACAAAGACCCAGCACAGCCAAATAAATTAAAAAAAAAATCTTAAAAAAATAGACTGTGCTTTGATGTCAGACAGACCTGCATTTGGATCTCAGCTTCTCTAACTACTAGATGGGTTGCCTTGATGGTTTTATGACCTTTTAGAAACTCCTCCTCTGTATCTCAGAGACAGTTATGCCTACCATTATGAGTTGATTACATTAAAAATACTCAGCATATGTCAAGTGTTTTGTTCAGTGAGTAGATAAATACTCAATGCAGTTCGTTCCCTGGGTCAGGAAGATTCCTGGAGATGGAAGTGGCAACCCACTCTAGTATTCTTGCCTGCAAAATCCCATGGACAGAGGAGCCTGGTGGGCTACAGTTCATGACATCACAAAGAGTTGGACAACTGAGCATGCAAGCAACAACTAAACCTTACTATGGCATCCAGAAGTGAACGATCTTTAAGAAATTCATTAATAATGCCACAAAAGTAAAAATGTGCATATGGAACAGTATTTAAGTATGTCAGAAGTAATTACCAGAATATTACATAGCCACATTAAATGACAAAAGTCTCTAGAAGATTAATAATGAAGAAACATGGATTCAATAATAGAAAGTAGTACC
The DNA here is from genome assembly GCF_032452875.1 of Bos javanicus. NCBI lineage: Eukaryota > Metazoa > Chordata > Mammalia > Artiodactyla > Bovidae > Bos > Bos javanicus. The sequence goes on along the minus strand of NC_083872.1, from coordinate 67,039,609 downwards.
CAAGGTAAGATGACTGAATTAATAACCTAGAAGCAAGGACCACATTCCAGTCAATGATTTGGAGTAAGATACAGAATGCATGCTTATCATATCTGCAGATGGCTAGAGGTTAAGACAGAGAGTGAATATTTTAGGTAACAGAATCAGAATCAACAAGCATGTTGACAGTTAAATTGACAGGCCAAGAGGAAATATAGTAAAGATCAATGCAATCAATCCAAAGAACCAAGTTCTTTTGGAACCAAGAATGAACAAGGTCCATCCATGTTATTGCAAATGGCAGGATATCCTCCTTTCTCATGGCTTAATAATATTCCATTGTTAACACATATGCCACATACTCTTTATCCATTCATCTGTCTATGGACACTTAGGTTGTTTCCATGTCCTGGCTATTGTGAATAGTGCTAGAAAGGACATGGGGATGCAGATATCTCTCCAAGATTGTAATCACATTTACTTTGGATATATAATCAAAAGTGGCATTGCTGGATCAAATGGCCGTTCTATTTTTAACTTTTAGAGGAAACTCCATAGTGTTTTTTGCAGTGGCTGTATTAATTTACATTTCCACCAGCAGTGCACAAGGGTTCACTTTCTTTACATCTTCATCAACACTTGTTATCTATTGTCTTTTTGATGATAGTTTTTTAGTTTGATGAGTTCCACTTTTTTTTTCTTTTGTTGCTTGGCCTTTTGGTGTCATAGAAAGAATCTTCTCCCTATAGCTTATTCTAGGAGTATTGAAGTTTCAGGTCTTATGTTAAATCCTTAACTTCTTTCCATGTAATTTTTGTTAATGCCTCATTTTTTGAATGTCCGACTCTTTGTGACCCCCTGGACTGTAGCCCACCAAGGTCCTCTGCCCACAGAATTCTCCACAGGCAAGAATACTGGAGTGGGTTGCCATTTCTTTCTCCACTCATTCATATAAGAGGGGTAGAATTTCATTCTTCTGCATAAGAATATCCAGTTTTCCTAACACCTTTCTTTTAAGAGACTGTGCTTTACCCATTGAGTATTCTTGACTCCCTTGTCAAATATTAGTTGACTGTACATGCCAGGATTTATTTCTGGGCTCTCAATTATGTTCCATTGGTCTAGGAGCCTATTTTTATGCCAGTACTATAACATTTTGATTACTGTAGCTTTGTAGTACAATTTGAAATCAGGAAGTGATTCCTCCAACTTTGTTCTTTCTCAGAATTGATTTGGCTGTTCATGGTCTCTTGACATACAGGTTTCAGAATTGTTTTTCTATTTCTGTGAAAAATGCCATTGGAATTTTGATGGGAATTACATTAAATCTATAGATGGCTCTAGTTAGTATGGGAATTTTAACAATATTAATTCTTCCAATTTATGAATACAAGAAACCTTTCCATTGATTTGTGTGTTCTTAGTATCATTTGGCATTATACTAAGTGATATAAGTAAGAAGGGGGAAAACAGTGTACAACATCACTGTATGATATCACTTACATGGAATCTAAAAAAGCCAAACTCATAGAAACAGAGAGAAAAATGGTGGTTTTCCAGGGGCTTGGGCATGAGGGGAAATGGGAAGATGTTGATCAAAGTCTACAGACTTTCATTTATAAAGTTATAAGAGGAGTACGTTCTGGGGACCTACTGTACAACATGATGAACGTCGTTAACAATACCGAACTATATACTTGAAAGTTGCTCATGGTGACCTTAAACGTTTTCATCACGTTAAAAAATGATAGGTGTGTGAGGTGATGGATTGGCTAATGTTATGCTGGTAATCATTTTGCAATACGTATGTCATATCAACATGTCCATCTTAAACTTACAGAATATTATGCATCAGTTTTGTCTCAACAGAGCTGGGGAGTGGGAACAACATTCTCTACTAGGAAGAAAAAAAAAAAGGAATGAACAAGATGGGAAAGGATATTATAATGCTCATGTGGATAAAAAAGGCTTATGGATCTTAAGAACCAGTGAGCTCTTTAGAAACACATACAGTAGTTCAACTGCCCAGAAAGCTAATGAAAACACAGATTGTATTAGGAAAATCAGAACAGATATAATGAGAGAATTTTATATGAAACTGGTGTCCCCAAACCTAAGTGGGCATATAGACAAATCAGAGGCAAAAAAATAGGATGGTAAATTAATTTTGCATAATATTATATGATTGAAAGTACTGGGAATGTTTGAAGGCTGTCATTCTTTTCAAATACCATATATACAGAGGGAACATGTAAGGTGTTTCCCAGAATGGGATAGTCATACCATCACCAAAACATTATTAATACATTAATAATAATGTTATTTAGTAATATGCTAATGCAAGTAATTCATATCATTAATAGCATACTGATAATGCAGTTAATATTTATTAGAAAAAATAGAAAACAACCATATCAAACCTACGATTTCATGGATATTATTGCTCAGTTTTGAGATTAAAATAGGTGTTTCAGTTACAATGAGTTGAAAGAGAAAACAGTAACCTTGTAACAGTGTTGAGTGTGGCGGGGTGGGGGGGGGGGCGCTTCCCAGGTGGTGCTAGTGGTAAAGAATCCACCTGCCAAAGCAGGAGATGCAAGAGAAGCACGTTCGAGCCCTAGGTCGGGAAGATCCCCTGGAGTAGGAAACGGCAACATGCTCCAGTGTTCTTGCCTGGAAAACTCCATGAACAGAGGAGCCTGGCAGGCTACAGTCCATGGGGCCACAAAGAGTTGGACATGACTGAGCGACTGAGCACACAGCACCATGTGTGGTGTGAGTACTATAGAAGTAATATAGAAACACGAACCATGTGGAAGCAGATCAGATTTCTGGGTGACCCCAGGGGAAAAAGTGAAAACAAATGGGTGGAAACTGCCTGAAGCAGATTTTAGCTCAACATATAGTACTTTCCACTCAGTACATCACCCTTATGGCAGAAAGTAAAGAGGAACTCAAAAGTCTCTTGATGAAAGTGAAAGTGGAGAGTGAAAAAGTTGGCTTAAAACTCAACATTCAGAAAACGAAGATCATGGCATCCGGTCCCACTACTTCGTGGGAAATAGATGGGGAAACAGTGGAAACAGTGTCAGACTTTATTTTTCTGGGCTCCAAAATCACTGCAGATGGTGACTGCAGCCATGAAATTAAAAGACGCTTACTCCTTGGAAGGAAAGTTATGACCAACCTAGATAGCATATTCAAAAGCAGAGACATTACTTTGCCAAAAAAGGTCTGTCTAGTCAAGGCTATGGTTTTTCCTGTGGTCATGTATGGATGTGAGAGTTGGACTGTGAAGAAGGCTGAGCGCCGAAGAATTGATGCTTCTGAACTGTGGTGTTGGAGAAGACTCTTGAGAGTGCCTTGGACTGCAAGGAGATCCAACCAGTCCATTCTGAAGGAGATCAGCCCTGGGATTTCTTTGGAAGGAATGATGCTAAAGCTGAAACTCCAGTACTTTGGCCACCTCATGTGAAGAGTTGACTCATTGGAAAAGACTCTGATGCTGGGAGGGATTGGGGCAGGAGGAGAAGGGGACGACAGAGGATGAGATGGCTGGATGGCATCACTGACTCGATGGACGTGAGTCTGAGTGAACTCCAGGAGTTGGTGTTGGACAGGGAGGCCTGGCGTGCTGCGATTCATGGGGTCGCAAAGAGTTGGACACGACTGGGCGACTGATCTGATCTGATCTGACTCAGTTCATTCCAATGGGTTACCACAAACGTGAAGCAGCTCTCCAACCCACAGGCTAGAGAGCACTTGGTGGGATGGAGCAGGGGAGATTAAACAGTCAAGTAAACAGCTGAACTAGGTGACTTTCAGGCCCCCTCTGGGCCTGTTATTGTGGGACTGAGTTCTCTATCAAGTTCACTCAGCACAGAGACTCCTGGCCTTTTGGTGTTAAGGAAATCTGTTGTTTGTTTCACTTTATTTGGAAAATTTTGGGAGGAAATCAAGACTGCATTATCAGAGATGCTCTGGGTTTCTATTAGACGGGCTGGTAATGACTGCCTTCAGGGCATTAATTTCAGCTAATAGCCATGGTACCCATATCCAGCTGTGACATATTAGGGGGAAGTCATCACCTCATCCATCCCCACTTAGTTTAGTCTGGAAAAGAAGACCGTGTTCCCCAATAATAAAAACAGGATCTGGGGAAAGAATGAAACTTCCCCTTAAAGGAGAAGAAAAATGTGTGTTCTCAGGCCACTGATTTTTTTACTATCTGTGCATACAGGTTTGAAGCCTTGGGCAAGTTACTTTATATCTCTGAACTTCATTTTTTTTCTCACCCTTAAAATGAGAATACAATACCAAATACCATGGATGCTAGGAGGATACATCATGTCATTTATCACAGACTAGGAGTTCATTAATTCATATATATTCTCGTCAACCCCTTTTTTCTCATCATGATTATTATTTATGTAACAAATGGAATTTTAGTAATAATGCTTCTAATTAATTTGGCCACTCATTAATTTGTTCAGCAGACATTTCTGAAGGTCATGAAACCAGGCACAGTGCCAAGTAAGCACAATGATATTCTCCATTACAGAAACTAACAATCAAGCTTGACAGCAGTCCTGTTGGTAAGTTGTTAAATTGTAATAATGCTCTACATTTAGCCCCTGCCCTGTGTGTCACAAATACATTCCCATAACATAATCTCATTTAAATTGTCTCCCAAATCCTGGGATATAGCAGCTCCAGGAAGGCAGAAACCATGTCTGTCTTGTTGATTACCACATTCCCCATCCCTAGCACAGAGTCTGGGGACATAATGGGGACTCTGTAAGTATTAGTTGAAAAACATAAAGGAAGGAATTGATGAATCAATGAAATAAGCTGAAAAGAGAGTAGTAGCATCATTTTACAGGCAAAGAAATAAAGCGTCACTGGCCTTGGTATTTACTAGCCACTGAGTAAAGGAGTAATTTTGCCAAGTAAACCACTCCTGGGGGAAATGGCATCTAACCCTTCCATTTTCTTGCATACTAACTAAAATAAGAACCAAGTAATGAAAAATAAATGTAATCTTCAATAGCAGCGGTAGTAATAACGTCTACAGAATGCTTACCATGAGCCAGGCTTTGTTCGAGGAACTTCATGAGATCGTGGTGACACCCTCTTGGATGGTTCGGGTAATGTCTTTATGGCTTATTGTATCTTCATCTTGTTTTGGTGGAGCCTGTATTGTCCCTTCTTCACATCTTCTTTCAGTGGCAGAAATTACAAGCTGCTCAAAAGTAGGCTCTTTGTCTTATTCAGGTCTGCATTCCCAGCATCATGTTGTACCTATGAGCAGGTGTTCAATATACTTTTGATGAATAAATGAAAGAACGGTCTAACTGAAGGTCAGAAATGGAAATGCTCAATGGAGCTAAGAGTCATGAGAAAATCTGAAGAAGGGGCCATTTGAACAAAGCCTCAGTTGAACTTTGATCAACAGTGAGTGTGAATGATGTATTAGGGGAACTGTAAGAAGACCACACGTCCTGCCTAAAGACTGGGTTGAGATGTGGGGTGGGGCAGAGCTGGATGACCTCCTAGCCTCATATGAGATCTTCCAGTCCTTGGTGCCATGAACCAGATACTCTGTTTCAGTCATCACCCTGTTCTTTTGCCCTTTTGTGCTTTGTTTAGCTCTCCTGGTTTACTACTGAGTTCTATCTCTGCAAGCAAAGTGGAGTAATCAAGCCCTATGAGACAGATCTTCTTTCATCATATGAGAGCCTAAGGTAAGAACTGTGTGTTTTGCCCACTAACATTGGCCAATGTATGCCGCAGGAGCAGTTGTCCCAGGGGACGTCATGGATTTGTGAGAAAACAAAACAGAAAAGGTTTCAGCAGTCAAATATGTGTGGGAACTGGAATTTCATCATTGCATAACTTCCCAGAGCCTTTACTACAGAAGCCTTCATTAACACTGCTTCTGCGAAGGGGGCTTGGGGAACATGGCATACAGAGAATTCCTAATTTTTTAACCATGGGCCCTAGGAGGGGTATGTGAATGGAATATGACATAAGACTGGTGATTTATAGAACTTTATATTCTACAAGAAGTACCATATTAGACCTTATCATTAGAAAAATATTTGTCTAATTTTTACAGTCATTGGATACTTATTAATTCATGGACCTTCTGTAAATACGGGAATGTTTCTTTCCCCATACCTTCTCCGATCTTCTTCCAGAGGTTTTGTCACAAATGCTCTCTGATCCCCGCGTCTGTCCATTTTGCACACTAGAGGGCAGCGTTGAGCCTGTTTAGAATTTCCCACACTGGGGACTAAGAAAAAGTATGATGAAATTGGCCTTCCTTTTCACATAAATCAGGGGGACTAAGCACCCAGCAGCTGTTGCTCTTACTGTGAAAACCATTGTGATGGGCAGGATTTTGTTCAAAATCCCTAAATTCAAAAGTTCTCGAAAACCCCAGGCCAACAATTCTCCTTAAAAGTTTCTCTGTCCGGACTTGCGTGCCTGGGAGGATCAAGTCTTCAGCCGGGTTCTCTAGAGGTTTGCGGGTGAGGGCAAAATCATGACAGAGTATACAAAATGAACTGAATAAATAAAGAGATTGCCTTCTTGTAGCCTATCTTCAGTCTTACAAAGGTTGGAGTGGACTTGAAGCATGCAACAGAGTTTAGTCACAGAGATGCTTCTTAGCCTTTGTTTAGTTTCTGCATGAATTCTATGTGTCTCCCTAGTTAGGCCCAATTATGGCCTTCTCATCTTCTACTCAGTTGTCAAGATTCACTCCCAACTCTGTATCTCCTTAAAAATTAAAACCGGGGGAGTTTCCATATCTAAATTTTTATGCTTAGCCCTGAACTCTTATGCTTAGCCCTGGATTATTAACATCTTAGTGTGACCTTTTAAGAGCTTTTGCTTATGTTCTTCTATTTTATCAACTATATTGTAGGGCCTATATGCCCCTGTAAGGACTCAGAAGCTTGACTGAAAGAAACAGACATCTTCTGAGTTTCTACTATGTAACAGGCCCTGACTTAGGTTTTTCCATGCTTTGACTCAATTAAACTGGATTTCTACTGGCTATAATATCAGTGCCCTTTTCACAAAGTTGTAGATCATCCAAGAAGGGCATCTGAAACGGCAGGACACAGAGTGACCTTACCTCTAGGTTTGCCTATGATAGTCCTGGTTTGCATCTGTCATTGGGGCGTAATCATTAACAATGCCTCCTTTCACTCTCAAAGGCACCCCCAGCTTGGTCCAGAAGTTCTAAGGACTCAGACATTTCAGGTTTGGATTCTGGTTCTTCCACTCACTAACCGTGTGACTTCAAGCAAGTTACTTAACTTCTCTAGGCTTCACTTCCCTCCATGTAGAAATCAGGGGTGAAAATGCCTTCCGAATAGGGCTGTGATGAAGATTAATGCTGTTGTTGTTCAGTCCCTCAGTTGTGTTTGACCCTTTGCAATCCCAAGGACTGCAGCACACCAGGCTTCCCTGTCCTTCACTATCTCCCGGTGCTTGTTCTAACTCACGCCCATTGGGTCGGTGATGCCATCCACCCATCTCATCCTCTGTCATCCCCTTCTCCTGCCTTCAATCTTTCCCAACATCAGGGTCTTTTCCAATGAGTCAGCTCTTTGCATCAGGTGGCCAAAGTATTGGAGCTTCAGCATCAGTCCTTCCAATGAATATTCAGGGTTGATTTCCTTTAGGATGGACTGGTTTGATCTCCTTGCTGTCCAAAGGACTCTCAAGAGTCTTATCTCGTACCACAGTCCAAAAGCATCAATCCTTCGGCACTCAGCCTTCTTCATGGTTCAACTCTCACATCTGTACATGATTACTGGAAAAACCATAGCTTTGACTATATGTGTTTAGATGAATAGCTGGCACATAGTAAACATTCAAAAATGACAGTCATGATTGTCAAAATGTATTCAATCACGTGAGCAACCCTAGAAGGGCCCAAAGTGACTGCTGTGTGAAGTGACTCAGAAATGAGAGAGAAGCTAAGGAAGGAGTGAGTACTGATTTAAGAAGAAAAACATCATATGTAGTGAGTGGTGTGTTATAGCAGTGATTTTTAAGGTGTTAATCCTGGGCCAGTGGCACCATCATCCTTCAGGAGCCTGTTAGAAGTGCAAATTCTCAGAGCTTCTGAATCAGAAATTTGGGGGGCAGGACCTGGCAATGTGTATTTTAACAAGTCCACCAGGTGATTTTGATATGTGCTAACTTTTGAGAACCTTGGTTTTCCTGGAAAGGTGAGGGAACAGCAGAGAAGCTTCAGTGAGCAACAGAAAGATTAAGCCAGAAAAATTTATATACAGAAAAATTTACATTAAAGTCCAGATTTCCAGCATCCCTCACAAATTCAGAATATTTGGTGCCTCTGGGTGATCTCCCCAATGGAGCACTTTTTAAAAAAATTTTAAATATATATATTTATTTATTTTTGGCTGTGCTGGGTGTCTATTTGCAACAAGCAGGGGCTGCTCTCCAGTTGTGGTGCTTGAGCTTCTCCTTGGGGTGGCTTCTTGTGAAGCACAGGCTCCAGGGCGCGGGAGCTTCAGTAGGTGGGGCGTAAGAGCTCAGGAGTTGTGGCCTGAGGGCTTAGTTGCCCCGTGGCAGGTGGGATCTTCCCAGACCAGGGATCAAACCCACACCCCCTGTACTGGCAGGCAGAATCGTTACCACTGGACCACCAGGGAAGTTCCCAGCCACAGTTGACTACTATGGAGAAGCAGCTGCCCCTTTAACCAGAGCATGGGGCCTGCAGCTTCCCCTAACTTCCATCGAGCCAGCTGTACTTCCGTGTGTGTTACCTGTCCCTGTTCCCACTCATGACTTAAGACACACCCCCTGCTTTTAGATGAGAAAGTGATGGGTTGGAGAGTTTCCATGATTTGTGTAAGTGTGTGACCCAGGCTCCGGACAGGACATGTGTTGGGGGTGGGTGGTCTCTGACCCTTTGAACAGGGTCTTGAAAGAGAAAGAATTTGAGACCCCCGAAGGCGGTCTTGCTTTTGCTGAGGTTCGTAAACTGTCCTGTGTATCAGAATCCACTGGGTCAAAGATTTTCGATGTAGCTTTCCATAGTCAACTCCCCAGTCTAGTTTAGTAGGTTGGGTGGACCCAGCTCAGGAATCCATCTGTAACATAAACTTCCTTTCTTCCTCCTACTTTACCCCCATCCATGTGATTCCAGAGAAGGCAATGGCACCCCACTCCAGTACTCTTGCCTGGAAAACCCCATGGACAGAGGAACCTGGTAGGCTGCAGTCCATGGGGTCGCTAAGAGTTGGACACGACTGAGTGACTTCACTTTCACTTTTCACTTTCATGCATTGGAGAAGGAAATGGCAGCCCACTCCAGTGTTCTTGCCTGGAGAATCCCAGGGATGGTAGAGCCTGATGGGCTGCCGTCTATGGGATCACACAGAGTCAGACACGACTGAAGCGACTTAGCAGCAGGAGCAGCAGCATGTGATTCCAAAGCAGGTGGTCCAGGGAACACACTTTGGGAAACATTGATTCCATGTGGAATCTATACTTCGGGATGGAGTATGCGGAGGTTGAGGTGAGAAGCCCAGAACGATATCTCATCACAGTCTGTGTGCAGAGAAGAGGGTCAGAGACATATGGAAAGTTGAGTACAGAGATTTTAATGTGGTATAAAGGTGGGTTCTAATAGCATGAGAAAGTTTTTTTTTTTTAATAATATATTTGGCATATAATGTTGTGTAAATTTAAGGTGTTCTCAGGGCTTCCCATGTGGCACCGTGGTAAAGAATCCACCTGCCAATGCAGGAGACACAAGAGATGTGGGTTCTTTCTAGGTTAGAAAGATCCCCTGGAGGAGGAAATGGCAACCCACTCCAGTATTCTTGCCTGGAGAATCCCATGGACAGAGGAGCCTGGAGGGCTACAGTCCATGGGGTTACAAAGAGTTGGACATGACTGAGTGTGCACATGCAACGGCAAGGGTTCTCATGTTGATTTCATACTTTCATAGAGTGTAATATGATTGTCACTGCATCACAATTAGCACCTCCATTACATTATACAATTATCATTTCTTTTTAGCCAAACTTGTTAAAACAGAAAGTAATATGGTAATTATAATACTAGGGGATGCAGGGTGGGGGGCTCAGACAGGTATTGTTTAAGGGCACAAATTTACAATGAGTAGTAAAAAAGTCCTGGAGATCTTATGCATGGTATAGTGAATCTAGACAATAGTATTGTATTATACTCATCCAACCTGTTAAGAGACTAGATCTTAATCATTCCAACCACTAAAAAAAAATTTAACCCATAAAATGTAACTGCCCTGAAGCAGGTAGTCTAGGCTTTGATAGAAAATAAAAGAGTGATGGTGGCAAAAAAACAAAACAAAACAAAACCAGGGGGTGAGAGATCATGGTAAGTGTTAGCAGTGAGTTATCAAGGCTGAAAGATGAGACCAAAAAAACGTCACCCTCCGTGTCTCTTGCAGGACTTAAGAGTGGTAGCGAAGAGGGAATTCACAGGGCCTAGACTCCATCTTAGGCCTGTTCATGCTGATCATGCTCGGTCACCTCTCCAGTGGACTCTGAACTCTGTGTTTAGTACCTATGGAAACGACAACAGAAGGATAACGCCCGCTCCGGACAGGCCATAAATTTTTCTGTGACTATCGGAGTGTAACCTCGGGCTTATTGATCATTGGCCAATTGTTTAACTGTTTGAGCACACAACACGTGAATGGTGGGGTTATTGGGATTGTATTTACCCTTCCTTTGTTTACGTAAGTCTCAAGGAATTTGGAGTGGTGGGTTCACACACACACACGGGATATAAAAGATTTTCACAAATGCTGGTCAGGGTCCTTGGCTGAGAGGAGATTCTGCCTTGGGCCCGCCAGTGTAATAAACTGCACTCCACTATCTGCATTGTCCTTCTGAGTGAGTTTGTTTCCTGGAACGCGTGGCTACAACAGTAGCACATGAGTTCCCTTTGAAGGATACTCTGACCATGTGTACACGCGTGTGTGCTAAGTTGCTTCAGTCATGTCCGACTCTTTGCGACCCCGTGGCTCCTCTGTCCATGGGATTCTTCAGGCAAGAATACTGTAGTGGGTTGGCATGCCCTCCTTCAGGGGATCTTCCCAACCCAGAAATAGAATTTGCGTCTCTTACGTCTCCTGCATTGGCAGGCTAGTTCTTTACCACTAGTGCCAGCTGGGAAGCCCACTCTGACCATCCTATAAAGAAACAAAACGAAGGGGGAGCCCTGGCCTGGGGTCCTCCCAGCCTCCGGCCTTCTCTGACTTCCTACCCTTTTCTCTACAGTTTTCTACTCCTTTCCATCTACTTACATGATTTTTTTCTCCTTCCCTTCTCTATCTCTTTGTCTCTCTGTGTCTCTTTGTCTCTTTCTGCTCTCTCTCTGTTCCTTTCTCTTTCTGGAACTCCTCCTAATACGTAACTCACAAACAATGCAAATAGTGATAGCAATTCAGGAACAAAACATCCATCACTATGCAGGGAGAATCCAGGAGAAGAAACCAAACGCCTGAAAAAAGTTTCTAAAGTAATAAGTCCTTGTCAGACTCCAACCAGCCTGGGCCTCCAAACGGAGAGGCAGAGGTATTTGTCTCCTGTTCCAAAGACAAGAGCCACAGCCCACAGAGAGGTTCCGCTCCCACTGTGCTTTTTCCTTTGACCACTGCTGTCAAATGTGCTTTGTCATGTCCTCTTAGCACCAGGCCTGGCGCATTTCTCGGTATAGTAAAAGCTAATGAGCCGTATGGCTTTTGGCAGTGTCGGGCAATATACGTGCTCCATTTGGAGCAGAGTAAATCCTTGGAGTCTATAGCTGTGTGCGCAGCTTCAGGCTGTCCCCTGTGCTTCATGGGTCTGTAAATATCATAGCTGTGGTCACTGCTCAGGATTATTAATATTCCAAAGGCCTGCTTTGACCCTACCCCCTACAGAGCAGGCTTCAGTAATACACAGCTTCGCATTGGATCCCATCCAATTGGAATTTATGACTGGAAGTGGCAGAAGGCCCGAGCTTTAGAGCAATATCTCACCTTCAGCTGGCTCTGCAGCTTGGACCCTGAGGACATCATGGTATTTATTCAATTCGGATCCCATTTATTGTGCTTCTAACTGTGCTTAGCACTGAGCTTAGATGCTAAAGATGGCGCCATGGCAAAGACTCAATCCCTGCTCTGAAGAAAGCCATCTGGGAAGGAGGCAAGGGCATGTAAATAAGTTCTCTTATATGCTAATAACTTTCAGGTCCAGCCCTTGGCAGGTTTTGGAGAAAAGCCACTCATTCTTTCATTTGCATCCCCTGAAACCACTGCTATTCGAGGGTGGTCCTCGGAAGGCAACAGCACCTTGGAGCTTGTTAAAAATGCAGTATCTCAGGCCCTACCCCGTACTGAATCAGATTAAAGTTCGAGAGGCCAGCATCTAATCAGGCTCTCCCAAACCTAGATAAGTTAAAAAAAAATCACCAGGTGCTGTCACTCCTAAATGCTGACACAGCAGATTTGATAGCAGGTACTTACGATTTGGCTGATCTGTGGACTGGCATTTGGGAACTAGTGTCTAACCCTATGGTTCTCAAACTTGTTTGAATATTAGAATCACCTGGGGAGCTTTGAAAAGTCTTGATGCCCAGGCTTTACTCTGAATAATGAAATCGTAAACAAAGGGCATGAGGCTGAGGCAGCAGTAATTTTTTCCCCAGTTTTATTGAGAAATAATTAACATCCACCACCATATAAGTTTAAGGCACGCAGCAGAAGGGTCTGATTTATAGATATTGTGATTTACATATCACCATAGGTTCAGCTAACATCCACCTGCTCATATAGGTACAATAAAAAGAAAAGAAGAAAGGGAAAATTTTTCTCCTTGTATTGAGAACTCATATAATTTACTCTCTTAAAATTTTTTATGTATCTCATGCAGCAGTGTTACGTATAGCCGTCATGCTGTAGATTACATTCCTAGTACTTATTTATCTTCTAACTGCAAGTGTGTATCTATGGACCACCTTCATCCAACTTTCCCCTTTCACCACCCTCTGCCTCTGGTAACCACAAGTTTGATCTCTTTTCTATAAGTTTGTTTTTTCTTTTTATTGAGTTAGATTCCTCATGTAAGTGAGATCATATAGTATTTGTCTTCCTCCATCTGACTTATTTCACTTAACATAATGCCTTCAAGGGCTATACGTGTTGCTGCAAATAGTATGAGCCTCTCTTTTTTATGGTCAAATAATATTCCATTATATATATTACCACACTTCTTTGTTCATTTATCTATTGATGGGCTCAGAGGTTATTTCCATGTCTTGGCTATTGTGAATAATAGCAGCACTGATTTTAAAATTTCTCCAGGTGGCTCTTGCTATTGTTCAGTTGCTCACTCATGTCTTTGTGACCCATGAACTGCAGCACGCCAAGCTTCACTGTCCTTTGCTTTCTCCTGGAGTTTGCTCAAACTCACATCCGTTGAACTGGTGATGCCATCCAACCATCTCATCTTCTGTTGCCCACTTCTCCTGTCCTCAATCTTTCCCAGCATCAGGGTCTTTTCCAATAAGTCGGCTCTTCGCATCAGGTGGCCAGAGTATTGGAGCTTCAGCTTTAGCGTCAGTCTTTCCAATGAATATTCAGGGTTGACTTCCTTTAGGATTGACTGGTTTGATCTCCTTGCAGTCCAAGGGACTCTCAAGAGTCTTCTCCAACACCACAGTTTGGAATCATCAATTCTTCAGTTCTCAGCCTTCTTTATGGTATAACTCTCACATCCATACATGACTACTAGGTGAGTCTAATGTGCAGCTAAGGTAGAGAAGGCCACTGCTCTAAACCAGTGCTACTAAAGATTTAACCAGTATAAGAGCCACTGGACACACAATCCCACAGGCTCAGCAGAGTTTCAGAATTTTCAAATTGAAAAAGGTATTACAGGGGGGAGGCGCCAAGATGGCGGAGGAGTAGGACGGGGAAAACACTTTCTCCCCCACAAATTCATCAAAAGAGCATTTAAACGTCGAGTAAATTCCACAAAACAACTTCTGAATGCCGGCAGAGGACATCAGGCACCCAGAAAAGCAACCCAACTCTTCGAAAGGAGGTAGGAAAAAATATTAAAGACAATAAAAGAGACGAAAGAGGGAGGGACAGAGTTCCGTCCCGGGAAGGGAGTCTTAAAAAGAGAGAAGTTTCCAAACACCAGGAAACCTTCTCACTGCCGAATCCGTGCCGAGCTTTGGAAGCACAGAGGGCAACATAACAGGGAGAAAAAATAAATAAACAATTAAAACTCGCAGATTGCGAGCCCTACGGTAACTCCCCCAGCGGAGAAGCAGCGCAGACGCCTGCATCCACCATTAGCAAGCGGGGGCTGGGCAGGGAGGCGCAGCGCGGGCTGCGTCGCTGAGAGTAAGAATCTGGCCTGAATACCCTGAGCACTATCTGAGCGAAATAATTTGGGCTAGCAAACCAGACTGTGGGATATCTACCATGAGAAAAGCCAGCCCTATCCGAAGACACCGCCAGCCCGCGCACGGAACAAAGGACTAAACAGAGATAGCCGGCTGCAGACCTTCCCCCTCCGGTGACAGACAGCCAGAGCCGGAAGGGGGCAATCGCAGCCCCAGAGAGACATTATCTATAAAACTGGCTTCTTTGCTAACTAAAACTTATTGGGGGTCTGGACGGTCAACATCTGCCTGAGAAGGTGCGCCGGTTTTACACCCAGATAACCGAGTGGTGGGGAGGCGATAAGTCGCAGCATTGGCGCTCGCCAAACACCTCATCACCTGAGCTGCTCGGACCTGGGAAGAGCACAAAACGCAGGCCCAACTGAGTCTGCGCCTCTGAGAACTACCTGAGTGCCTGAACCTGAGCGGCTTGGACCTGGGAGGTGCATGCAACCCAGGGCCAGCCTCGGATTGTTCCCAGCAGAACAACCTAGAGCCTGAGCAGTGTGGGCAGGGAGGCTACACGCGCCGTGAGTGGGGGCAGACCCAGTGTGGCTGAGGCACTGCGAGCGCACGCCAGTGTCATTTGTTTGCAGCATCCCTCCCTCCCTCCCCACAGCGCGACTGAACAAAGAGAAGAAATACAGCTCCGCCCACCAGAACACCGACACAAGCTTCCCTAACCAGGAAACCTTGACAAGCCACCTCTACATACCCACACACAGCGAGGAAACGCCACAATAAAGAGAACTCCACAAACTGCCAGAATACAGAAAGGACTCCCAAACTCAGCAATTTAAACAAGATGAAGAGACAGAGGAATACCCAGCAGATAAAGGAACAGGATAAATGCCCACCAAACCAAACAAAAGAGGAAAAGATAGGGAATCTACCTGATAAAGAATTCCAAATAATGATAGTGAAATTGATCCAAAATCTTGAAGTTAAAATGGAATCACAGATAAATAGCCTGGAGACAAGGATTGAGAAGATGCAAGAAAGGTTTAACAAGGACCTAGAAGAAATAAAAAAGAGTCAATATATAATGAATAATGCAATAAATGAAATTAAAAACACTCTGGAGGCAACAAATAGTAGAATAACAGAGGCAGAAGACAGGATTAGTGAATTAGAAGATAGAATGGTAGAAATAAATGAATCAGAGAGGATAAAAGAAAAACGAATTAAAAGAAATGAGGACAATCTCAGAGACCTCCAGGACAATATTAAACGCTACAACATTCGAATCATAGGGGTTCCAGAAGAAGAAGACAAAAAGAAAGACCATGAGAAAATACTTGAGGAGACAATAGTTGAAAACTTCCCTAAAATGGGGAAGGAAATAATCACCCAAGTCCAAGAAACCCACAGAGTCCCAAACAGGATAAACCCAAGGAGAAACACCCCAAGACACATATTAATCAAATTAACAAAGATCAAACACAAAGAACAAATATTAAAAGCAGCAAGGGAAAAACAACAAATAACACACAAGGGAATTCCCATAAGGATAACAGCTGATCTTTCAATAGAAACTCTTCAGGCCAGGAGGGAATGGCAAGACATACTTAAAATGATGAAAGAAAATAACCTACAGCCCAGATTATTGTACCCAGCAAGGATATCATTCAAGTATGAAGGAGAAATCAAAAGCTTTTCAGACAAGCAAAAGCTGAGAGAATTCTGCACCACCAAACCAGCTCTCCAACAAATACTAAAAGATATTCTCTAGACAGGAAACACAAAAATGGTGTATAAACTCAAACCCAAAACAATAAAGTAAATGGCAACGGGATCATACTTATCAGTAATTACCTTAAACGTAAATGGGTTGAATGCCCCAACCAAAAGACAAAGACTGACTGAATGGATACAAAAACAAGACCCCTACATATGTTGTCTACAAGAGACCCACCTCAAAACAGGGGACACATACAGACTGAAAGTGAAGGGCTGGAAAAAGATTTTCCATGCAAATAGGGACTAAAAGAAAGCAGGAGCCACAATACTCATATCAGATAAATTAGACTTTAAAACAAAGGCTGTGAAAAGAGACAAAGAAGGTCACTACATAATGATCAAAGGATCAATCCAAGAAGAAGATATAACATTTATAAATATATATGCACCCAACATGGGAGCACCGCAGTATGTAAGACAAATGCTAACAAGTATGAAAGGAGAAATTAACAATAACACAATAATAGTGGGAGACTTTAATACCTCACTCACACCTATGGATAGATCAACTAAACAGAAAATTAACAAGGAAAAAAAAAAAAAAAGAGGTGTGTAAGGCAACTGGAAATTTAAACATCACTGGATATTTGATGATATTAAGAATTTATTCTTAAAAAAAAAAAAGAAACCAATATTCATTGCAATACTATTTACAATAGCCAAGAAATGAAAGCATGAATAAAGAAGATGTGGTACATGTATACAATGAAATATTACTCAACATTAAAAGGAGTGAAATAATGCCATTTGCAGCAACATGGATAGACCTAAAGATGATCATACTAAGTGAACAAAGTCAGAGAAAGACAAATACATATGATATCACATATGTGAAATCTTAAAAAATGATATAAATGAACTTATTTACAAAACGGACAGACCCAAAGACATAGAAAACAAACTTATGGTTCCCAAAGAGGAAAGAGGGAGAGGGATAAATTAGGGATATTAGATTAATAGATACACTCCTATATATAAATCAGAAAAGCAACAAAGTCCTACTGTATAGCACAGGGAACTCTACTCAGTATTCTGTAATAACCTATAAGGGAAAGAATCTGAAAATAATATGTGTAACTGAATCATTTTGGTGTATACCTGAAACTAAAGAACACTGTGAATCAATAAAAAAAAAATAAAATAGAAAAAGGTATTACAGATCTATAGCCAAACCTAACTTTCCTCCCCTAACCAGGGCACTTGTCATCTGAGAAACTGCCAGGAAACATGGTGAAGGCTGCCTTGGGACTACCTAGATCTCTAGCATGGGGCCAGTGGAGGAAACTCAGACCTACAGTTCAATAACCTTAGTCCAGCTGGTCTTAGCTTGGAGGCGTGTTTCAATGGCTTGCTCCTTCTCTTGTTCTCCAGCCTTCCCAGAGTCCCAGAGGTATTTTCCTCAGCACCCTGGGCTGTAGACATGTTGGCTTTCTTTCATTTTCTCAAATGCATCCCTTTCCTTCCACCTCAGGGCCTTTGCACAAGCTGTTTCCTCTTCCAGGGATGTCTCCTCTCCTTCCTTCTCTCCAGTTTTTCCTTCAAGAAAGCCTTTCCTGATCCTCCTAATGAGACTACATTCCCCTACTGTACACTTATATGGCACCTTGTACCTTTCATTCATTGTATCTATCACAGCTTTAAATTGTGTATTATGCTAATATTTGAATACTTTTCTCTAAACAATTCGAATTAAGAGAGAAACCACATCTCTTTTGCTTAGAACTGTATTGCAGCCACTTGCATTGTGTCTAGAACATGGGAGGGGATCAATGAATGCCTGAGTATCCCTGCACCACTCTTCTCAGCATTGGAGGTCCCAGATCCTTACATATCTTCCCTATCTCACCCCAGAACACTGCTGTTTTCCAAGGTAACCACTTTAGCCCCTGCGTCCCAGGTGGCTCAGCTAGTAAAGAATCCACCTGCAATGCAGGAGACCCTGGTTCAATTCCTGGGTCAGGAAGTTCCCCTGGAGAAAGGATAGGCCAGCCACTTCAATATTCTTGGACTTCCCTGATGGCTCAGATGGTAAAGAATCCACCTGCGATGTGGGAGACCTGGGTTCAACCCCTGGGTTGGGAAGATTCCCCGGAGGAGGACATGGCAACCCACTCCAGTATTCTAGCCTGGAGAATCCCCATGGACAGAGGAACCTGGCAGGCTACAGTCCATGAGGTCACAAAGAGTAGGACACAACTAAGCAAGTAAGCACAGCACACATACAATCTTTAGGTATATACCACTTCTTTTTTGGATCATCATGGGCTCCTAAATTTTAGACATGGTCAGTCTATCTGAGGCCCCTCCTCCATGTCCAGATATAAGTATTAGCATCCTCCCTCCAACCACCCAAGCATCTGAACCTCCATGGACCCTTCCTGTTTCTGCCACTTTGGCAGTGGCCTGGCAGTCCTCCAGGTGTTCTGTCTTCATCATAGTATTAAGCAGGAAATATTATTAATGTTCTAGGATATCCTGTGCTCTTTATATACAAAATGAGAATAACAGTAGCCATTGCAAAGGGTTGATTGAGCATTAAATGAGATATTCTGCATCCACAATACACTGCTCAGGCAATAAATGCTTAGAATTTTTATTACTACTAATAACTGAAAAAATTCTATCAGTAGTCACTTCGGCAGCACACCTACTAAAATTGGAATGATACAGAAAAATTACCATGGCCTCTGTGCAAGGATGACACACAAACTGGTAAAGCATTCCATATTTTTAATGAAAAATATCCCACTGGACCCCACAAAATATTTTATTGCTTCAGTTTGTACTTACTGAATAAGATGATGGGAAGCTAATACGGATTCAATAATAATCTTAGATGAGCTCACACTTTATTGGTTGCAACAACAATAAATCCAATAGTATGTCTAGAAGTGGAAAACCATGCTTATTTCCATTCTCAGAAAATGCACAACATGTCTAAGGATTTAAGGCTTCTTTGCAACAATTCCATGCCCTATTCCTCCCACACTGGGTCCTCAAGCTGAAAGTACAAGTTCGGGAAATGGTACCCATAGAGTCTCTCCTCTCTTATTTTCATTTTTTCTTAGTATGCTCTGTCAAAAGAGCTGGGATACTACCCCTTTGGTCAGAAGTTATTGCTGTTCAGTCATAAATAGGTCAGAACTCTCAGCCCATCTACTTTAGGGCCGAAAACTTGGAAGAGGTCAAAGCTGAACCCTAGTAAGGATGGGAGTTAGGGAAGGGAATCTCACTGTGATTGTTATCCCACCAGAGAGGTTGTGACAAACTAGAGAGGAAAGCAACTCATGTGTTAATTTTTTTTCACTCAGCAAGCCTTTATTGAACACCCTACCATGTGTCAGGAACTTAATTTAGCTAAGGACTTCCTAGCAGTGTGACCTGAGGCAAGTTAATTGATTTTCCCATTCTCAGATTGTTGCCTGTGAAATGGAGATGATCACTGTGCTGAGACAGGTATTCACTAGGATAATACGCACAGGGAGTGACACACAGGCCAGATGTGATGCAGTGAGTGTTCACTGCTGCTGTTCACGTGGAACAAGATGGACGCAGTGTTGCCATCAGGGCATTTTGAGTCAAATGGGACACAGAGAAAAGCATGCAGGAAATTATAGTAGCAACTGATAGAAGGAGCAGAGGGAGTGCTACAAACACGTAAAAGAGACACCTAATTCAGACTTCCTGGGAAAAACATCTAAGGCTTAAACTGAGACATTAAGGGTGAGTAGTAGTGTTAAAGAAAAGATTATTCTGGTACTTGTTAAAAATGGTAAGGAAGACTTTTCTTCAAGAGGATCTATTGGCAGAAGGGGAGAAAGCTCAGGCTCAACTCTAAATACCATGGGAGTGGAGATTTATAGCCAAGGAGCAGCACAGGGGGCAGAGGATGGAAAATCATGAAGAGGGTAGGATAATTCTTGCTAAACTAACCAAACAGGATTCTTGATGAGGGCAGGCCAGGGGGATCAGATACCACTGGGAAATGGTGGGTAGGGGATGAGGAGAGGTGATCAGATATTGAGGGTGATCAAATATCGAGGGTGAGGGAGTACAGCTAAATCAACTTCAGAGGATTCCAGCTAAAATTGGACTCTATGAGGATAGAGACCAAAGCCCAGGGCCCAGTCCAGCTGAGTAGAAGGCTCAGAGGAGGCCAACAAAAGCCTGGTTAGAAAGGCAAATAGAAACACATTCTCTCTTCTCCTACAAAGAACACCCCATTTCCAGAGAGGGAGTAACCTCTGTTGCACAATGGAATTACCCAGGGATCTTAACATACACTGATGCCTAGGTCCTACCCCAAGAGGTTCTTAACTAACTGGTATGGCAAGCAGTCTGAGCTCTGGGTTGGGTTTTTGTTTGTTTTCCAGATTTATTGAGATATAATTGACATATAATGGTGTATAAGGTGCAATGATTTGATCTATCTATCTATCTATCTCTCTCTATATATATAGTGAAATGTTCATGGCACTAAAGTTCCTTAACACATCCTTCACCTCACGTAATTACCATTTTGTTATTGCTGTTACACAATATTGTTTGGAGAAGAAAATGGCAACCCACTCCAGTATGCTTGCCTGGAGAATCCCATAGACAGAGGAGCCTGGTGGGCTACAATCCATGGTGTCACAAAGAGACATGACTGAGCAACTAACACACAATATTGTTAACTACAGTTACCATGCTGCACATTAGATCCCCAGAACTCACTGCTCTTATGACTGGACATTGGACATTGGTATCCTTTGACCAACATCTCCTCATTTCCCCCACCTCTCAGCTCCCAGCAACCACCAATCTGCTGTTTCTGAGTTGGCTTTTTCAGATTCCACACAGTATTCGTCTTTCTCTGACTTATATGACTTAGTATGATGAAGTTAACATTCACCCATGTTGTCACAAATGTCAGGATTGCTTTTTATGGCTGAGTAATATTCAATTGTGAAGGGAAAATATGCATATATACATGCATGATATTTTCTTCAACCATTCATCCATCAATGGTCATTTAGGTTATTTCCATGTTTGGACATTGTGAATAATGCTGCAACAAACTTGGGGTGTAGATATCTCGATGAAGTAGTAATTTCATTTTCTTTGGATTAATACCCAGAAGTAAAATTACTGGATCATATGGTTGTTCTTTGGAGGAATCTCCTTACTGTTTTCCATTGTGGCTATACCGATTTGTAGTTCCACCAAAGTGTACTACGGTTCCCCTTTCTGCACATCCTTGCCAGCATTTGTTATTTCTTGCCTAGTAGAAATGGCAATTCTAACAAATATGAGGTGATAGCTTGTTGTGGTTTTGGTTTATATTTCCTTGATGATTAGTGATGTTGAACATTTTTTCATGTACTTATGGGCCATTTATATGTCTTCTCTGAAAAAAATGTCTATTTAGGTCCTCTATTTTAAAATCAGATCACTTGGGGTGTTTTCATCTTGTTTTGTTTCTTATTAAGTCACATGAGTTCCTTACATAGTTTGGATATTAACCCCTTATCTGATATATGATTTTCAAATACTTTCTCACATTCCATGGATTGCCTTTTGATTTTGTTGACTGTTTCTTTCACTGTGCATAAGCCTTTTAGTTTGATATAGCTCCACTTGTTTATATTTTGCTCTTGTTGCTTGTGCTTTTATTGTCATATTTTTTCAAAAATCACTGCCAAAACCAATGCCACAGAGCTTTTCCCCTAAGTTTTCTTCTATAAGTTTCATGATATCAGGTTGATGCTTAAATTCTTAACCCATTAGAGTTAATTTTTTAAGTGGTGTAAGATAGGGATCAAACTTCATTCTTCTGCATGTGAATATTCAGTTTTCCAAACATCATTTATTGAAGAGACCATATTTTCCCCAATGAGTATTCTTGGTTTCCTTGTCAAAAATGTTTCTGGTCACTCAATTCTATTTCACTGGTCTATATGTCTGTACACCAGTACTGCACTGTTTAGATTATTATAGCTTCATAATATAGTTTGAAATCAGAGAGTGTGATGCCTCCAGTTCTTATCTTTGGGAGGTAAGGATGGTACCACATGCAAATAAATAAATATGACACACCACTTTAATAGAATGCAAGATAAAAATTATATGATCACTTGAATATATGCAGAAAAAGTATTTGACAAAATTCAGCATCCTTTCATGATCAAAACTCAGCAGAGTGGGTATGGAGGAATACTTTGACATAATACTTTATACTTTGACATAATAAGGCCGTATATGACAAACCCACAACTAACAACATACTTAATGATGAAAAGTTAAAAGCTTTCGATCTAAGATCAAGAACAAGACAAGGATGCCCACATGCACCACTCTTATTCAACACAGTAGTGGAAATCCTAGCCAGAGCAAATAGGAAAGAAAAAGGAATTAAAGGCACTCAATTGGGAAAGAAGCAACATTGTGTCTGTTCACAGATGAGGTGATCTTGTTTACAGAAAAATTTAAAGACTCCATCAAAATTGTTAAAACTAAAAAATAAATAAATAAAGAATGAAATTGCAGGACTCAAAATCAAAATATAAAAATCACTTGTGTTTCTATATACCAAAAATGAGCTATCTGACAAAACAATCCCATTTATAATAGTATTGAAAACAATAAAACAAGAATACATTTAACCAAGGAAGTGAAAGATTCAAACACCAAAACTATAAGACACTGATGAAAGTAATTGAAGAAGATAAAAATAAATGGAATGATATCCTGTGTTCATGGATCAGAGAAGCTAATATTATTATGTCTATATTACTCATATTACCAAATTACCCATATTACCCATAGAATCATTGCAATTCCTATCAAAACTCCAGTGGCATTTTTCACAGAAATAGAAAATACAATTCTAAAATTTGTATAGAACCACAAAGGACCCTGAGTAGCTCTGGGGTTTTTAAAAGTTCCCCTGGTGATCCTATGTTCAATCAGAACTGTGAACCTCTAAGTCTTTTCAAAGCCAGGATGGGGCCTTTGCCCCTAGCATATCAAGCTCTTATCAAATTGACCCATTACCTCCAGAGATACAGAATACAGTTAGCCCTCTATATACACGGGTTCCAAAGCCTTAGATTCAACCAATCTCAAATTGAAAATATTCAGGGGGGAAGAATTCCAGTGAGTTCCAAAAACCAAAACTTGAATTTCCCCACAATGTTAAGTATTTTTATAGCATTTAAATTGCATTAGGTACTTTAAGAAAGAGCTGATCTGAAGTCTATGGGAGGATGTCCATGGGATTTCCCTGGTGGTCCAGTGGTTAACAACTCACCTTGCAATGCAGGGGACATTGGTTTGATCCCTAGTTGGGGAAGTAAGATTCCACATGTCACGGAGTGACTAAGACCACATGCCCCAACTACTGAAGCCCGCACGCTGTAGAGCCCAGGTCACACGACTAGAGAGCCTGTGAGCCACTACAGAGTCCATGTGCTGCAACAAAATATTCTGCATGATGCAAGGGATCATTCCTGTGTGCGGCAGCTAAGACCTGATGCAGCCAAATAAGAAAGGAAAGAAAGAGAAGTCCATGGCAGACACTCAGAGCTTAAATGCAAATACTATGCCATTTTATATAAGGAACGTGAGTATCCATAGATTTTGGTGTCTGTGGGGCGGGGTTGGGGTGGGATCGGGGGTTCTAAAATCAACTGTCCAACAGATACCAAGGGGCTACCGCATTCTCTCTTGTGAAGTCAATGATAATCACACTGAAGTGGAAGAGTACATGCTACTCAGACTTTAGTGCATAGGAATCACCTCATCATTGTGTTAAAATGCAGATTTTGATTCAGTAGGTCTGGACTGGGGCCTGAGAGAATTTCTAAAAAGCTTCCAGATGTTGATGATACTGAATTTCAGACTGGAACCTGAGTAGCAAGGACCTACATCTAAAACCATTCCAGTATTTCCAAATTTGAAATAATGTTTCTTAATTACACAGAAAAGCACAACAGAAAAGCATACTCCTCAAAGACAATGGGGTATGGTATGACCATCCCTGTTTGAATGCTGAGCTTTGTTTTACGGAGGCCAGTAAGTTTGCTGTAAAACTAAGAGCTATACAACAAACTAGGTTTGAGCTATTGGTCTTCATTACAAAAGTGGAAATGTACATTTTCAGGAAACAGCTCCTTATGGAATGTCCTGAAAAGCACTGAGGAGGAAGAGGCCAGAGACACATCCACAGAGAAATCAATAGAACATAATCGTAAATTTTAATCTTTGGATTCAGACTTCTTGGGTTTAAAACTGTCTACCATTTTCTAACTCTGTACTCCAGGCCCAGGTAATAAACCTCTCTGCTTCAGTTTCTTCATTTATGAAATAAAGAGAAGAACCTATTTCCTTGAGTTGTTGTGACAGTTAACATAATGAATGTTTGCAAGGAGCTGAGAAGAGTGTGTCTCTGGCATATCCTGGGCTTCCCTGGTGGCTCAGATGGTAAAGTGTCTGCCTGCAATGTGGGAGACCCAGGTTCGATCCCTGGGTCAGGAAGATCCCCTGGAGAAGGAAATGGCAACCCACTCCAGTACTCTTGCCTGGAAAATTCCATGGACAGAGGAGCCTGGTAGTCTACAGCCCATGGGGTCACAAAGAGTCAGACATGACTGAGCGACTTCCCTTTCTTTCTTTCTTTCTTATCACATCCTATATGATCATAAAAAGGTGGCCATGATTACCTGGTTTACCCTGGTTGTATTTTCACTTTGTAAGGTACAGACTGTGATTTTTGTGAGTTCACTGCTGGTTCACCCCATCTTTGAGAGCACTCTGCCCAAACTCCTCTGTCTGTGGCTGCTCCCCTGAATCTCCTATGATTACATCATTCAACTCTTTGCCACATGGCTCTGCATTCAGCTACTACTGTGTACCTACTAATACTAACCACTGTGCTAAGCACCAGGCCACAGAAGACACACCTTCTGCCCTCAAGAAACTCAGGCAGCAAAGGTGAAGCAACAAGAATCATGATGATCTCTCGTGATCAGAGTTGTCAGACAGGAACAGACTGAGGTTGGAGGATTGCCGAACAGCCCCTCCTTTTGCCTTATTTAATGACTGCCTTTGGCTTTCAAATTCAGGACTGCAACAGTGTTTTATTATAAAGAGTTACCATTTGACCCATAAACTTCTTATCTGCAGTTTTCACTTATGTAAAATTCAACAATGTAAAATTTTATTAATACTGTACCACTGAAGTCATATGTTTTCAGTCCACTGAAAATGATTGTTATAAGATAAGACTCAACGTCAGATATGCTATTTTTTCACTGCCATCTAAATCAGGAGTCGGCAAGCTTTTTTTGGAAAGAGCCAGATGGTAAATATCTCAGACTTTGTGGGCCATATTCTCACTGTCTCTACTCCTAGACAATCCATAAATGATTGGGTGGGGTTGTGTTCTAATAAAACAGTTGATGAAAGCAGGCAGTTGGCCTGGAGGTCTTGGTCTGTTGATCTTTCAACCTACGTGCCCATTTTTCACTTCACATATTCCTCACTCAAACACTGGGAACAGTATTTCCTCACTTTCAAAGATAAAATGGTCTCACTGTCTCATTTGCATTTGTTATCTTCATTACTCATGAAATGCTTATTTACATAAATCTGTAAGCTGATATATCTAGAAAACAAAGTGTTTTCATCTTTGTCTTGAATATGATAATTCTAATAGTTAGAGCTGTTTCTTACAGTGACCAGAAAATTTTCAGAAGGAAAACTCTAAGCATTGTAAGAGAATTCAACATTTTTTTGAAACTTAAATGAGGAAACTACAGAGAGATCACTTACCTTTACAGGCCTCAGGGAACTGTGGTTACAAAAGTGAACTTTTGCTAAACCACCCAGTCCAATTCTGGTTTCACCATTTAGTAGCTGGTGAGTTGTTAACCATTCAGTGCCTCATTTCTTCACCTACAAAATGGGGATATTAAGGTTCCTACTTCATAAGGTTATGGTGGAGATTATCAGGTAAACTGCATAATACAAATAGAAAACAATGTGTACAGTAAGCTTACCCAACAAACGTAGCTATTGCTTTTGTTCTTTTCATTCCTGAATGTGAAGCGTGACCTTACCCTGGGCTTACTTTACTTTGTCTCTACTAAGAAATATGGGGACCTTCTTCTTATGCTGCAACCCCATCAGGTGCAGCAACGATGTGTTGGTTTTACTGTGGAAAGTTAAAATTGTCCTCAACCAAATGAAAGTCAATTTGTGATCCCTCTGCTCTGACCTTGAGAACATTTCTTAAGCTTCAGCTATGCACCTTGGGGTGGCTTTCATCTACATTGGGATGTTTCTAAGGCAGTTAAATGAAACATTAAGAGGGTCATATGCATATCAGCATTAAGACCACATTGAGTATTTGGTGGATATTCTTAGAGATTTGTTTGTTTTTGTTGTTATTTTTGTTGATTCCACTTCATTTCTACTCCTGTTATCCCTACTGAGATGTGTTTTGTGGTTGGAGTTAAGGCCTAGTTCAGTTCAGTTCAGTTGCTCAGTTGTGTCTTACTCTTTGTGACCCCTTGGACTGCAGCACTCCAGGCTTCCCTGTCCATTACCAACTCCCAGAGCCTGCTCAAACTCATGTCCATCAAGTCGGTGATGCCATCCAACCATTTCATCCTCTGTCATCCCCTTCTCCTCCTGCCTTCAATCTTTCCCAGCATTAGGGTCTTTTCCAATGAGTCAGTTCTTCGCATCAGGTGGCCAAAGTATGCATTTGGTGTCTTTCAACTAAAGACCCAGAAATCCTCTCTCTGTGTACACTATGATTTTCCAGCAATCACCATGCTTTGCAGACTTGAGTCAGGTTAGAATACTATAGAGAGAGAGTGTGATATCTAAGAGAAAGGGCAGCTTTGCTGGATAGACAGCCCTTTAATCAGGTCCTATGTGCAAATGTGCTTTGAACTATTAAGCAGGAAGCAACAATTATATATAATGTACCTATTTTTGCCTCTGGCCTATTCTCAGACAGTACTGTCTAGTAAAACTTTCCACAATAATGGAAATGTTCTATATCTGTGCTGCCCAACACAGTAGCCACAAGCTCCATGGAATTATTGAGTACTTGAAGTGTAGCCAGTGTGAGTAAGGAACTAAAGTTTTAATTATTTTCAGTCTAAATCATTTAAATGTCACTGGCCATGGTGCAGGGCATGTTGCATGTGTTAAAACAAAACAATCTTGTAAGGCAAGTCATATGTGCCCTCCCCCTTTAAAAAAGAGGGTGAAATCTCAGAGAAGTTAAGGAACTTTCTAAGAGTCACAGAGCTAGCAAGTGGCATGTGGTAAGACAGAATTCATATCCCCGTTTCTCTGATGTCATGCCCAGGGGTTCTTCTTCCACATCAAACTATATAGCACTGTGCTATATTGTATTATATTATACTGTATTATATTACATTATATTCTGTTAAGTTGTTGTTGTTGTTCAGTCACTAAGTCGTGTCCAACTCCTTGCGACTTCATAGACTGTAGCCCACCACGCTCCATGGGGTTCTCTAGGCAAGAATACTAGAGTGGGTTGCCATTTTCCTCCCCAGGGGATATCTTCCCAGGCCAAGGATCAAACCTGTAACTTCTCCATTGGCAGGCAGATTCTTTATCACTGAGCTACCAGGGAAGCTCTTATGTTATGTTACAGTATGTTATATTTTACTATTATTCCCTTGAAATCTATCATTACAACTAAATATTGTTATATGGAGATAAAATATACTCTAACCCATTCTCTCTAGCAAAACAAGATTAGCAAACTTGACATGTACCAAAGGAAAGAATTCACAACTGCCTATGGATAACCCAGTAGCCCCTTTTCTCTGAAGAGACTTCAGAATAGGTCCTGACCTTGCTTTTTGATTCTTGCCACTGAGACAATGGAAGATGACCCCAAAAGAACAGTCAGCTATCACAGCAAACTGGTAGTTTGGGGGCAGTAGCTTATTTCTTCCAGCAGACTTAGATGGATTTGATTTCCCAACACATGTTTATGGATGTGCTCTCCTGCGTCCCGCACACACAGAGCCATTTCCCTTTTGAACAGCTTGTCTCTTACATCTTGTAGTAATTTATCTGCATGCTCCCTGCCAACTGGTTTGTAGGGAAAACATATTTGATGCATAACAATAGATCATTTGGGGATAAATCAAACTCTTAATGAAGTCCTGCTTCTCTTCAGCCAGGCATTTTACTCAGAAGTCTCTCTTGGGCTCTGGTGACTTGAGGAAAGGGAATGTGGGTGCCCCAATCTTCGAGACAAGTAGGCACATAGAAAGCTGAATTTCTCTAAGACAAGACTAACGACACGGCATCCCTAGGGTCCCTTCTCGTGGAGTCCAACTGAAACCACTGAAGTTGGATTGGAGACTAGAGCCTGGAGACAGTTCAGATTAGACCTATGTTTGGAAGAAATGAGAGATCTATTTTGCCCAAAGCCTCACACTTTCCTTGGAGGAAAGCCATGGCCGCCCACACACCCTTGTCTTTCCCAGTTCCTGTAAGGAAAAAGAAAGTTACGAGGAGATAGAAAGTATAAAGAAAAGGGGGAAAGGGGCAGGGGGGGAAAAGAGTGAGCTGAACAGAAAATCTTTTTTAAAAAAAGGAAGAAGGAAATGAAATAGTCAGGAGACACTGAGCAGGAAGGATGAGGGAAAGAAAGGAGAAAAGAAATACATCAAAAGCTTCCATTAAAAACCATATGTATCAAAAATACTGTTACTAGTTGGTTCAAGTTGCGTGTCGGCCATGTGCCAAACTAGGTGCTCCTAGGCACTGCTAAGGCCCCAGTGAGACCTGCAAAGTCCACAAAAGCCTCAGTTACTGTCACCAAAGCCCTTATCCTGAGCATCTACACCACAGACGCTACTAGCGAACTATACAATCTGTCTTACAGCTATTTTTCTCTGGATATCCAGAATTGGAGGAGTCAGAGGGGGAAGGCACACTGGGAGAATCGGAGTAACTGATATAAAATGTTTAATCATATCAGTCTGTCCTCATTTGAGGACATGCATCACCCATAGACAGACTTAAATGCCAAGTAAAACACGTCTTGTGCTTTGAGTCTGAACTCATGAACTCCCCCCGGGAGCCCTGTAGGGGCTGGTATATGCTTTTCATAGAGTTGGGGGGTGCATTTAAAGCTAAATTCTGTGATTGTTTTCTAAGGAGAAAAATGAGCTGTGTTGGTGCTTTTCTTTAGCAAATGAGGAACTCTTTCATCAAGTCAACCCCTTTCCCCAGTCTTCTCTGGCTCCACTGCCTCCAGGATCAAGTCCAAACCCTTTGTCCTGAAATCCAAGGCCTTCCACAGGCTGGCTCCAGACGGCCTTATCAACAGTGTTTTTCCACCGCTCTCCACTGTGAATTATCAAGTCCAGTGAAGCTGGTCTGCGCCCTCTTTCCTACCCCAAGACACACATGTACTGGCCCTGAGAGGACAGCTGCTGAGAGGATGGCTGCTTCAGCTTCCGATGCCTTTGGTCCCAGATTCCTTCCACATGGAGTGCCCCTCGCTTCCATTAAAACTCACCCTCTTCTAAACCCTATGTAAACTTCAAAGCCCTACTTTGAAGGCCAGTCTCCTTGGGAAGAATTCTCTGACCATCCAAATCCACAGTGACCTCTTCCTTCTCTGCCCCTTCATGATATTCAATTTTAGTTCCACTATGAAGGCGTGGGCTGCCGTCTATGGGTTCGCACAGAGTCGGACATGACTGAAGCGACTTACCAGCAGCACCAGCATGAATAGGCGGCTACAGGTTGTCATTCAATGACGCTTCAAGTCCCTGGGAAGGAGATCTCTCTGTCCTGCTATGCTTCCACTTCTCGGGCTTTCCTTTCTGGTCTCCTCCCTTCATGCCCATCAACACTGCCCAGCTGTCAGTGCCTCCTTGTAAACTGGTCTCCATCTGTCATCTCTCCTTCTCATTTGCTAGGAAGCCAGATTACCAAATTGCCCCCAACCCCAGTGTGAGAGAGTCACTGCCTCACCTCTCTTCCCTAAGGATGACAGGATGGGCAAGTATTGACTATAGTGTTTATTTCACTGTTTGGTTATAAAAATTCATGTACGCTTTCTGTCTTCTCCAAGGGATCATAAGTTCCTTGAGTGTAGGGATTCAGCCATGTCTGTTTCCCACTCAGTGCCTCCAACAGTACTCAATACATGATGTACTCAATACATGTTTATGAAAATAATACTCAATAAACATTTATGAAATATATTTTTATCATGATTGCATTACTCCACTGTGCCTTAAATATAGGCATATGCTGAATGAAGGCTCAGAGAGCCTTTCTGGGAGCCATTTCTCATTTCTCCAGTCATTTCTGGAGAAATAAGAAAGATCTGAAACATTTAGGTTGGGGGGGTCTTCTCTCTCCTGTGCCTGGCTTCATTCTCACATGGGCTTTTCTCTCATGCTAGTGTGGTTCCCCAGAGGAAGTTCAGGGTATTATTTCCCTAAGCACAGTGGATATAGGACAAGTGGGGTGACTGTCTCCTAGCTCATCAACACCCAAGGAGGAGAAACCAAGTACAGCAGGTCACCAGAACTAGAACTGAGCGTGATATCAAGGGGCAAGTCTGTGCTCTCAACCTCTCAGGGCCACCTCATGTCTCATCATTGCCTCTTTTGGTACACAATTTAGTCTCCTCCCTAAGTGGATTTTCTCCACCAGGCAGCTCAGCTCACTCAGGCTTTGTCTTGCTGTGATGCTAAATGCATTTCGTAATCTCTCAGTTTTCTCCCCCACTAGCTGGCAAGGGTTGCTCAATTTTCTAATTCCAACACTGTGAGTGAAGGATGCCATTATCCTTGCCTGCTTTTCCTTGCCAGGCCAGAAGTCCCTGGCAAGCTTCAAGACGGGCCAACTTTGATTCAGGTACCATCCAGGGTGAAGTCAGCTATGGTTGAGACGTGGGTGGGCTGGAGGGAGAGGGGACATCAGAGAAAATATGGCAGCCTAAGCCCACCCTGTCAGCAGAGCCCATGGGCAGGTATAAACCCCCTTTCATTGGACATTGGACTTATTTCTGAAGACAGACACTGTCATAGCAGGGTAGAAAACCTGATTCCTACAGACAAGCAGTATAAATGAGTACAGCAGGCTGGTGCAGAGCAATGGGAGATGGTGGCTCCAGCAATTGTTAACATGTGGAAATGTTGCCAGAACTTTCCATTTTTAAAGAGAAGCCGTAAGCATGGATTTTAGTGTGAAGTTCCTGAGTTTAAAGCTCAGCCAAACTTATCTGTTCAAGCCAAACCAAACTGATCTGAGGGCCATTGTTAGCTCCAGCTGTCAGTTTGCAGCTCCTACTTTAAAAACTGAGGTCCCGAGGCAGATCGCCTGAAAGTTAGGTAAATGACCTCTGAGCAAGTGGCCCCTTATTATAATTCATTTCCTTTTACTCTAGTTATTTGCATAGTAACCGCCCGCCTCCCATTTTGTGTCTATTGACTAACTTATTAAAATGTTACTCACTTTGGATTGCTCTGCTTTTGCATCATTTCAGAACCCTTCCAACTTCTTGCCCAAGTTCCCATAGTACCACCTTCAACCAGGAGAAGACAAGGCTCCAGGGGGATTTTAGTTTGAGGTTTCATGAAAGGTCAACTTGGGAATATGATTCTTTGTTAATGACCTTCTTGTCAGGTTTCTCAAAGACCACCCAGGCCTCTGGCTTGAAGATAAAGCCAGGACTAAGGGCCAGCTGGGTAATCGGAAAAAGCAAATCTCATGCCTTGGGAGCTGTGGAAGGTAAATTTTGCAAGGTTGGATACAGAAGCCAGAAGAATAGGCATGTCTGTTTGTCTCGGGAGGGGGTGAAGAGATGGAAAGCGGAAACATGTGATTACTGGGTTGACTAGTCACAGGATTTATCAAACTTTATTGATAATTCTCTGTAATGCCCAATGATTACAGCAAATTTCCAGCAGCAATGAATCTTGGCTGTTCCTTTCAATCAGGAACAAAACTAGTCCACAGGGTAAGTGATGTTTAAGTGTCTCTCCAAGAGAAAGATGGATGTGGCCCTTGGCTAGTTTCTTCAGAAATATCTGGTTTAGGAAGAACCAATGTCTAACATTATTTTTATATGATAAGATTGGGGAGAATGAAATCCTTGAAGGCCAGTTCAATGTCATATCCCTGAGATGAGCCTTGAGAAATATAGTCCCTGCAAACCTCTCCTAGAGCATACCTGGGCTGTGGTCTCTCCTCTTCTTTTTCAAACCCTGTGGGTGTGACTGTGTGTGTTTTCTTGAAACATGGTATTCATATATTTGTATAGAAAAGAGTACACACTTGTTAAGTGTTCCTCTGAATAAATAATCACACAATGAACATATCCATATAACTACTACCCAGGCTAAGAAATAGAATACTATCAGTACTTAAGTTCCCCTACTAAGTCCCTTTCCAGACATGGGGCCCTCCAACTCCCCACATATAGTCACATCTCGATTTCTAATGCCATAGATTTAAAAATGCCTATTTTTGAACTTCATATAACAGAAACCATATTATGCATATTTTGTGTCTGCTTATTGCAATGGTCAATTCATTTCATTGCTGTGTAATATTCTACCATATGACTACAATACAATCTTTCCATTTTACTATTGATGAAGATACGACTTATTTCAAGTTTGGGGCCATTACAAATAACGCTGCTATGAAATTTTTGTTCAGACTTTAGGTACCTTTGTGCATGAATTTCTATTTGGTCTATATCTAGGAGTGAAAGTGCTGGCTTATAGGATAGATGTATTTCAACATGGGAAGATATCATTAAACAATTGTCCAAAATGGTTATACCAATCTAAACCAATGTGCAAGAATTCCTTTTGGCTTGGCCTTTCATTTTTTAAAGACAAACTTCATCTCCTACCTACCTCCCCATCAAGTCCTCCTTCACTCCATTACCACTCATTCGCTGCCTGCTTTTGCAATTTCTTTAGCACTTAACAGCATTTTCCAAAATTCTCTGATACTGAGTCACCTAAAGAACATGCTAAAATTAAAAATTTCTGGAGACCACCCTGGTAAAGCACCGGGGGAAGCTGCATGGTTCATCAGAGCCCCAGTTGATTCTGATCATCAGAGGAGTCTGAGGAATAGCAAATATCATAGAATTTAAGAGAAACAGATAAAAGTGGTCCCAAGGTATGATCAGGAGAAGGGAGTACAGAGGATGAGATGGTTGGGTGGCATCATCGGCTCAATGGGTATGAGTTTGAACAAGCTCTGGGAGATGATGAAGAACAGGGAAGCCTGACATGCTGCAGTCCATGGGGTCGCAAAGAGTCGGACACAACTGAGGGACTGAACAGCAAGGTATGATCACTCTAGTTAGGAATAATACCTAAATATGATTGGTCACTTATTCAGCTTCACTCAATATTCTTTTCCTGCCATCCTCCTCACCATGCCCATCTCCAGCCCCAAGAATTTCAGAAAATGTAGATCCTAGAGACTTCGCCTACTAATCTACCAAGCTATGTGGCCTTGCTGTCCTTGGATAGCAGCAGCAGCACTTGGAAGCTGTTAGCAAAGCAGAACCTCAGGCCCGCCCCAGACTTCCAGAACCAGTATCTGAAGTTATTTAAGACCCCCAAGGGATTTGTATCCACAGAACAGTTTGAGAAGCATCACTTTGTTCTGTGTGTGAGGGGAAGTGCACCAGATAATTTGGGTGATCCTAGGACCTAAGCAATATAGAAAGGCACGAGCTTTGGAACCAGACAGTTTTCAGTGAGTCCCAGCTGATAGGGAAGTTACTTAATATCTACCTTATCTAAAATCATCTGTAAAGAGGAGCTAATAATCCCTACCACACTGAGATGTTATGGGGATTAATGAAGTGACCTCAGTAAAGTATCTGCTTCATAGTTAGGGCTCCCCCGTTGATGGCAATTTGCTTTGCACAGTGCCTGGTACAATAAAAAGCACTCCAAATGCTGTAACTACTGTGGTTTTGGTGGAAGTGGTACAGATAACATTATTATTATTAGCCTCAAGGAACTTACAATTCAGGAGAAGGAAACACAGTTAAGCACATAAAAAGTTTAGGGAAGATGAAAGATTATAACTACAAAGGGTTGTTATAGTTCAGTCGCTCAGTCATGTTGCGACCCCATGGACTGCAACATGCCATGCTCCCTATCTCTTGGAGTTTGCTCAAATTCATGTCCATTGAGTCGGTGATGCTATCTAACCATCTCATCCTCTGTCACCTGCTTCTCTTTTTGCCTTCAATCTTTCCCAGCAGCAAGGTCTTTTCCAATGAGTTCGCTCTTTGCATCAAGTGGCCAAAGTACTGGAGCTACAGCATTCAGCATAAATCCTTCCAATGAATATTCAGGGTTGATTTCCTTTAGGACTGACTACAAAAGGGTCCTTCTCCAAATTGGAGATCCTACAAGAATCAAGATTCTAAGCATGTAAATATTAAATATATTTCAAGGCAGGGCAACTAACATATCTAATCATTTAGCCTATGTAAGGCACACATTTAACATTACCTCATTCGATACACCCAACTACAAATGAGACAGATACTATTCAAATTGCTCCCACTTAGTAAAGGAAAACAATAGAGCCCCACAAGGTTAGATAATTTGCCCAAGGTCACCTTAATATTAAGAGGTGGAGCCAAAATTCACTTCACTGACTCCAGAGCACATACTCTTAATGATGGTGATTCTGAACAATTTTCTTCACATGACTTAAGATTCTTAGAAAGCAAGGGAAACCACTGTGGCTGGAGTGAGTTGAGGGGCTTCACAGAAGAGACACTGATTCACCCAGAGCTGCATAGACTCAGCAAAACTGGGCAGAGAGGTATTCAAGAAAAATATACTCTCCTAATTCCAGCAGCATTTCGGATGCACAATTACATCTCTTCACAAAGTGTGTTCACAAACACTCATCCAGGGCTTGTTGTTGTTTAGTTACTAAGTTGTATCTGGCTCTTTGTGGTCCCCATGGACTGTAGTCCGCCAGGCTCCTCTGTCCATGAGATTTTCCAGGCAAGAATACTGGAGTGGGTTGCCGTTTCCTTCTCCAGGGGATCCTCCTGACCCAGGGACTGAACCTTCATCTCCTGAATTAGCAGGCAGATTCTTTACCACTGAGCCACCTGGGAAGCCCCATTCAGGGCTACTGAGCTAGAATATAAATTTTCTCTGTCTTGATAATCTTAATGTCTATAGCTTCTAATTTAATCCTACGACTACCATATGAAGTTGCTATCTTTGTTTTGCAGGTAAGAAAAATAGAGGCAGATACTCAGAAACTCCCATTGAAACTACCGTTGAAGGCAACTACCATTTGTCCCTTTAGGAAGATCTGGAGGCTATAGAGTGACCTATCATTATGATGTGCTGGAAATGGAAGAGTTCCCTGGATGCAGAACCTACAAGAAATTCTTGGGATAAGCTGGCCACCCCGATAGAGATCTAAACACAACATCCATGCTTGCAGTAAGATGCTGCCACTGGTTAAACCAAAGGCTGTGTGTGTGTGTGTGTGTGTGTACATGCACACACTAAGGTAGGGTGTGCTACTCTCACCAGAGATCCAATACTCCACACCTTACCCACCCATGACCTGCTCTCTGCTTAGTCCCCAGTGACTTCATGGTCAAAGGGACAGACTCTCCTTCTCTGAACACTGACTGTAGCTCAAAATTTTCTCTCTACTCATTTCTTCCTTTTAAACTTGCTGCAGTGTATGTCTAGGGCATGTGATGTGCCAACACAGAGATGAATAGAACAGGTAAAATTCTCGCTTTCAAGGAAATTACTTTATTAGCAGGGCTTTGAAAATTGCTGGGGTGAGGTTGGGAGGGTTTTGGTGGGAGGGATTCTGGAAGAGCCAGAGATTGTTCAAGTCACATTAGAACAACTTTCTGACAATCAGAAATAAATCTTGGTTCTTTTTTTTTTTTTAATTTTATTTAATTTTTAAACTTTACATAATTGTATTAGTTTTGCCAAATATCAAAATGAATCTGCCACAGGTATACGGGGCTGACCTTGCATAAACAGACATTGTCTAGCTCCATGGTCTGACTACTGAATCTTTCAAAAAGAGAATAACCAATAGACTGACCTTTGCTTTCACAATGTGCATGCTGTGCTAAGTTACTTTAGTCGTGTCCGGCCCTTTGTGACCCCATGGACTGTAGTTTGCCAGCTCCTCTGTCCATGGGATTCTCCAGGCAAGAATACTGGAGTGGGTTGCCAAGTCCTCCTCTAGGGGATCTTCCCCACCTAGGGATCGAACCTGCATTTCTTATGTCTCTTGCATTGGCAGACAGGTTCTTTACCACTCGAGCCACCTGGAAAGCCCTTGCTTTCACAATCAGTTGTTTAGTCACTCAGTTGTGTCTGACTCTTTGTGACCCCATGGATGGCAGCACGCCGGGCTTCCTGTCCATCACTAACTCCTGGAGCTTGCTCAAACTCATGTCCATTGAGTCGGTGATGCCATCAAACCACCTCATCTTCTGTCATCTCCTTCTCCTCCTGCTTTCAATCACAATAGATAATAGTAAATGTTAGGTGAATGTGGTATCTTAACAATGTTGGAAAGGGGCCACTTCTAGAGGATGTTTCTTGTGAGCAAATCCTTTCCCCAGCATCCCTCACCATACAACCCATGCCGCTGGGCATGGCAGCTCTTGTTGGATATGTTCCTGTGAGGACAATGGCAGGCAAAGCTAGTCTACATGCTAGACAGGATAAGTAAGTGGTAGTCCACGCAGGGGACAGTAATGGGAGCTTCTCAGAAGGGAGGGAGGTCAAGCTGCCTTGGTTCCCCTGCCTCCCTCAGGAGTTTGGGGGGCTTCAAAATATGAGTCCACCAATGTCTTTATGGACAAGGATCGAAATGATCAAATTCATGCATCACTGGCAGCAGCATAAGCAAACATCCAGAAGAGGCATCCCAGGAAACAGGGAGGATCCATTTCAAGTTCTGAGACGACTGAAGCTTGGCACTCCCTGACAAATGCACTCCAGCTGGTTTTGATCCACACGAGACACCAGCGTGTATGCGCGCACGCGTGTTTATATATCTGCATATTACAGAAAATGCACTTAGTAAGCAGGAGACCTCCATTTCATCTTCCTTTTACTGAACGGCAATCTCCTGGAGAGGAAGATCCATGAAATGTCAGGGAAGATTATAACTCCGGCGGTCCAAGGAGATGAGGTAGGTAGCTGGCATTTGCACAAGGGAATTTAGATTATCAGAACACCTAATTGGAAGAGATTTGGTTAAGCTCTTCCTGCCAACTTTCCTATAGATAATGGTCAAGCCGTGGGGCCGTGTGTGCTCTGGATCTTGAGGGGAGCAGGCAGCCCAAAGCCTCCTTGGCCTGATGCACCCTTCAGCTTAGCAGACTCTAAGTAAACAACTGATTCCACTAATCTCGGAGGCCTCCCTCTGGTGTCTAATAAGTACAGGCTCCCTCTCGGCATTTGCCTCTTCTCCGTGGCTCCCTTATGAAATGTGATGCTAGCTGTAGAGTTGGAAGGACAAAGGAACTGAGTAAGTGTAATTT
Organism: Bos javanicus; assembly: GCF_032452875.1. Classification (NCBI taxonomy): domain Eukaryota; kingdom Metazoa; phylum Chordata; class Mammalia; order Artiodactyla; family Bovidae; genus Bos; species Bos javanicus. The sequence goes on along the minus strand of NC_083872.1, from coordinate 67,001,808 downwards.
ATTATCCAGGATTGTTTTCAACCTTTTTCCAATTATACACATTTTTCTTTTGGCTTTGGCAGACCTGAGTTATGAGGCTGTTCTGGTCACTAATGGGCTGAAAAAAATGGGCCCCAAGTATTCCTTAAGGGATGTGTTACTGGCCTGTAGTTATTTGCCTATGGCATTCACTCTGTTGAATGCAGTTAATTAAATGAGAAAACTAATACTGACTCCTGCTTCTCCCACACTGTCTGCTTTCCCTCCCTCCACGTGCACCAAGGCTTAATATGGGATCATTTCATTTAGGGACCAGAAAGCTGTCAGACCAACAGAGATGGAAGCCCAGACTGGGTTGGGTGCTCTCATTGGAATTTGTTTATTTGTTCACACCCACTGGGGAGAAATAAAGGGCTTAGGAAAGACAGAAAGCCTGCACTTTTAAAACTGTGGAGCAAAAAACAATGGGCTGGGTGACAGGGACTCGTTTATGACCTTGGGTTGGAGGCTGATTTGATGTGTGACCTTGAATAAGTAATTTATTTCACTGGGTTTCATGTTCCTGACTTGAAATGGGGAAGAGTCATGAGACTACCCCTCACCTTGTCTATTGGATTGGTTGTGAATCCAAGGCTCTTTTCTTCATCCTGCCCACTTAGTGGTGGGCATTCTCTTGGATTCAGGATTTGTGACCTGCTCTTTCCACGGTATCAGAGGTCTCACACCTTCTCATAGCATTAGGCCTGGCATCTTTGCAGGGATCCACAAAATCCATATCAACTTCTCTCTCAAGATCCAATCTAATTTAGCCAAAATATTCATTGGAAATTTTCTAGGTGGATGCTTTGCTTTGTGAGATTTACTCTTCTATCCAAACTCACCCAGGGCACACTTCAATCTTTATATAGGAACCACAGGCACGGCCTAAAGAGGGTGTGGGCTTTGAATATTAATCTAGTACTTCTAATTCTGACTTGCGTGAGCCACTCGTACATACCAAGCTTGGAATGGAGACGGTCAGACTGGAAATGGAAAACTCTTGGCAGACTACCTGTTACATTGCAGACACTCAATAAATAACATCCTTCGTCCTATCCTTGAGCTCTTTTGGAATTTATATAACACCTTCAACTCTCAGATTATCTTTTATGTCTGTTACACAAAGTTTTCAAATACAGAACAAAGCACATAAAGAGCTGACTCTCCAGTAACATTCTGGACATTGAACCTTGCTTTCTTATTGAGTTCCACTATTAATTTGGAGACATGTTCCATTGGAGACAAGAATAACTTTGAAGCTATACCAAATATGTAGGGATATATGTAATAAATACTATGTAAGAATACATTTAGGAATGTAGCAGTTTCTGAAGCACAAGAAGAACCATGAAATTTTTGTGATAAAATGCTAGTATTAACATTCAGAAATTCATTATTTGTATAAAAATATACAGAAATTGAAAATACCATGTCTAAACTGTGGAAAACAATGCAATACAGAAGGTTCCTTCTTATCAAATCAGGAAATTTTCTTGTTGATTTTAAGGTACTTTATTTAGCCCTGGTGGTTTCATAGCTAGTCAAGGCATGGTCTATTTCACCTTTCTTTTTAAAGCTTCCGCAGACCTTTTAAAGTAACAATCTCCCCTCAGAGACTACATTTATACTTTTGGTGACAAGGTGAAAACAAACAAACAGACTAGACTCCCTATCCCAAGGAGAGAGGTCAAAAAAATAAATAAAAATGCAGAGACAAGTGGAATTGATCAAGAAGGCTTGGAACTCTCGAAGGGTGAGTAAAATTTTTAATTCTCCCCTGACCTTCCTAGAGCCAGTGCTGGGAACAGGTTCCCGCCTAGGCCTTGTCTGTCTTTGCTACTGTTGTTGTCATTTTCTTGTGGTTTCAGAACTTTTCTACTTGTAGAAGCTCAGTGCTTCAACACTGACAGTAAATAAAGTTAAGGTGAACATATTTCTTTAGAAATAGGCTCTGCCTTCTATTGCAAAGTTGTAACAGAAATATAAATACTGAGATTAGTGAAATGAATCAGGGATAGCGATATTATATTCTTAGCAATCTCTCTAAGGGAGACAGAGAAGACATACATTATTTCTTTTTTACAATTAGGAAAACAATGAAAGACCAGTTACAGTATGTGATCACAACAAAAATGAATATTATGATGTCTTCCTAAGTGGTACTTTTCCACTAGGATCAATCTGAAAGCCATGATTTTCCTATGAGTAAGAAAAACACATAGAACACATATACACATATATCCTTAACTTAGACATGATGCTTAAAGGAAAAATTAATGGGATACAACACCTTCAGCTTATGGTAGATGTCTTGCTTTCCTAATGAAAGACCTTCCCTAGATGAAAGAACCTTTAACACTGGAAACCTCTAACTTTAGATCTTTTAAGCTCTAGCAGGCATGAGAGCCATTTGCTTACTATAAATAGACTACAACCTGTGTGTGTGTGTGTGCTCAGTCATATCTGACTCTTTTCTACCCCATGGACTATAGCCCAGCAGGCTCCTCTGTCAATGGAATTTTCCAGGCAAGAACACTGGAGTTGGGTGGCATTTCCTACCCCAGGAGATCTTCCTGACCCAGGGATCAAACATGTGTCTCTTGCATCTTCTGCAATGGCAGGTAGATTCTTTACCACTGTGCCAACTGGGAAGCCTAGAGATTTTCTAGTGCCTAGCTTAATTTCAGTCATCTCTCTCTGTGTATTAACCAAAAATGTATCCATGTAAAATTTTTAATTAAGTTTATTTATTTTTGAAAGATAATTGCTTTACAGTATTGTGTTGGTTTCTGCCAAACATCAACATGAATCAGCGATATATATCTATACCTATGTCCCCTCCTTCTTGAACACCCCTCTATCCATGTAAATTTGTACCAGAATTTGTTTCTGTCTTTTATGTGGTTACCATTGCCAGTACTTTCTTATATTCTGGAAGACTATGTTCATAGAGTGGCTGAACATTGTACAAGTAATGCAAGTATTATAAAAGTGATACGGTGTGATGAGCTTGGAGGTTCTTGTCCACCCTGCTGCTGCTGCTGCTGCTAAGTCGCTTCAGTCATGTCCGACTCTATGCGACCCCACAGATGGCAGCCCACCAGGCTCCCCTGTCCCTGGGAGTCTCCAGGCAAGAACACTGGAGTGGGTTGCCATTTCCTTCTCCAGTGCATAAAAGTGAAAAGTGGAAGTGAAGTCGCTCAGTTGTGTCCAACTCCTAGCGACCCCATGGACTGCAGCCTACCAGGCTCCTCCGTCCATGGGGTTTTCCAGGCAAGAGTACTGGAGTGGGGTGCCATTGCCTTCTCCGCTTGTCCACCCTAAGACACTGGAATTCTGCATCTTCCTCTTCTTCTTTATTCAGCTGTGATGACACCATTCATGTTTCCACATTCTAGAATGTCATTTCTCTAGTGCATGGGAAGTGGGAATGTGTGTCTGTGAGTGAGTTGTTGTTGTTCAATAACTAAGTCATGTCCGACTCTGCAATCTCGTGAACTGCAATATGCCAGGCTTCCCTGTCCTTTACCATCTCCCAGAGTTAGCTCAGACTCCTATCCATTGAGCCAGTGATGCCATCCAACCATCTCATCCTCTGTCACCCCTTCTCCTCTTGCCCTCAATCTTTCCCAGCATCAGTGTCTTTTCCAATGAGTCAGCTCTTTGTATCAGATGGCCAAAGTATTGGAGCTTCAGCTTCAACATTAGTCCTTCCAATGAATATTCAGGGTTGATTTCCTTTAAGATTAACTGAATGAGTTAGTGTATGCATAAAAACCATTCAGGAGAAAAATAACCAAGTTTTACATTCATTAGAAAATAACTGATTAATAAACTAATTTATCTTGGTTTAAAACATTCAGCTCCACAGGACACTGTGCAAACCTAACTCTGTCAACCTCACCCAGAAACCTGGGTGTGCTGTGTGAGGTGACAAGAGTTATTTTACATTTGGAAAAATGGAAACAAGAAGAAGCTAGAGTCAAGAACCCAGGTCTCAGGCATTTGCGTTCCACAATGTTCTCAGCAAACTCCCATTTCTTCATGTTGTATTATACCTGATTTTGTTGATAGAGATCACTCAAGACCAAAGTTCCAAACTGCAAGGGCTGGTCATCATGAGGGCATGGGGGAACCCAGGACAAGACAGATGTTCAGCATACTACGGAGAACAGTTATGTAGTCTTCAGCAGATTTCGGTGTTATTTATATTTTGTCCACAAGATGGTAGCGTACACTTTCCATTTAATGTAAAGCTGGCCTGTGATTCTAATTTCCCAGAAAGTAGAGAATGGTTTGTGTTCAGTTGAGGTCAGCCGCTCACTCTGGATGTCCTTCAGTATTTGTGTGTGTGTAATGAACTGTTGATCTGGAGTATATTTAGCTCTGTTGTAGCAAGGTGGAGTTTCATCCGAAACAAAGAAAACCCAGAAATGTATTGCATTCCAAACTTTTTAAAGGAAATTTGAGAAGTGGGAATACTTTAGACATCTAAAAACCACACACCGAGTATCAGATACTGACATTTTCGAAAATACTACCTCAGTACATCATGCGAAAGACATTCAGGATGTCAAGTTCAATTAATCTTGGGTGAAATTTTTCACAGTATCGAAGTTCCTTCCATGAAACCAGTTCAAGAGGGCTATAGGAGGTTTCCCCTCAAATCCATGGGGAAAGCCAGACCTTAGATGCTATGAAATTTCCATGAGCTAAATAAGCGGGCAGCATCAGCAAGTTGGCCTGATCCTCTGCTGTGAACCTCCCTTCCTCATCCAGCCCTCATGCCAGAGGGACAAGACACAGATGGGAAAAACATCTGGGCCTGTCTGCCTCCATTGACCAGAGGGCCTCCTTTGAGGTTCAGGTCTTGGGCTCACATCATCTTTTTTTTTTTTTTTAAACTCTTTTTAAAATGAGAAGCTCAAGTGGGATTCCCTTTCATCTTTCTGTATTATTTTCAAATTAAATTAGGTCTAATGCTCTGTATCAGAACCACAAAAGCAAGGCTCCAGGGCATCTAAGCGACTTCCCATTCTGTTGTTCAGAACAGCTGAGCACCCCACCTAAGAAAGAGAGAGGGAGATGAGCCAGGAACAGAATCTGGGCCAGGATAATGGCAGAGGGGCAGGAGGGGAGCCCCTACTGTCCCAACTTTGTGGTTGCCTTTCCAGTGGGCTCCAGAACCATGTCAAGACTTCAGCCCTCCATGGTCATATGAGCTACCCATTCCATATTCCCTACTCCCCCAAAGGCCTCCTCTGATCTAAGCTAGAGAGCTCACCTCACTGCCCCGTTGATTTCCTCCAGTGTCTTGTCTGTCTGTTCTTTTCAGCTTCAGTAACTCTGACCTGAATCAGAAACCCCATAGCTTCTGCTTTGCACAGAAGCAGCATTCATGTGTCAAATGTTCTCTAAGAAGTGATGCAAATAGAGGGTGCGGTGAACTTTTTTTTTTTTCAGGAGGTAAAGGAATACAGAGATGGGTGAAGAGACCATTAAAAGAGAGAGGAGAGTACTTTAAGATATAGAAAATGCTACTTCAAGTGTAACCATGGTTATGATTTGGTAACTCATCTGCTTTCCATAAAAACCGGAAATCTTCTCTTCGAGGTGAATACATTTTATCATCACATCTGCCTAATTATATGGAAAAGTCAATGGTAACTTAATGAGTTTTTCTGTTTTCCATAATCTTGATAGGGTTTTTTTTTTTTTAATGTAGATCATACCTTAAATTATATGTGATGGACTGAATATCAGCAAGAAGAGTTCATCTCAATAATGCCCCATTCTGATACTTCTAGAAGCCCTATACCTGCTTCTGTAGAGGACTATAAGGATCTGTTCATGTTAGGATGGAGCTGAGATGCTGCAGAAATGTCCGAGGATGGAAAAACCATGGAGAGAGAGAGGAAACAATGGGGAAGGGAGACCAGTGGAGGAAGGGCTGGTTCCTGGTGATTACTGCTGACTCAGTAGATGGACTGGAAAGGAACAATGGTGAGGCACCATCCCCTAAATTCTCTGCATTTTTGTGTTTGAATAACTATAAGATTGTTTTCCTTCTAGAAGTCTCTACTAATCTTTCTAGATAGTGTAAGGCCAAATATGGGCTTCCCTGGTGGCTTAGATGGTAAAGAATCTGCCTATGATGCTGGAGACCCTTGATCCCTGGGTCAGAAAGATCCCTTGGAGAAAGGAATGGCTACCCACTCCAGTATTCTTGCCTGGAGAATTCCATGAACAGAGGAACCTGGTGGGCTATAGTCCATGGGGTTGCAAAGAGTCAGACATGACTGAGTGGCTACCACTACAAGGGCAAAATGGAAGATTATAGAAACACAGTTCCTTAGGGTGGAGTTAACTGTTTCAAAGGACTCATCATTCTTCAAGTCCACTTGCTCACTCACTCAGTCACCTATTTATCATCTATCTATCTGGACTGTGCTATACATATCACCCTATAACATGCTCTTTTTATTTAATAATATATCATAAACCTCTTCCCAGGGGATTCAATATTTTTCCCTAAAATGGGATCTTTAATAGCTGCATTACATTCTATCACATGGAAGCACCAGTTTTTCATTTGCTTGGTTTTTTAGCCATTCCCTAGTTGGGCATCTAGGGCATTAAGCAGCAAATTCACTTGATTTAAGCAGGGCTTTCCTGGTGTCTCAGATGGTAAAGAATCTGCCTGCAGTGCAGAAGACCTGGGTTTGATCTCTGAGTTGGGAAGATCCCCCGGAGGAGGGCAGGGCCAAACCCTGCAGTATTCTTGCCTGAAGAATTCCAGGGACAGAGGAGCCTGGTAGGCCATATAGTACATGCGGTTGCAAAGAATCGAACATGACTGAGTAATACAAGCTGTCTGAAGATGAAGTGAAGGTAGATCTCAAAGACATCGCCACCTCCTTGCCCACAGAGAAGGGAAAACAGGCTGGACTGAACAAGCTGAGGAGGAATACTAGCTCTGGATGGGTGAAGAGGCCACACCTTCCAACTCTGAGAGTCTCAGATTACAGCTGCCTGAGGAGTGAGCTCCCGGGCACCTAAAGTGGAGCAGGGCAGGAGGAAAAGGCAGACAAGCAACAGGATCGTAAGCTATTGTTCAAATCTCCTAAAACTGTAGACTTTTTTCCTTTGGAAAGCGGGGTCTTGGTTTTCTGCTCCAAAGGACAATGTGTGCTTGGCCTCACACTCACCTATAAAGGCAAGTGTCAGTGGACCTCAGTTCACAGAAAGATTTATGTGTGGGAAACTGGTACTGCATGAGGCCCACACTTGAGATTTGCAGATGTTCCACACACAGTATCATTCCTCTGTGTGGTGAAAGTGAAGAAAATGTTCCGTTCTTAATTGAGAATCTAGGTGGAGTCACCCTGCAGGAGGCATGGCCCAAAAAAACCCCATGGATGTGGGAGGTGGGCCAGTGCCTGCACAGAATCACTCATGCAAGGAAATGAAATGGATGCTCTTTGTCTATGTGGAATGTGGAACAGATTCTCAATCTTATTACTATTGTTGTTAGATGCCCTCATTTCCTCTTTCACTTCAAATTTTGCACTTTTCAATAAAATATAAATTCTCTTCCACAGTTCTTGAGGTGAGGCATGCAAACAGGAAATCAGTGGGTTCCCATCTCTCTCTAATTCCCCCACCCCCACCACAGGCACCAGGCTGAGAAGCAACACAGAAAAGTTCAGGTAGGGGGACTTTCTTGACAGTCCAGGGTTATGACTCCAAGCTTCTACTGCAGAGGCGGTACAGGTTCCATCCCTGGTCAGAGAACTAAGTGAAAGTCACTCAGGGAACTAAGTGAAAGTCACTCAGTTGTGTCTGACTCTTTGCGACCCCATGGACTATACAGTCCATAGAGTTCTCTAGGCCAGAATCCTGGAGTGGGTAGCCTTTCCCTTCTCCAGGGGATCTTCCCAACCCAGGGATCAAACCCAGGTCTCCTGCATTGCAGGTGGATTCTTTACCAGCTGAGCCATGAGGGAAGCCCAAGAATATTGGTGTGGGTAGTCCATCCCTTCTCCAGTGGATCTTCTTGACCCAGGAATTGAACTGGGGTTTCTTGCATTGCAGGTGGATTCCTTACCAACTGAGCTATTGGCACAGGATCAGGGAACTAAGATCCCCTACCAAAAGCAAACTAACAAACCAGTTCTGGTGGGCTTCAAGGGCTTCCCAGATGGCGCTCGTGGTAAAGAACTCATCTGCCAATGCAGGAGACATAACATACGCAGGTTCCCTGGAATAGGAAATGGCAATCCACCCCAGTATTCTTGCCTGGAGAATCCCATGGACAGTGGAGCCTGGAGAGTTACAGTCCATAGGGTCGCAAAGAGTCAGACACAACTGAAGCGACTTAGCACACATGCAGGGTGGGCTTCAGTGGTTGTTTGTACTCACTCAGAAACAGGGAGTGCTGGGGTAAAGCACCAGGAAGAATGAACCAGAATATGCCTCCTGCCACCATCCCCATCTTTGAAATCGTAGCTCTGATTCAAATCAGTATTTGCTAATAAGCACCAGTTCTATGTCAGAGACTACTATGGACTTGGTGATTGTGTCTCCTCAAAATTCATATGCTGAAACCCTAATTCCCAATGGGATGGGATTTGAAGATGGGTCCTTGGGGAGCTAATTAGATTTAAAGATGGTCAGAGATCATGGGAGTAGAGCTCCCAGGATGGGATTAGTGTCTTTATAAGCAGAGGAAAGGACGAGAGTTTGCGTTCTCTGCCTCTGTCTGTCTGTCCTTCTCTGCCACATGAGCATACAGCAAGACAGTGTCTGTCTGCAAACCACCCAGAAGGCCCTCGCCAGACACCAAATCTGCCAGCACCTTGATCCTGGACTTACTGGCTTCCAGAACTGTGATGATAAATGTCTGTTACATAAGCCACCCAGTCTACAGTGATTTGTCACAGCATCCCAGGCAGAGTAAAACAAGGGCTGTACTAAAAGAATAATTAAAAGACAAATTCACTTATATACTCTGAAATATATATTTGTTGCCTACTGTATACCAGGCACTATGATGGGCACTGGGAGGACAATGGTGAAACAAATAAATATAGGAGCTACGCTTTCCATGAACCTGTCAGTCTAGTAGGCAATACAGATATTAGATTGAAAATGACTTTATCATTTTAGGATGTCACATTATTATACCACTTTTCCCAGATCCAAGTTCTAAAGTACCTAAGAGAGACAAGGAGTCAGACAGGTAAAGTCCATGCACTGCCTTATGACAGGTAAAGCTGTTTGGAGCATGTGGTTCGCTAAATCACCTAAGCCTGCTAATATGCCCCTGAATTGAATTTTCATGAAACTGCAGGCCTCCTTCACAGGCGAGTACAGTAGTTTAATCGTCTAACTGAGAATCCCTGCAGGAAGACAGAGCCAAAATCATTCAGATCCTCTGCCAATAGCATGCATGCTCAGCTGTGTCTGACTGTTTATGACCCCATGGTGTAGCCCACAAGACTCCTCTGTCCATGGGATTCTCCCAGCAAGCATACTGGAATGGGTTGCCATTTCCTTCTTCAGGGGATCTTCTGAACCCAGGGATTGAACTCATGTCTCTTGGTCTCCTATATCAGGCAGGTGGATTCTTTACCAACTGCAATACCTGAGAAAACCCCCTGCCAACAATCTGGGACCACCTTCACCTCCTATCTGACCAGGAGCTAACCCAGGATGGCCCTGCCCTTTCTCTGGGCTTCTCCACCAAAGGAAAGAGCCCATTCCCTGGGTAAACCCAATTGGCTAAGAACAAAAATCCAGATGGTATAAGAGACCAGGTTGATTACTCTAGTGGAGATCCTTCCACAGAAAGTCAAAGCGATGAGGACTATACCTATTCCTTGTTGGCTCAGCTGGTAAAGAATCTGCCCACAGTACAGGAGACCCCAGTTTGATTCTTGGATTGGGAAGATCCCCTGGAGGAGGGCATGGCAACCCACCCCAGCATTTTTGCCTGGAAATCCCCATGGACAAAGGAGCCTGGAGGTGCAGAGTCAGACACGACTGAGTGACTAAGCACAGCACACACAGCACATACCTATTCCTTACTATTCTGATGAGCGCTTCAGAAGGGGAAGCCCAGGGTATCATGGGAGGACATCAGTTGAGGACTTAACTTACTCCAAGTGGGAGGGTGTGTGAGCAAGGTATGGTTCCTAGTCTCAGGTAGTTTGCAGGTTAACTCACAAGGAGAGAGACTCTTCAAACAACAGTAAGGATAAATTCTGTACTAGCATCATAAGTTAGAAACACAAGGAGCATGGAGGGACACACAATTGATGTTTGGTGACCACTGTTTACTGTTCTTTTAACTGTTCTTATGCATGAGATAATGTCATGCACAGATTGTCTACCATCTTAATATGAGAATAGAACAACTATAAAGTAAAGACCTCAGTCATACTAGGCACAAATTCCAAGTCTGAGTGGGTTTTTTGTTTGTTTTGTGTTTTGCTATTAAATCTGTTGGTTGTCTAAGAAACTACCAAATCAATTGAGCTTTATGGCATCACATAAACAAAATCCTAAATCCACCCAAAAGTGCAAACACATCTGAAAATACTTTTAAGGAGCTGTTTTTTATTATGAAATTAGTGCGTATTGGTTAAACATTTTAGAAAATACAGAAAATTTCCACCAGTGAACCTCATCCACCGTGATGGCTTTGATGAACTACTTCCTTTGCTTGTTATTATTTTTTCCTGTGCGTAGTATTTATTTTGCTCTTTCAGTGATTTTGTCTTGTATGCAACTTTCTATTACCTGCAGTGGCTTAGCTCATTTGTGGACTATTATAAAATCTAAGACAAAGAATCTGTGAGAAAACAGTAAAGCTATCACAAATCAGTGAAAAGCTGCATTCAACTGCATATCTATTGAACGCCTATTCTGTACCAAGCACAGAATTGCAGAGCAACCTGCGGGCACACATGGAGTTAACTCTAACAAGAGGAAGCCCCATCTCCTCCCCCAAACACTGGGGAGGGGCCAGCCCCCAGCTTGGTTCCCTGGCCCCTAACCCCTGCCTACAAGGGTTTGTGGCCCAACAAAGGAAATACTTGAGAGGGTCTGAGTTTTTATAAACTCAGGGCTGGAGACAGAGGGATTGGGTTAAAAAAAAAAGGAAGAGAGAGGGAGTAGACCTCAATTCCACTCCATTATGAAGAAAGGAGAGGAACAGGTAACAATTCCATTATTTAATCAGTTAATCCCTTGGCCATTTCCACCCAAGCAATTAATATGTTATGATTCTTATTTTATTTTATAATTTTTAGAATTTCAGACAGTATACATGGAATGATAACTAGATTCCTAATTATAGAATAGAAGTTAAGTAAATAATGTTTACGCTCAACCCACTTCCTATATTCTGTGGCTAGTATAGTTTTAACTTTGATTTGGGAATTCTCTATAAGATCTAGTTGTCTACCAGAACTACTCTCTGATTTCCTAGAGCTGCACAGGTGAGGTTTACTGGGAACCATCTACAGCTCTGATTCTTGGAATAGACTTTATTTATTATTTTTTGTAGACATGGCAGACACTGCTAGTTGTTGGCCCAATGCTGATTCATTCTCCTTTCTTACTGAGTCTTGATTTAGTTGGGTGTAGAAATAGTCACAGCTAAAACTACATTTCCCAACCTACCTTGCAGAGGAGGTTGCTTGTGTAACATGGTTCTGATCAATGAACTAATCACAGGCAGAAGTCACCAGGGGGGCTTCTCAGAAAGGCCACCAAATGGGGAAGAATCAGTAGGCAAGTGTCCCTTTTCCCTCATCTTCCTGCCTCCACGCAATGGCTGGAGTCCTGGCAGCATCTTGAGAGGGTCACATTAAGGACTGCAGTGGAGAAAGCTAGAAGGAACCAGGGTCCTTGAGCTGCCTCTCCAGCTCTGAACTGCCTGTCACTGAACTTCTTTTTATATGCGAGAAGAATAAACCTTATCTTATTTAGGCCATCACCAAATATTTGGATTTTCTGTTTTAGGTAGTCAAACAAGTTCATGACTAGTCAGTGGGTAATTGTTTTTATTGTCAATAGTTGTCAGATTTTTATTTACATGATTTTTAAAAAAATGTTCACTCCCTTGGAGTTTATTTTTATATTTGCTTACTTGGAGTTTAGTGGGTTTTTTGGAATCAAGGGCTTAAGACTTTTTCTAGGTAAAGAAAGTTTTAATTACTTTTAGCTTGCCCACTGTTCACTGCCCTCTGTATCTATCATCTTCACTTTCAAGCAGAACTGGACTGCAGTTAATTCGCAGAGCTACTGGCAAGCGCTGAGCAGGAATTCATCTAGGATAGCTCTCCTGGTCCACAATGTGTCCCACCTTTATGGCACGATTCTCTGAAACTCTGAACTGCACAGTTCGAGCTGTCACCCCAACCGCTGGGTATCTGTTACCATCTCCTCTAGAGTACTTTGTTTGAGGGAATTCTACTCCCAGAATGCAAAAGCACAACAGTAACCAGATGACCACCACCATCATCCCTGTCCCACCAGGTCCGACCCTGCTTTCTGGAAAGAACACTTTGCAAAATGATACTGAAAGATGGAGCAGAGGACACCTTGGACTGCTATACGAAATACTGCATACTGGGTAGCTTAAACAACCAACATTCATTCCTAATTGTTCTGGAGGCTGAGAAGTCCAAGATCAAGGTGCCAGCAATGTCTGGTGAGGGACTTCTGACTTGTACATGGCCATCTCCTCTGTATATCCTCACATGGTAGACAGAAGAGAGAGGAAACTCTCTATCTTCTTATAAGGGCACTGAAAGTAAAATGATAGTCACTCAGTCATGTCCAACTCTTTGCGACTATAGCCCACCAGGTTCCTCTGTCCATGGAATTCTCCAAGCAAGAATACTGGAGTGGGTTGCCATTTCCTCCTCCAGGGGATCTTTCCGACCCAAGGATGGAACATGGGTCTCCTGCACTGCAGGCAGATTCTTTACCATCTGAGCCACCCACCTGCCAATTATGAGAGCACAGCTACTGCTAAGTCACTTCAGTCATGTCCAACTGTGTGACCCCATAGACAGCAGCCCACCAGGCTCCCCCATCCCTGGGATTCTCCAGGCAAGAACACTGGAGTGGGTTGCCATTTCCTTCTCCAATGGAGAGAGCACTAATCCCATTGTAATAGCTCCACCCTCATGACCTAATTACTGCCCAAAGGCCAACCTCCAAATTCCATCATATTATGGTTTTAACTTGAATTTTGGGGAAAAGACAAATCTTCAGTCCAGAGCTGACAAGGAAGAAGACAACTATGGCCTCCTCAAAGCACAGAACCTATCTGATTTCAACATGGCTACCTGGTTTTCTAATGAGAATGAGATGGTTGGATGGCAACACCTACTCCATGGACATGAATCTGAGCAAACTCAAGGAGATAGTGAAGGTCAGGGAAGCCTGACCTGCTGCAGTTCATCAGGTCGCAGAGTCGGACATGACTTAGTGACTGAACAACACAAGAAAGACCCTGAGTCACAGAACCAGAGGGTAGAGAGTGGGAAAGGAATGAAATATTATCCCACCTTGCCCCATATCAGTCCAGGCTTTCTTAGTCTTGACTGGATGATGCATGGGTATGCCACTGATTGATTTTTATCAATCCAGTTCCACTGATCAGAAAATTATCAAAGATTCTAGGTTGTGTGTCAGTAGGAATGTTTAGTGTTGTGATTTTTTTTCCTCCAGGTACAATACCATAAAACTTTCATGTCTTTTTCCTGGAAGAAAAATCATATCACATACTAATGCTGTGATTTTTAAATACATTGTATAAGTTGTCATTGTGTTTTTAAAGACAAGTTGGAAGAGACTCCATCAGGAGCTATAGAATCATAAACCCATATAAATAAACCCCATAATAATCCAAAAAATGGCAGCCTATTTTATTAATCATTAGTTAAATATTCACTGTAAAATATTTATAATTTATGCTATCAAAAAATAATCCCAAATATTATTTTTCTTAAGAAAGACTTACAAGAGGGAGATTATTGGGTAGGAGGTAGGATTATGATTAAAACTCTCAATATATATTAAAAACAATTGATCAAGCATCTTTAAAACTCATAATCTTACCTTTCTTAAATTCTTCTGGATCTTTTACAAACTACAGAAGTAGATGAAGTCTTTCTTGACTAGTTTTTAATTCTCCTTTACTTTTTAATCTTTTTAGTAGCATCGTAAGATGTCTATGTCAGCTGGCCAAAAAGTTCGTAAAAACCCAAACCACATTTTGGCATTCTGATATCATTCTCATTGTTTACAGATAAGGAAACTATTGTTTAGAAGGGCCATTTGTCCAAGATCACAGAATAAATGAGTAGCAAATTAGAGGCAACTGAGTTAAAGCTGTCTCGGGAAGCCCAGGTTTCTCTGGCCTCAGATCCGATGCTCTTCCACCTCTCCGTGACCACGTGTCAAGCATTGTTATTTTGCACTTAGAGAAACTTGTACTCAGAAAGACACAAGAATTTGTCAAAGGCCACACAGCTAGGTAATGAAATAGATCCAGCTCTGCAATTCTTTATTAAATTGCTATTATTCAGGATCAATTTGTAATAAAAAAGATAAGTAATACGAAGAACTAGTCAAATGCAGTTTAGATACAACATGCTGGAACTCTATGAGGCATAATTATGCTTATAATTTTATGGTCCCTAATAAAAGTTTCTCCCACATCCTCTCAGTGCACTCACTTTTCACTTAACCTTTCTTCTCTCAACAGAACATGGTAGAGTTCGAATTCATCCCTTACCTGAATCCAGACTTAGAGGAAGGGGCAATCAAGAAGGCAGATTTCAATGACAAAAGAATGATGAAAAGGAGAGCACCTTCCCCATGCACCATGCACCGTGTGAGGGGCAATTGGCACAGCTTGCCCAGGGAAAAATCCATTTTTGGAGTAACCTTTTCTACAAAAAGAATTTTCTTTCCCACCTTCATGCACTTGTCATTTTTATATGACTATGAGGGGGGCTTCTCAAGATATCTCTCCCCTTAACCTTTGTACTCTCTTTCATGTATTGTCCACACTGTGCTTTGAAAAATGGGATTCTTGTTCTCAATACAATGACTAGCCAGCAATTTCAGAAGCGTTTCATATCTTCCCAATTATAAAACTTAACTTTGCTATGAAAACATCTTTACAAAGACATCAATTAGGAAGCTAATGTCACAATGACCTGATCCGCCCCTGCTACTCTCTCCATCTTTACGTGGTTAAAGATGACAGTATCAGTTGTAAAAAAATGACTCATCTGGAAAGCTGCAGCTCTGATGAAGACTGCAATGAGATAGCAAGGGGATTCCCACGTTACAGTTAAAGAGTTTGGGAGGTTTTCTCCCTCTCTCTGTCTCCAGGACCCACCTACCACTAGCCTCCCTTACTCCTTCTGTTCCCCCCACACACCAGATGCTACAATTGCTTGTGCTGTGCTGTATGCTTAGTCACTCAGTCATGTCCAACTCTTGCAACCCCATGGGCTGTAGCCCGCCAGGCTCCTCTGTCCATGGGGATTCTCCAGGAAAAAATAATGGAGTGGGTAGCCATGTCCTTCTTCAGGGGATCTTCTCAACCCAGGGATCAAACCCAGGTCTCCTGCACTGCTTACCATCTGAGCCACCAGGGCAACTTAATGAGTGATTCCTAGACTTTCTGTTTACTTCCCACCTCCTTCTATCACACTGAATCTTCATCTGAATTACATCTTTCCTACCCACTGAGTGAATACATATTATGATGTTCGACTTAAACTTCATCTCTTCTTCAAAGCCTTTTAAAAAACTTTTCATGCTAAGAACTAATCATTTCCTTCTTTATAATCTCATTCCCATGGTTTACACAATTAGAAAAAATATCTTCACTGCACTAGGTGGTTTTCTTTTCCAATCTCTACCCTAGTTTGCAAGCTCTTTGAGAGCAGGAAAATGATGTGACTAAACAGCCTCAGCATCTACCACAGGGGTCAGCAAATTTTTTTCTGTAAAGGTCTAGATAGTGAATATTTTAGGTTCTGTGGGCCATATGATCTCGGCTGCAACGACTCAACTCTGCTGTTATTAATATAATGTAAAAGTAGCCAACACATAAACAAGTGGGTGTGGTACCTAATATTTTGTGGCAGCCTGGAAAATCAAACCAAACTTATACCCATCCTATGGATTTGTGAGTTATAAATCAAACTATCTTATTCAAACAGAGTTGATGAAACAATTAAGTTAAAAGTGACATTCTGTCAGGTTATAATTCTTGCTTAGGGTACTTGTAATAGTTCCCTAATGATACTCTAATGACTAGTGTGAACTTCAGTTTAGTTCAGTCGCTCAGTCGTGTCCGACTCTTCGCAACCCCATGAATCGCAGCACTCCAGGCCTCCCTGTCCATCACCAACTCCCGGAGTTCACTCAGACTCACGTCCATTGGGTCAGTGATGCCATCCAGCCATCCCATCCTCTGTCGCCCCCTTCTCCACCTGCTCCCAATCCCTCCCAGCATCAGAGTCTTTTCCAATGAGTCAACTCTTCGCATGAGGTGGCCAAAGTACTGGAGTTTCAGCTTCAGCATCATTCCCTCCAAAGAAATCCTAGGAGTGATCTCCTTCAGAATGGACTGGTTGGATCTCCTTGCAGTCCAAGGGACTCTCAAGAGTCTTCTCCAACACCACAGTTCAAAAGCATCAATTCTTCGGCACTCAGCCTTCTTCACAGTCCAACTCTCACATCCATACATGACCACAGGAAAAACCATAGCCTTGACTAGACAGACCTTTGTTGGCAAAGTAATGTCTCTGCTTTTCAATATGCTATCTAGGTTGGTCATAACTTTCTTTCCAAGGAGTAAGCGTCTTTTAATTTCATGGCTACAGTCACCATCTGCAGTGATTTTGGAGCCCAAAAAAATAAAGTCTGACACTGTTTCCACTGTTTCCGCATCCATTTCCCATGAAGTGATGGGACCAGATGCCATGATCCTCGTTTTCTGAATGTTGAGCTAGCTTATAAAAACACAAACTTTTGGTTGTATAGTTCTGCAAGAAGTCAAAGATCAGTCTCACTGGGCTAACATCGAGGTATAGACTGCACTGGTTCCTCCAGAGCCTTCAGGGGAGAATCTACTTCCTTGCCTTCTCCAGCTTCTAGAGGCCTTCTGCATTCTTTGGCTCATGGCCCCTTCTTCCATCTTCAAAGCCGGAAGCATAGCATCTCCATATCTCTCTCTGATGCTCTGGTTTCTGCTTTGCGCATCACATCTTTCTCTGACTCTGACTCTCCTGCCTCCTTTTTTTAAGGATTACATCATCATTACACTGGGAAAACCAGAATAATCCAAAATAATCACTTCATCTCAGCCTTCTTAATTAAAGCTCATCCTTGAAGTTCCTTTACTAAGTAAGGTAATTCATAGGTTCTGAAGGTGAGGGCACGAGCATCTTCAGGACACCATGACTTAGCCTACCACAGTAGCTGATACTAATCACTAACAGCTCCTATAGAAGACACTGCTCTTCTCTCCAAAAGCTGACTGCCAGCTTTAGCTGTTAAGGAGAGGGGCTGTATCATGCTCCAGTTCTGTCTCACACAAGTCCACTCTGAATCTGAGTTCTCTGAAATGGCTGTGTGTACTTTCAGGACCTGGTCTTTTCCATGGGCATGCTCAGCTGGGATGTGCATCTTAGAACTTATCTGGCAGAGTCAGTACTTTTCTTCTTGGAGTTGCAGACAGAAACAGACTCTCTTCTGTGTGAAATCTGAATACCCTCAGACTTGCCATGAAAATACAATTAACCTCCTTCTCCCCTCACTTAACAACGTTGTTAAGTTTACACAGACTTGGTAAGGAGAGTACCTTTTCCCTTTGCCTAAATTCTGAGCCAGTGAAGAAAGTAGACCAGCAAGAAAGGAAGAAGAGAACTCAAAACATCATCATTATACTTCAGAATTTAGCTTGAGGCACTACGCAAATGGGCTTTCTACCACTAAATTCCATAATTAGATGGATTTATCTGCCCTGTACGGCTTCCCAGGTGGCTCAGTGGTAAAGAATCTGCCTACCAATGCAGGAGATGCAGAAGACATGGGTTTGAGCCCTGGGTCAGAAAGATACCCTGAAGGAAGGTGTGGCAACCCACTTCAGTATTCTTGCCTGGAGAATTCCATGGATAGAGGGCCCGCCTGGTGGTCTACAGTCCACAGGATCACAAAGAGTTGGACATGACTGAGCATGCAGTCACATATCCACCTGTCCAAGCAGTATGGATTCTATTGGTCTCTCCAGGAGGGGGGTTGCCCAAGGAAAACTTAGGGCAGAGAGGCACAGAGCAAATGAAACACCTGTTTCTCCAGGCAGCTCACGCCCAAAAGGGCCTGGTTGAACTATGAATATACAGCTCCTTTCCCAAACTCACCAATAAGAATAGTTACTCCACTTCCATCGTGGGAAGAAAGAAACAGGACAAGATCTAGGAGGGCTCCGTTTAGTAGAGCTCCGCCCTAGTGCCAGAAAACTTCAGCATGGTTGGAAGGAAGTTCCAGCACCATCAGTTTCCTACTCAGTTCAAACAGGTGGCCATAGCTAAGGAGTAGCCCAAGACTGTTACCACTGAATCAAGAGACTGGTAACAACATTGCTAAGAATTCCTCAAACATGGCATGGTGTTTATTTTTAATTGTTTATTTTTTAAAAAAGCAAGGACAAGGTAAGAAATGTCAGTTATCTATAAATTCACTCATAAGGGATTGAACCTTAATTCGTACATGAAATTGCTTAACAGCAAGCATGGCTCACTTGGAACTATTTGCTTTAAAAAGCATGAGTGTTACGTAAAAATATACAAAATTGAGAACTTGAATAAAGCATAAAGAGCAGTCAAATGACACATTTTTATCCAGTCTCCCTGACCATACTCTCTTTCCTTACTGATGTTCCTGCAAGATTAATTTACCTAAAACATACTTAGACCGCATCACTCACTCACATGACTTCCTACAGCATGAAAAGCAAACTTAGCTTGGACTTCAAGGTCTTAGTCTATCTCCAACCTTATTTCTTACGACTTTTCTTTACACACGCTTTGCTTTATACACAGTCAGCCAGTTCATGTCCCTTTACAACTGGTCACTCTGTTTTCCTTTTCAAAGGCCACTCCCTGCACCCACTTCCCACCTGTCCCAAAGCTACATCCACCTTAACACCCAATTCAAATGTCACAACCCCCCAGGCTAAAAAGAATCTTTCACTCCCCCCAGCTGTCATTTAAGTCCTCTCTAGGGCCTGGACTGTAAGTCTCCTGAGGGCAGGAACTCTACCTCGTAGATATCTTTATGTCCCCTACTGCAGGAATGTTGCAGACGGATGCAGGCTGTGCATGGCAGCCCTGCCCTGGAATACCTAGCACACTGCCTTTACATGATAAGCATTTGACCGGTAATTCCTAATAAATGAGTGAGTATCAGTTCAGTTCAGTCACTCAGTCATGTCCAACTCTTTGTGACCCCATGGACTGCAGCACGCTAGGCTTCCCTGTCCATCACCAACTTCCAGAGCTTGCTCAAACTCACAACCATCCAGTCGGTGATGCCATCCAACCATCTCATCCTCTGTCGTCCCTTTCTCCTCCTGCCTTCAATCTTTCCCAGCATCAGGTCCTTTTCTAATGAATGATTATAAATTAATTGACATTGTCATTATCCTCACATACCAATTTAATGAAAACTCAGTTCTTAAGATACCAAAAAGTCTGAAGTCAGAACTTAAGGAGTGATATAAAAGAGAGACAACTTGGAGAGAAGTTTAAGTTCTTCATAGGATGACATCTGGGGTCTAAAACACTCTCTAAAAGGGCATCTAATGAGAGCACACCTCCATCACCACCCCACCCCCGCCACCCCCGCCCAACACACACACACAAATACACAAGGTATACAGTTCCTCCCTAGCCTTATAGATGCATCCCTGCCAGGCCCACAGTGTATGGTCAGGAGAGCATGTCTGTGGCAGCCCTGTGCAGGCCCCACAGTTAGGCTGAGCCCTCCTCCTCCCCACCCTCACACCCTTGCCAGGATCCCTCTAGTGTGAGTGTTATCTTCCCACTCGGTTCCTGTAGCCAGTACTAGGAAAACTTCTACTGGAACAACTTCCAGTGACAAGACCAAGATTTCTTTTCATGGGAAACTACCTGGCTTGGTAAAGAAAGGGTTAGAATGCATGACAATCACAATAATGCTGGGAGCCGCCATTGCCAAGAGATGAGATTCTGAGTATGTGACCTGTGTTTAAGCTGGGGTGAAATACAGCTTGCTTATTCAAAAGAGCTCTGTCCCAGAAGAGGTATCATCACACTCAGCAGACTGGGTAGAGGCCAGGCTCACCCAATGAAACCAGGACCCTGACCCACTTTCAGTACCACATATGTAGCCAACTAACAGTAAGCAAAAAGAGGCACCCTGACAGGGTCTGGGGGTCATTTCATATCCAGGTGGCCTGACCAGGTAGGGCCCCATCTGACCTCCATGACAGAATGTGGACCACACCCACCGTGCGGAAAAGCTAGCCAGAATCTAGGATGGGAGGCAGTGGTGCCCAGCATCACAGATTTCAGGTGTGGCAGCTGACAGACTTGGTTTGAATTCTGAGCCACTGCTCACAGGGGAAGTTCACTTTCACTCGCTCACCTCCACCATTTGGGAAAGTCCAGTCATGTGGTGGGGGACTGAGCCAGTTTTCCTTTGTACCCACCAAACAGAGCAGTGGTTACGAGGACTGATCCTGGAGCCAGGCAGGCCCCAGTCCAACTCCAGTCCTGACGTTTAACCACTTCTCTAAACTTCCTCATCAGTTTTCTCATCTATAAAATGAGACTGCTTAAAATAGCACTGAATTCAGAAGGGTTTTTTTGTGAGGGTTAAATATATATGATCATGTGGGTAAGGTATTTGACACAAAGTCTTCAATTAATAATAGATACTCTAAGGAGGAAGAGTTCCAAAGAATAGCAAGAAGAGATAAGAAAGCCTTCCTCAGCGATCAATGCAAAGAAATAGAGGAAAACAACAGAATGGGAAAGACTAGAAATCTCTTCAAGAAAATTAGAGATACCAAGGGAACATTTCATGCAAAGATGGGAACAATAAAGGACAGAAATGGTATGGATCTAACAGAAACAGAAGATATTAAGAAGAGGTGGCAAGAATACACAGAAGAACTGGACAAAAAAGATCTTCACGACCCAGATAATCACGATGGTGTGATCACTGACCTAGAGCCAGACATCCTGGAATGTGAAGTCAAGTGGGCCTTAGAAAGCATCACTACGAACAAAGCTAGTGGAGGTGATGGAATTCCAACTGAGCTATTTCAAATCTTGAAAGATGATGCTGTGAAAGTGCTGCACTCAATATGCCAGCAAATTTGGAAAACTCAGCAGCGGCCACAGGACTGGAAAAGGTCAGTTTTCATTCCAATCCCAAAGAAAGGCAATGCCAAAGAATGCTCAAACTACCACACAATTGCACTCGTCTCACACGCTAGTAAAATAATGCTCAAAATTCTCCAAGCCAGGCTTCAGCAATACATGAACCGTGAACTTCCAGATGTTCAAGCTGGTTTTAGAAAAGGCAGAGGAACCAAAGATCAAATTGTGAACATCTGCTGGATCATCAAAAAAGCAAGAGAGACTCAATGGACATGAGTTTGGGTAGACTCTGGGAGTTGGTGATGGACAGGGAGGCTTGGTGTGCTGTGGTTCATGGGGTTGGAAAGAGTCGGACACGACAGAGTGACTGAACTGAACTGAACTGAACTGAAGGAGGAACAAATGACATTCAATTAAATAAGCTGCCTTTTCTAAATGCAACAAATGAGGACCTGCACTGATTTCCTCTTTTATCATTTTTCAATGGTTCTTATTTTAAGAGGTAAATAGTCCCTGGCTTTTCTATAATTCTTTTTCAGCTCATATGGCTTGAGAACCTACTACTGGTCTGGCCAGGTGAACTTTAAACACACAGAGTATCTTTCAGTCCTTATGGAGGAGGATGATATATATTATCCCCACCTCACAGTTGGGAAAAGTGAGGCTCAGGCATGCTGAATGACTTGCCAAGTACATTAAGCCAATATATTTGAGCCCGGGCATGCTGACTTGACATCTCCTCAGAGCATAAGACTATTTTTACGTAACCAAAATATTGACTTTATCAATGACCCAATAAATGTGGAAATCAGATACATGCGAGCATGCTCAGTTGCATCACTGTGTCTGACTCTTTGCAACCCCATGGGCTGTAGCACAGGCTCCAATGTCCATGGGAATCTCCAGGCAAGAAAACTGGAGTGGGTTGCCATTCCCTTCTCCAGGGGATTTTCCTAACCAGGGATCAAATCCTCATCTTCTGCAGCTTCTGCATTGCAGGCAGATTTTGTTTACCACTGAGCCACCAGGGAAGCCCATGGAAATCAGGAGATTTCTGTTCTGTTTCTAAATCCATACCTGAAACTTCCTGTAATGAGAACTGGGCCCACAGGTAGCCCCTAAACCTACATATCGAGCCAGTCACCTTACCTCCTAGCTGGCCCCAGAAGAAAGCAGCCCAAAGAAGCTGGTGATTTTCCCCAAAACTCTGTGCTGTTCACATGGAGATAGGAGGCTGCAAATGGTTCCTCCAGCAGAAGTAAGGAACAGAACCTAGCTAAGAACTTTTTACCATATGATCCCACTTATATTTGGAATCTAAAAAAACCCAAATTGCCAGCATCTGTTGGATCACAGTAAAAGCAAGAAAGTTCCAGAAAAACACCTACTTCTGCTTTATTGACTATGCCAAAGCCTTTGACTGTGTGGATCACAATAAAATGTGGAAAATTCTTTAAGAGATTGGAATACTAGACCACCTGACCTGCCTCCTGAGAAATCTGTATTTAGGTCAAGAATCAACAGTTAGAACCTGACATGGAACAACAGACTGGTTCCAAATTGGAAAACGATTACATCAAGGTTATATACTGTCACCTTCTTTATTAAACATATATGCAGAGTACATCATGTGAAATGTTGGGGCTGGATGAAGCACAAGTTGGAATCAGGACTGCCGGGAGAAATATCAATAACCTCAGATATGCAGATGACACCACCCTTATGGCAGAAAGCAAAGGAGAACTAAAGAGCCTCTTGATGAAAGTGAAAGAAGAGAGCAAAAAAGTTGGCTTAAAACTCCACATTCAGAAAGCTAAGGTTATGTTATCTGGTCCCATCACATCCAGAGAAGTCAATGGCAACCCACTCCAGTACTCTTGCCTGGAAAATCCCATGGGCGGAGGAGCCTGGTAGGCTGCAGTCCATGGGGTCGGAAAGAGTCGAACACGACTGAGCGGCTTCACTTTCACTTTTCGCTTTCATGCATTGGAGAAGGCCATGGCAACCCACTCCAGTGTTCTTGCCCTCCTTATCTTTAGGTTCCACATCCTTGGATAAAAGCAGCCCTAGATTGAGGACTGGGGCCATGGAACTTAAGCACTGGTGAATTTTTTTATCTATGTGAGCTCCTCCCAGCATCAATTCAATACCTCATGGATAATGAAGACTGTGTGTGTGTGTGTATAATCATTACCATGTACATCTTAAATTTATACAATTTTATGTTAATTATATCTCAGTCATGCTATATAAAAATAAAATAAATAAACACTATTTAAAAAAACAGTAATGTGGGTAAATTGTTATTTGCATAGTGTCATATGGAGTGATCCATATATTTTATAATTTTTGGGTTCAGTTCAGTCTCTCAGTCGTGTCCAACTCTTTGCGACCCCATGGACTGTAGCACAGCAGGCTTCCCTGTCCATCACCAACTCCCGGAGCCTACTCAAACTCATGTCCATCACGTCGGTGATGCCATCCAACCATCTCATCCTCTGTTGGCCCCTTCTCCTCCTGCTTTCAATCTTTCCCAGTATCAGGGTCTTTTCCAATGAGTCGGTTCTTCTCATCAGGTGGCCAAAGTATTGGAGTTTCAGCTTCAGCATCAGTCTTTCCAATGAATATTCAGGACTGATTTCCTTTAGGATTGACTGGTTGGATCTCCTTGCAGTCCAAAGGCCCTCAATAGTCTTCTCCAACACCACAGTTCAAAAGCATCAATTCTTTGGCACTCAGCTTTCTTTAAGGTCCAACTCTCACATCCCTACATGACTACTGGAAAAACCATAGCTTTGACTAGATGGACCTTTGTTGGCAAAGTAACATCTCTGCTTTTTAATATGCAGTCTAGGTAGGCCTTCCTTGGTGGCTCAGATGGTAAAGTGTCTGCCTACAATGTGGGAGACCCAGGTTCAATCCCTGGGTCGGGAAGATCTCCTGGAGAAGGAAATGGCAATCCACTCCAGTGTTCTTGCCTGGAAAATCCCATGGACAGAGGAGCCTGGTAGACTACAGTCCATGGAGCAAGTGTCTTTTAATTTCACGGCTGCAGTCACCATCTGCAGTGATTTTGGAGCCCCAAAAATAAAGTCTCTCACTGTTTCCATTGTTTCCCCATCTATTTGCCATGAAATTTTGGGACCAGAACTTAGTTTTCTGAATGTTGCGTTTTAAGCCAACTTTTCACTCTCCTCTTTTTTGGGGTAAAGAAGTTCAAAAATGTTTTTCATTTCTACTGTGTTCCAGTAATATGACTCTTATCAGTAATTTATAAATGTATACATACTTTTCATTTTCCATTCATTTTTTATGAAGTGTCCAGATTTACACAAACATTTTCAAATAGGTAAAATAGTATATCAACTTCAAGTGCTTTCTTTCCTTTGTAAAAAAACAGAAAACAGTAATTTCAACACATAAGCATTTGCTTTTTTCACATATCAAGAAGCAGAAAGGAAGTCTGTCTAGGGTGATGCAGTTGCCCAACAATGCTGTCATAGATTTAACCTCTTTCTCTCCTTCTGTTGCACTGCTTTTAAAGGAACAGCATCATTGTTGCTGTCCTGGTGGGTGGCTGTTGCACCAACAGGAATAAAATCCAGCATTTCAGCTGATTAACAGAAGGTGGAAGAAATAAATGCTAAAGAACCATGCTTTCTGGGTACAGCTCTTTGAAACAGCTTTCCCATTCAGCAACTTCCATTTAGAGCTCACTGAGTCACACACACACCTAATCAAAGTCTCTGGAGCTGCAGAAAGACAGAGATAATGTATGCCAAAGAAGACTGGGACTATGTATGAGTATTAACAATAATAATAATGTAACATAGCTAGCAATAACAAATATTTATCTAGGACTTACTATATATTAGACACTGTCCAAGAGGCATTTTCATTAATTACTTCTTCAATACTTGAAACAACCTTATGAGATAGGTACTATCATTATTCTCATTTACCTATGAGGAAATGAAGGCACAAAGAAATTATGCAATTTGAAGAAAGTCTCTTGGTGAATAAGTGCTCAAGGTGCAACTGAAACAGATGGAAGAACAATTTTAACCTAGGTTTACTAAGAAATTAAAAAAGGGATCTTTTGCTTCTTTTACCTTCTATTAATAACAAGGCTTTTCACTGAAAGTCAACACGTGTTTAACTAACCAATGTGAGTTGGGGATTTAAATTTTCAAAAGTCATGTGACAAAAAATACCAGAGTAAGAACACCAATAGGTCCATTATTTAGCAAAGAGCCCATTTGATTTGGCTTGGTTATCCTAAATGATGGTCCTGGGGATGAAATTTGCCTTGATTATGAAATTACTGCTGCTCATAATATTAATCAAAATTCTCCAAGCTAGGCTTCAACAGTATGTGAACCAAGAACTTCCAGATACTCAAGCTGGGTTTAGAAAAGGCAGAAGAACCAGAAAGCAAATTGACAACATCCATTCAATCACAGAAAAAGCAAGAGAACCCCAGAAAAACATCTGCTTCATTGACTACACTAAAGCCTTTCACTGTATGGATCACAACCAAATGTGGAAAATTCTTAAAGAGATGCGAATATCAGACCATCTTACCTGCCTCCTGAGAAACATGTATGTTATGAGAAACCTGTATGTTATGTTCTCAGAAGCAGCTGCTGTTGCCTTCGCCACAGAACAGCATTTATTTGCTGATTTGGGGACATTTATGTGCAAAGTTGGCTGAGCTGTGGGGATGGTGAACTTCTTGGAATACAAGGCTACAAGTCATGGGTCATAGGTCTGTGAGGCACCTGTAAGTATAATACCCTTGCTGGTCTGTAACCTCACAGCCCTGACTCTCTACTGACTATAGCCTAAACCCAGAGGAGGCTCTGGTGCTTTTACCTGAGATGCATAGACTAAAGTCCGGCCTTCACACACCTCCCATGAAGCAAAGGTTTTCTACTGGGCTTCCTCAAAGATCTCAAGACTCACTACTTAACACATGTTTATTTGTCTGACCAACTCTTTTTGCTTAACTGAGAAAAGTGGGAGGCAGTCCAAGTCAAGTGGACATTTCTGGAATCTTGCAGTTTTGAGAGTTTAGACCCAAACTCAGTTGACTTCCAGAGACTTACTGCTGGCCTCATAAATTCAGAGTAAATGGTTTTCTATACCTCCGGCCCTAGGCAACTGCCATGGTTCAACATTATACTGTCCTGAGAACCTTGCTAAACAACAGGAGAACTCTAATA
The DNA here is from genome assembly GCF_032452875.1 of Bos javanicus. Taxonomy (NCBI): domain Eukaryota; kingdom Metazoa; phylum Chordata; class Mammalia; order Artiodactyla; family Bovidae; genus Bos; species Bos javanicus. Next base: position 66,975,092 of record NC_083872.1, on the reverse strand, counting down.
ATGATGTAGTGGGCAGTGCCACCTCTGATTTCCCTGTCTGTTGAAAGCCTTCAGAAGCTTGTGATCTAGGGGCCTAGTCCCTGCCGACCACCTCCATCGTATCTCTTATGACTCCTTACCCTGTGTCTTATATTCCAGCAATTCCAAGCCATGTAAATCCACATCCTCCCCAAAGACAGCCATGTTCTTCTTACCTGTCTGTTTTTAAGTTTCTTTGAAATGCCCTCTTCCCAGTAAATGCTCATCACCCCGCTCCTGCACCCCACCCCTTTGTTCCCTGGCTTATTGTTAAGACCCTACACTGGTATCATTTCCTTCCTGAGCCCGGTCAGTCCAGTTAGAGGCTGTGCACACACCACACTGTTTCAGAGCTGTACCAGTCATGTGTCTGCCTCTCCCATTAGATGGTAGCTTCTTTAGAGGAGATACGAGATACCAAGACACTTTTATCTTTATTTTTCTGATGCCTGACTCATGGACTACAGCAAAATAGGCTCTCAAAATAATGCCGACTAAATTAAATGAATCCATAAGCGTTTCTGGATGGGTAGGAGATTATGGTTTTTTTGTCTAGAGTTTTATTCAAAGGCAGACAGAATAAACAATGTCACAATAATAATAGTTATAGTCTATCTGAACAACTATTATCAGACAAGTATTTTCAATATATGGAACCCCTGCAGTAATAATCTCAAATAGATACTGTGATTATCCCTATTAAAATATAAGGGAGTAATTATGATGATGATAAATACTGCATATAGCAAAAATCAAGAATTTAAAATTAAGAAATTTAAGAGATCCACACAAGAGAGAAGTTAAGTATCTTTTTCAGGCCACACATAGATATACACGTGGAACCTAGGATTGCTATCCAGTGCCATTTGCAATATGCTTAATACATGACATCTTATTTGGAGGTGAATGTAGAAGCTGGCCATGTTGAAGACCAACTGAAATTCCTCCAAATACCATGAAATTGAATTGCTCTACTGGGAAAACTCTGACAGCAGGAGAATCAAGAAATACTCCATTCAGTCTGGGGCTGGCAGAATCTGTGTACACATGTACTCCAAAGGCAGGAACAGCTTGTTAATCTGGCATTTAACTACCAGAAATTACTATTAATCATTATTACTGGGAAGAGTTATTGATACATAATGATGGCCCTAGGGTATTGCTTAGTCATGAAGTACCTTCTGAATCATCAAAGAAAACTGAAGTTCTGTTCAGCTGAAGTTTAGTATTAAGTCTGCTTTATTGTCTTCAATTTTTTTAGGTGTTAGTAATCACTAAATAACATAGATACATCAAACTCTCTTAAATATTTTATTAATAGTAACCAGAACCTTCCCCTAAAGAGAAAGTTTGATATTATTTCACATCTGTTTATTTTACTTGCAAAGATATGTAAATGTCTGTGTAATTTCAGAGATGCATATTTGTGAGAAAATACCCAATTCATGGTAGCTTTTGGTTATTACAAAATTTTCAACTACTGGGTATAATTTGCTTATTTAATAGATATTTGCCGAGCATTTACCATGCGGGCAGGAGCTGTATTGAGTACTGGAGTTGCAGATGTGATTAAAATGGGTACAGTCCCTGTCCTCCTATAATAAGGAAATCCATGAAAGTTTTTTATGTTAAGGTAGGAATTCTGATTCTCAAAGATGAATGCTATCACTAGTAAGACTAAGAGTCCCAGGTTGAATTAAATAAGTATTAAAATTGAACTATAAGCACATTTCTGAGTATAGAAAAGAAGTGATCTGAATTGGGAACTGAGAAATAAGACAGTGTGGTAATCTCTTGGGGGTGGACAGATAAGCAGGAGGCATATGGTCCTGTAATGGGAAGCATTCTTTGGTCAGATTGTTGGAACCCAAGGAGTTTGGACTTTATCCTGTAGAATAAATGGAAAATAGACTTTGGTATGTATGCAAATTCATTGGTAGTGTCTACTTGAAGCACTCTTTGGGGAGCTTTATGAGGTCCCCTCTGCCTTTCAGAAAAAGTGCTATGAATGAAATTTGAGGTCCATTGATGATATTGGAGGAGGAATGACTACTCCAGTGTGAATGCGTTTGTCATCCTGTCTATAGAAAATAGAAAACAATCAATCATTCCATATTTATGGGTCATCTTCCATCCCTTGGATAAAATATTGCTCCAAACCAGACTCAGCACTTTGAGAAGGAAAGAGTTCTAAGCATCTAGGGTCTAAGTACCTAACGTATGAGACATTGCTCTTAACATTGTAGCTACAAAGAAGCATATTCATGGTATAGTCAGTTTTCAGTACAGGCTCAAGGAGATATGAAATCCTGACGTTTCTTCATGTACCAGACTTTGATATATGGAAATGTGCTATTTTCTTACAGGACAATTCATAGACAAGGATGGAGAACTAGAGAGAGTGCTTGCATCTTTCCCTAAATCTCTGATGACAAGACACAATCAGGGCATAGGGGAAGGAGGTTAGCACCCTGAAACGATCATCCAAGCAGGCCCTCAGTAGCGTGCTAACCAACCAAATGCAGATGAAGTAGTGTGGGCAATGAATTACAGTTTTAGTTTCCCAGTTCCCTTCTCACTAAGAATCTCCAAATCAAGAGTCCACTGCTTGAACTGGCTCTAGCTGTGGACTGGCAGTCCTCTTAGACTGCTGCAGTGCTGGGATTTATTTTCTTTAAAGTTTTCTCCAAAACATCTTTAGTAGGCAGATGTAAATCTGGTTTTAGAAAAAGGCAGAGGAACCAGAGATCAAATAGCCAACATCTGCTGGATCATGGAAAAAGCAAGAGAGTTCCAGAAAAACATCTATTTCTGCTTTATTGACTGCCAAAGCCTTTGACTGTGTGGATCACAATAAACTGTGGAAAATTCTGAAAGACATGGGAATAGCAGACCACCTGATCTGCCTCTTGAGAAACCTATATGCAGGTCAGGAAGCAACAGTTAGAACTGGACATGGAACAACAGACTGGTTCCAAACAGGAAAAGGAGTACGTCAAGGCTGTATATTGTCACCCTGCTTATTTAAATTATATTCAGAGTACATCATGAGAAACGCTGGGTTGGAAGAAGGACAAGCTGGAATCAAGACTGCCGGGAGAAATATCAATAACCTCAGATATGCAGATGACACCACTCTTATGGCAGAAAGTGAAGAGGAACTAAAAAGCCTCTTGATGAAAGTGAAAGTGGAGAGTGAAAAAGTTGGCTTACAGCTCAGCATTCAGAAAACTAAGATCATGGCATCTAGTCCCATCACTTCATGAGAAATAGATGGGGAAACAGTGGAAACAGTGTCAGACTTTATTTTGGGGGGCTCCAAAATCACTGCAGATGGTGATTTCAGCCATGAAATTAAAAGACTCTTACTCCTCGGAAGGTAAGTTATGACCAACCTAGACAGCATACTAAAAAGAAGAGACATTACTTTGCCAACAAAGGTCTGTCTAGTCAAGGCTATGGTTTTTCCAGTGGTCATGTATGGATGTGAGTGTTGGACTGTGAAGAAAGCTGAGCGCTGAAGAATTGATGCTTTTGAACTGTGGTGTTGGAGAAGACTCTTGAGAGTCCCTTGGACTGCAAGGAGATCTAACCAGTCTTTCCTAAAGGAGATCAGTCCTGGGTATTCATTGCAAGGACTGATGCTGAAGCTGAAACTCCAATACTTTGGCCACCTCATGTGAAGAGCTGACTCACTGGAAAAGACCCTGATGCTAGGAGGGACTGGGGGCAGGAGGTGAAGGGGATTACAGAGAATGAGATGGCTGGATGGCATCACCAACTTGATGGACATGAGTTTGGGTAAATTCTGGGAGTTGGTGATGGACAGGGAGGCCTGGCATGCTGCGATTCATGGGGTCACAAAGAGTCGGACACGACTGAGCAACTGAACTGAACTGAAACCTGTATGTTCTCCTTCCAACAAGTCTTGTAAAGGTTAAAGAAGGGACACAGAAAGTTTTGCTAAATTCTCCTTCTACAGGAAACTAGAATAAAAGTGAATTAAAACTCCAATGCGGGTTTTCATGGTCAATAACTCTTACCAATAAATATATACACCTTGTGTTTATGCAAAATAATGTGGAGAATTTGTGGAGCTCTTTGTGGAATTTGTGGAGTTCCAGATGATTACGGCCCACATTTTTTGAGCATAGTCACCTAAAATATTTGGATAATTGAGGAAAATAGCATTTATTAATTGAATTATCTGAAATGCTCCACTTCAGTGGACTGTATAGACCTATATGTAGGTCAAAAAGCAAGAGTTAGAACTGGACATGTAACAATGGACTGGTTCCAAATTGGAAAAGGAGTACATCAAGGCTGTATATTGTCAACCTGTTTATTTAACTTTCACCATGCGAAATGCCAGGTTGGATGAAGCACCAGCTGGAATCAAGACTGCAGGGGAGAAATATCAATAACTTCAGATATGCAGATGACACCACCCTATCGCAGAAAGCAAAGGGGAACTAAAGAGCCTTTTGATGAAAATGAAAGAGGAGAGTGAAAAGTTGGCTTAAAACTCCACATTCAGAAAACGAAGGTTATGGTACCCGGTCCCGTCACTTCACAGTAAATAGATAGGGAAACAATGGAAACAGTGAGAGACTATTTTCTTGGGCTCCAAAATCACTGCAGATGGTGACTGCAGCCATGAAATTAAAAGACACTTGCTCCTTGGAAGAAAAGCTCTGACCAACCTAGACAGCATATTAAAAAGCAGAGACGTTGCTTTTCCAACAAAGGTCCATCTAGTCAAAGCTACGGTTTTTCCAGTAATCATGTATGGATGTGAGAGTTGGACCATAAAGAAAGCTGAGTGCCAAAGAATTGATGCTTTTGAACTGTGGTGTTGGAGAAGACTCTTGAGGGTTCTTTGAACCACAAGGAGATCAATCCTAATCTAGTCAATCCTAAAGGAAATCAGTCCTGAATATTCACTGGAAGGATTGATGCTGAAGCTGAAACTCCAACACTCTGGCCACCTGATGAGAAGAACCGACTCATTGGAAAAGACCCTGATGATAGGAAAGATTGAAGGCAGAAGAAGAAGGGGCTGACAGAGGATGAGATGGTTGGATGGCATCAGTTTGAGCAGGCTCTGGAAGATGGTGATGGACATGAGTTTCAGTAAGCTCTGGGAGATGGTGATGGACAGGAAAGCCTGGTGTGCTGCAATCCACAGGATTGCAAATAGCTGGACACGACTGAGTGACTGAACAACACAACAACTAATATTAGTAATGTCCTGATTATAGGCCTTTTATACCAACAGGTCTGAGGACATTGCAGAGCACAGTAGATACAGTGAAAGAAAGGACCACTTTAATGAACGTGGCCTGCAACGAAAGTGCAGGACCAATTTTCACATCCTTGGGTAATACTGCCTGTGTTTAAAGTGATAGACTTACGACTTTAAAACTCATTCTGAGAAATGGGACTGCTTCACGGTGTCACCAAAATTCTAATAAGGGATAATATCCCTCCCCCAAACACTTCAGTTAAATCTTGCCACTCTCAATGTAGTAGTCATTACTGCTACCAATGCTTTTGGAGCATGCAGTTAAGACTGTAAACATTACCCCCATGTGGTTTGGGAAGTGCCATATGTCTAAATCTGCCCATTGTGCTGTAAGTGAAAGGATCACATATTACTTTCAGGCCAGAATATGCCATTGTGATTTAGAAACCTAGAACTCTCTTGTTTCTACCATTCAAGATGAAAACTGCTTTCTCAGCCTTGGTTCCACAGAGAGGAGGTATAGTGTGGAGCAGAGCCCCCAGCTGACCTGCAATATACATGAAATAAACCACTAAGATTTGAAGGTTTCTTGTTATTGCAGCACAACCTAGCCTACCCTGACTGTTATACTGGGTCAGTCACTTACTCATTTAAATGAATAAGAACCCACTCTGTGCCAGACACTGTCTTAGGCCCTCTTAATATAACTAGGCCAGTGCTTGGCTTCCTGGAACTTAGACACCAGTGGAAGAATCTAGTGAGATCTAATTCAACAACTCTTCAGCCCAGAGAGGAAGGCATAAACTATAGAAGAAAATTAACCCTTCTCCTCAAAGACAAGGCTAAAATTAGAAAACTCCTTCCTGTGATATTCTCTTAATAATATTCTCTTAAAGGAAGCCAAGTCCAGAGGGCACTGGTCCCTCTGCTCCTTCCCCAGGACACCAAAGGATGTTCAAATCCTATTTGAATTTTGAACTTTTAAGTTAAATGATTTGGAAAGCTTACAGAAGGGAATTCTGGAGAAAGAGCAGGATTTAGTAAAGTGTGAAGGTGTGAAGGAGTCTTCTCGATTGCAGAAGATAAAAATCACAGAGATGTGAAAGTGTAGGTTCTTCTCCCTCAAACCAAATGGACCACAGAAGCATCAAGTTATAGGATGAATAAATTCACCAAAACATCAACTTGAGCTCCTGAAATAGTTATTTCATTTTGTTTAAGACTTTACAGTAGTCACAAAGGTTCATTTCCCACAGGATGAAGCCCATTTTTCCTTGAGAGGAATCCTGAGCAGATACACAAATAATTAAACTGAAATAGACCATTTTAACCCCCACTGCAGTTCAAACACCCCAGCCATCAAAGCGGGCCAGCCAAAACCAGCTGCTTAAGATCATCCTTTGAGGTTCAATGAACTGGGGCTTTGTTAGACCAGGAGTGAGAAAGGATTTCAAAGACAAGGGCCCTCCTTGGGAAATGATTTCCTGATGACCTCTTCGAATTACATGCTTTTTCTCATAATACAGTTAGCCCCCTAATCCTTATTCCCTCCACTGTGAATCTCTCCTAAGCCCCTCAGTCAGCCCCTCAGAAGAGAAAGATGGGAGGAATGGCCACATCTCCCCAACCCATGACGAAATTTCACAAATTAACTTTGTCCTCCATAACACAAAATGAGCAAGAGACAAGTTTTTCTCTTGTTTCTAACTCTACAAGCTCTGGATAATTTGAGTCTGTGTTTTTCTATAATGGTTTAATTTGAAAAACAAAAAGATGCTAAATTTAAAGACTAGTAATTATATCACTCTGAGATGCCAGCATCACTGTCACTTTAATAGCTCCATTTACAAGAATTTCTGAAGTTTTTTTTAATATTTTGGTCATTTTGTCTGGATTTTTTAGCTAAAACAAACGTTTGAGCTTTAACATCAGGTGTTGCTTTTTTTCCCTGTAAATCATGATAACTTTTAAAATGATACTTACCATAAATTCAGCTGCCCAGCTTTGACCTAAGGCTATTATTATTGCTCAGAACTTTATCAAAGGGCTTTCTTACCTAAGGAGTTAATATTACAATACCAGAAGAAAAGGGAATAGGAGGAAATGAATATGAACCCAGTTCCTAGAAGCAAACACACACTCTGGGACTCAATATTAGTTATGCTGAGAGCGTTCATAATAATCCATTGTTTAAAAAAAAACACAAATGCTTGCCTGGAAAACAGGATTGAGGGTGAGAATTCTGTTTTTGGACATTCACTTGTTGGATGACCTCAGGAAAGTAACTCTGTGCACAGACTGTCTGCCAGCCATTGTACAAACCATTTGTCATGAATTAACTCACTTACTCTTCATGTCATCACCTTTGTGGCAAGTATTACTATCATCCCCACTCATGAGATAAGGGAATCTGATGCACAGGGAAGTTAAATAAGTTACCAAAGGTCACAGGTTTCAAGGTAGGTCCTTGCCCTTAACTTCTTTTTTTACCACTGGAAGTTCTGGAAAGTCTCATATAGGTTCACTAGTATAAGCTTCCAAAATCTTTACTTTTGAACACACCCTACCGCTTTGTTTTCTAAAATTATGTATAATTCCACCAGTGACTTCAGGTTTTCTGCTTTTTTTTCCCTTTTAAAAATATTTTTTTGAAGACTTTAATCAAGACCTTAGATGAAATCTTTGGCTTAGGTTAAAATTTTTAAAGGAGAAGATGAAAGATGAAGAAGGGAGAAAACTCCATCGATTATCCCTTTTTATTGTCTTGCTTTTTTAAGTTGGTTTATCATTAATTCTTGGGCATCTCAAAGGGGCCACTTTGAGCTCTATGCATGGTCTTAGTTTTCTCAAGGGGATTGAGGCATTATCAGTGCACTGAAAAAAGCTTAAAAAGATGGAAACCAACAAGAATATGTCATGTAAGTATATATTCATTCCTTTGTGTTGTTTTTGTTTTGAAATAGCCAACCCCATTAAAACAAGAATAATCTACCGACCTAACACATTTTACTTTTATTAATCTTGTGTAATGCCAGAAAAACATTACAGCATTGGGGCTCAGCTCAAGGACTCCAGAGGCAAATGCCTGGTTTAAAAACCTGTCTCTCCAACTTGTTCAGAGTGTGAGAATGTTATTTCACCTCTCTGTGCCTCAGTGAACTCATGAATAATATGACATCAGTACCTTTCTCCCAAGGTTGTTTTGAAGTCAGCATGCCATGGGATGAATATTAATCACACGATAAATATGTAATGGCTATTATTCTAATTATTTTATGATTATAAGAACCCAGTTACGGCTCTAATCATAACCTTCTCACTTTTCTGAAGCAAAACTTCTTTCATTAACTCTACACATAGGAAAATTAATTACTTAACAATTATTTTTCAGCATTTTCTGAAAACCAGGCACTATTTTAAGTGCTTTGCAAGTATTAACCTGGGTAATCTTTCTTCCCACCCTACCAAGTGGGTACTGTTACCACACCCATTTTACAGGAAAGGAAATTGAGGTGCAAGGAGGTTAAGAAATCTGCCCAACATCACTATGGTAATATATGATAGAGCTGGGGTTCATATCCAACCCACTGGTCCCATAGCCTCCAGTTCTGCCCCACTCTGCTCTGCTCTGAAAGCTCACCAGCTGCTTTGCTCCTCCCCCTCCACTCCATCCCCACTCAGGACCTTTGCATAAGCAGATTTGTCAGCCTGGAACACATGTGCACTGACCTTGAATACCTATTCACTTGGATAATACCCCTTTCCTCCCCCAGGACTTGACTGTCTCCTCTGTCACCTCCTCCTTTCCACCAGGTGCTCAGCAGGTCAGTCATTCATACCTCCCCTAAGGTTCATCACTGCAGTCCAGCAATCACTCCTCATTATCGCTTCTGTGCTGTTTGCCAGAGGGCCTCGCAGTGCCCTGATCTCCACAAGGGCAAGAGCTGAGCTTTAGTTTTGTTCGTGCCTACAACCATAACATCTGGGAGCACGTTAGCTTATATATAATATTTGCTCTTGTTGTTGTTCAGTAGCTAAGTCGTGTCCTGGGCTGCAGCATGCCAGGCTCCCCTGTCCTTCACTATCTCCTGGAGTTTGCTCAAATTCGTGACCATTGAGTCAGTGATGCTATCCAACTATTTCATCCTCTGCCACCCCCTTCTTCTTTTGCCTTCAATCTTTCCCAGCATCAGGGTCTTTTCCAATTATGCAATATATTGTATCATAGTATAGATAATACTGTTTTTATATATTACCTAGTATTATAATATTATTTATACTATTATATTATATATTATAATATATAATATTTTTACATATAATGCATATATATGCAACTCTTATGGAGTTGCTCTGAGGATTAAATGAGCTTTTTCATGTAAAGTGTGTAGATCAGTTTTGCCCCATTGTAAGTGCTCAGAAGGACAGTTCTTATTATAATTAACTGTCATGGACCTTATAATCTGGGGGCGGGGTGGGGAGAGGACAGACAGAGCCTGTCCCCAACTACAATGCAATGGGATAAAGAGATATTTGGTCAAACAATGTGAAGTCATTTGAAGTCATTTTTGTCAGTCAAAAATGGTTAAGAAGAGGCAGTTTTGTTTGATACAAATTATAGTGGTCAGAGAACACAGAGAAAGGAGCAGTTGGTTTTGCTTGGAGAAGTAAAGAAAAACTTCATGAAGAAGCTGGACCTTGATGGAATCCTGCAGGCTGAGTAGACAGTCACTGAATACAAAAGGGGAGAGATGAGAAAGCAGGACCAATAGACCAATAGAGATGAGAAAGCAGACCATGCCAGAAATGAGACTAGAAGAAACCAAATTACAGCTCTTATTCAAAGTTCATTCACAATGTTATAAGATTTATTAGTGGCTTCTGAAGAGTTAAGAGCATTCTTTTGAGTGCCCATGGACTTTGGTGCCAGACAGACCTGGTTTGAATCCCAACTCCACTATTTACTAAGTGAACTTGATCAGATGACAACTTCTGTGAGCATCATTTTTCCTTATCTGCAAAACGAGTTCAATAGGACTTTATCTTGCAGGACTGCTATAAAGATTAGAGATGCTGCAGATACAGTTGTCCTTTGGTATCCAGTGTTCCAGGATACCAGGTATCCATGGACAACAAAATCCACTGGATCCTAAGTCCCTTACATTCCACCCTCCTGAACTGTAGTTTTGCACTGTGAATACAGAGGACTGACTTTATATAAAGTACTTTGTGGATTACCTAACATATTAATAGTTTTCCATTAAGAATGGCCTGTATTAATAGTATTATTAATGTCTTGGAGGACTCAGTGCTCTATAGGAACCAACTCACTGGCAACATTCAAGGACTAGTAGCATCACCTATTAAGTCCAGGCAACTAAAGATAAATACTATGATTTCCCAATCAGAAGGCTTTAAAGGCCAAGAACTATTATGTTAAGAAGATGCACTATCCTCCCCCAAAACATCAACTAATATTTGTGTAGCAGTTTTCCATATGTGAAGCACTTTCCTATGGATTAACTCATTTGCTCATCTCAGCAGCTTTATGAAGAAGTTTCTATTATTGTCTACATTTGAGGGGAAATAAATTTCACAGAAGTCCAGGCTTCAGAGAAATTCCCATCATAGCAAGTGGCAGAGTTGGGAGGCTCAATATAATTGAAAATGTAGACAATGTCTTTGTCTATTCCTTAAAAGACTGAACACAGAATTTATTTTGAAGGTTTAGGAAGCTGTAACCTGACAGTCTCAGTTAAGAATGATAATGTGGGAGATTATACAATCATAAAATTTTGTGTGGGGCCCATCAACAATCACCTCTCTTAGTCTTCTCATTTTACAAAAAGAACATTGAGAAAAGAGCAACTAAATGACTCTCCTGTAGTCACTTTGAAAATTCATAGCTGTGCTTCTAGGTAGAGGTGGCAGATTTAACATATGCTTTACATTACACTCCATCTCCCAAACTCACTAAAAAAGACAATAAAAGGATTGATTTTAAAGACATTAACCCATAAGGACAAAAAGAATAAGAAGGAAAACAACAACAACAACAACATTTTGGAAGATAGAAAGCAGATGGTTGAGGGGCAACAGGCTTAGCAGACCCATGAAGCTGAAATTTAAGTTGACAGTGGGGAAGCCCAGAAGCAACCTGATTTGCACTGCAAAATACTAGAAAGTCTCAGAAAGCAGCAGCAAGAAATACCTCTGAAAGTGGGCGTGCAGCCGAAGCTGATATAGGACTTGCTAACTGCGTTTGAGAAGTGGTCCCTTCACCCTCTGGCAGAAGACTGAAGACTGACTCTCCAGTAAGGCTGTTATCAGTAAGATTCCAAACCAAAGAATGACGGGCATGACTGAAACTAGGAATATCCAACTGACAACAAGGGATTCATTACAAGCACACATTCTGAATGATGAGAATCTCAGCCTCTTGTCTCAGCTTAGTTCCTGGAACTGACAGCCATGCCATAATCCCCTAGGCTAAAGGTTGAATGACTCTGGTCTGGGAACTCTGACCCAGCCCAACATTAAGATTTAAAGATCCTGATGGCCAGGTATCCAGCTGATCCATTTAGATCAGCTTAGTGACACATAGGAGTCAACAAGCCTTATCCATGTACACAGATCTTTCCTCAGCTGCTCTGTGCTTCTCTCTTAAGATGGCCAGATTTAGCAAATAAAAAATGTGATATTTAACATATACTGAAAATGTATTCATTGTTTATCAAAAGTTCAAATTAAACTATTCTGTATCTCATCTGGCAACCTTATCCTCTCTTAAATGAGAATGGGCAGCCAAGAATCACCAAATATTTGAGGAAAGCCTCAACACAAAGACAATGACTAAATCACACAAATGGGAGAAAAGGGACAAAAAGACCAAAAAAGGATGCAAAGAAAAGAATAATTTCAAAAATTCTGCCATTTCTTTTCTCAGAAATTTAAGAAAGGATGTTGTACCTTTGAAATAGGATCAGCTTGTTTTTAAAAAAAAGAGTCAAAAAACACTGAAGAGCTATTGCTAATTAAAGTTATGATAGCAGATGAAAAACTCAATAGAAGGTTTTTGTGTTTTTTTTTTTAACTTTACACAATTGTATTAGTTTTGCCAAATATCAAAATGAATCCACCACAGGTATACATGTGTTCCTCATCCTGAACCCTCCTCCCTCCTCCCTCCCCATACCATCCTCTGGGTCGTCCCAGTGCACTAGCCCCAAGCATCCAGTATCGTGCATCGAACCTGGACTGGCATCTCGTTTCATACATGATATTTTACATGTTTCAATGCCATTCTCCCAAATCTTCCCACCCTCTCCCTCTCCCATTGAGTCCATAAGACTGTTCTATACATCAGTGTCTCTTTTTTAAGGGAAAATACAGTTATAGAAAAAGAAAACATGGGGAATGGGGCAGGGGGAGAAATAATAAAAGAAATAATTCAAGAAAATTCTCCAGAACTGAAGAATATGAGTTTCAGATGCAAAAGACCCTCTGAGCACAAAGGATGACAAAATGCCCTCAGTAATGGAAACATACAAAAAAAAAAAAAAAAAAAAAAGGAGGGAGGGATTGAGCTAAGAGCTATGTCTGTTTTAGTCCTAGGAGTTCAGGATGAAAGATAATATGTTAATATGTTTGATAAATATTAAACAATTTGGTTATAGTTGCTCTAGCCTAGGACTTTCCTGCTGGCTCAGACAGTAAAGAATCTGCCTGCAATGAGGGAGACCTGGGTTCCATCCCTGGCTTGGGGAGATCCTCTGGAGGAGGGCATGGTAACCCACTCCAGTATTCTTGCCTAGAGAATCCCCAAGGACAGAGGAGCCTGGTGGGTTACAGACCATGGGGTCACAAAGAGTTAGACATGACTGAGCAACTAAGCACAGTACGGTCTAGAAATAATACAAGAGTTTAATAAATCTATTAAGCTTTAAGAAATGAGGTTTTATAATAATAATGATATACATGAATAAGCACAATGTAGTGAAAAGAACTCTGGATCAAGAACCAGAGACACACATTCTAGTCCTGTGTCTGCCCCTGTGTGACTTCATACATATCACTTCATATCTCTGGACCCAGTTTTATCACAAGGGTTTAGAATTTCTAGAATCCTATTTGCTTAGGCAATCATGAAATATATGGCATTAAACATAACTGAGTACACAATTAAAATAATTTTAAAAAATCATATCCCAATAATACTTATTAAATATACAATCCTTTTTTCTTAAATTTTACATATTATTTCATTTTTATATAATAACAAATTTATATTTCTACGGTACTTCACAAGTTTCATTCATTCATTCATTCATTCTCCAAATTCCAAATGATGTGAGGTATACATAATGACAGAGAAGGCAATGGCACCCCACTCCAGTATTATACAGGCATTGCACATGCTCTCTTGGAGCTTTTATTCTAATAGGGAAGATAGTAACTTTTTAAAAAACAAATAAATACATTTCTATGTAGGATAAATGTTATGAAGGAAAATAGGATTCTATGAAAGAAAATAATAAAGGGAATCACTTTTAGAGCTGGTGATTAGCAAAGGAATTTCTGAAAAAGTGGCTTTTAAAATGAGAATAAATAAGAGTTTCGGCAGGTAAAGAGTAGAAGAAACAGCTTATCAGGTAGAGGAGGAAATACATATGAAGGCCTTGAGGGGGAAATTGTGCTTTCAGGGAAATGTTGGTTGGCCAGGATGGTTGTGTGATATTCTCCAGAGGAAGAATGGTGTGGGATAAAAGACAGAGACCAGATTATTCTGGGTCTTTGAATCCATGAAAGAAGGTTGGGTTTTATTTTTAGGGCAACAGGAAGGCACTAAATTATTTTCAGCATGGTGTGACCTCTAATTTACAATGTATGATCACTCACCATTATTTTATCTCTTTGGATCTTCAATACTATGCTTTGAGATAAGCAGTGTGTTGATATATGGCACTGAGAAAATGAAGCAGAGAGAGGTTAGGTGTCTGTCTCATGAACAGGTCCAACAGTGAGTTAACATGGGCAGACCCAGAGCAAGACTTGGGTTTTCCTACACCACTTAGTACAGTGCCTGATGCATAATCTCAATAAATATTTGTTAAATGAATGTACATTACACCAAGACATTCTAGCTACTGAGATCCATGGGTCTTTTGGTAAAGAAAAATGTGTTAAATCAGCCGCCAGAGGGAGTGTATACTTCCCCCATGTAACAGAAACATTGACCTTGGCAAAGACAACTGGCAGGAAAAAAAATCTTTAACTGAACAAAGTGCTTTCTCCAGTTTATACCAAAAAAGATTTCATGAAATAGAACTGGCAACATCACAACAGAACCTTTGTTATGTGTTTGAGCCGGCCATCTGTCCATGAGACTCAGTTGTGGACAGCCTCCTGACTTAGAGTTCTCCTGACTTTGTTAAAAAAAAAAAAAAAAAGTGGTTCCTCCAAAGTAAAGTGTAATGAAATGGAAGTAGCAATATTTCCTGACACGATTCAAACTGTACATGCTGAACAAAAGACTTCTTATTTTTTTCACCCAACCCTGCTGTTTTGAATTTCCTTGAACTTGCTTCAAAATAGAGCTTGGGAAGAAGAAAACTTTGCCTGTGGCACAGAAGTGGTCCAAGATGGCTAGAGGAGTCTACCTGCTGAAGAGTGAGATCAAACTATTGTTTCCACTGTGCGGTCAGGGGAAAAGAACTACACACAAATGCATCTAGAAACAACACACACACACACACACACACACACACAAATACGTGGTTTAAGGCATGGTTTTAAAAGATTTGAATCCTACCAGCCAACCACATTTTTCTCCATTTAATAAAGATATAATTTTGTCAACAGCCATTTGACAAAATTTTTTGTCGTTCTCAGCCAATGTGTGAACTGGATACAGATATACAGGTCATCAACTTTTACCTGAGTTGAGGGATCAAGGAAAGTTCCAAAAGAGTCCCCTAGAGTAAATCTGCTACTGCTGCTAAGTCGCTTCAGTCATGTCCGACTCTGTGTGACCCCATAGACCGCAGCCCACCAGGCTCCCCCATCCCTGGGATTCTCCAGGCAAGAATACTGGAGTGGTTGCCATTTCCTTCTCCAATGCAAGAAAATGAAAAGTGAAAGTGAAGTCGCTCAGTTGTGTCCAACTCTTTGCGACCCCATGGACTGCAGCCTACCAGGCTCCTCCATCCATGGGATTTTCTAGGCAAGAGTACTGGAGTGGAGTGCCATCGCCTCAGCCATCTATAATCAATCAACAAGAATTGATTGGTCAGGCACTATGTGCTAAGAACAGGATTTAATCTTGTGGGAGAAACAAACAAGGGACTGACACACAGTTCCTACACTCAACAGCCAACTCTTTTTTGTTAGTTATTCAGGATATTTTCCAAATATTCTATTTTTTTAAATTTAGAGAACTAATATCCAGGTAGTTGACTGAATTTTATTTGTTTGCTTCTGGTTGTATAAGGTCATGAAAAAACAAAGACCAGTAAGGGATCTCCTGATGGTTCCATAGTGAGGTACAGAAACTTCATTTATTTGTCTTTCCTTAAATCCTCTTACAGGCAGAATGTAGGGGAAGAGAACTGGGTGTTGGGAGAGAGTCTAGGGGACTTTGTGCTTGTCACCTTGGAAGTCTCATTATTACAAAGCTTTGTTGTTTTTAGTTGCTAAGTCATGTCCAACTCTTTGTGACCCCATGGACTGTAGCTGGCCAGGCTCCTTTGGTCATGGGATTTCCCAGGCAAGAATATTGGAGTGGGTTACCATTTCCTTCTCCATACAAAGCTTTGGGCATTTTTTTTTTTTTTTAAATAAGAAGTATCAGTTCCATAACATCCTGGCCCTAAAAGCTTCTGGGTATATTACAATTGTACTTTTATACTTTCTTTTTCCATTAACTTATTTAAATAGGAATTCATGATCACTCTAAAAATGTTGGTGAGAGTGGTATTTTTGAGTATAAATGAGTTTGTGGTGAGAATGTTTATGTGTGACTAGTTTCTAGCATTTCTGGTCATTAATTAAAATAAAAAATAAATAGAAGAAAAAACTTTCCAAAACAGAAGAAATTGATTTTAAAGTTTTATAAAATTACAGTGATTTTTTTTTTTAAAAAAACTTCAACATTCCAAAATGTGTATCAGAGACAACTATGTAGAAGATATTGGCTCAGGTGCTATGCAAGATTCTAAAAAGGTCTATGATATATTCTTTCCCCCTAAAGTTCTTGGGAACTGGAGAAGTGAGAAGCAGGGATGTCAAGCTCTCAAAATAGGCAATATTAAGCTGACAGTGGACAGGAACACAACAAAGCCCAGACTAAGCTTTGTAGGAATATAGGGAAGAGACATGGAGAAAGAAACAACAACCCACTCCAGTGTTCTTGCCTGGAGAATCCCAGGGATGGGGGAGCCTGGTGGGCTGCTGTCTCTGGGGTCGCACAGAGTCGGACACGACTGAAGTGACTTAGCAGCAGCAGGGAAGAAACAGCCCTTACTGCATTTGAGTGAACATGCTCTTGAGGGTGTTGGGCAAAAGAAAGAATATAAACAAAGGGACAGAGATTAGAAATCACTCTGGGCATAACTAGGAAATACTTCCATCTCGTTTGACTAGGAAATAGGTTAATTATAGGACTGTAGGGGCTTTGCAAATGGTACTAGTGGTAAAGAATCTGCCTGCCAATACAGAAGATGCGGGATGCAGGTTCAATCCCTGGGTAAGGAAGATCCCCTGGAGAAGGAAATGGTAACCCACTCTGGTATTCTTGGCTGGAAAATCCCATGGGCAGAGGAGCCTTAGTGGGCTAGAGTCTGAGGGGTCACACAGAGTCAAACAGTCGGTGACTAGTCAATGAGTGACTAAGCATGCACGCGCGCATAGGACACTACTGTTAAGCCTGGAAATATCTTTAGGATCAACTTGTGGAAAGACCTGTATGGCATTTTGAAGACTGCAAATTTAATTGAGAAGAGAGGTGAAAGGGTGAAAGAGTCCTCAGAAGTGGGCTTCAAGAAGATTGATTTGGCTGAGGAGCACAAGACAGAAACAAAACAAGAACACAAAATCACAAAAACAAAACAAGAACACAAAATCAAGGAGACAACCGCCTAACAGGGTATTGCAGGAATCCAAGCAAGAAGAGATCATGTAATGTAAACTGAGGTGAAAACATGTGGAAGGAAAAGCAGGGGGCAGAGGCAAGAGAAAACTCAGAGAACAAATATAAAAAGTGAGTTAAATAAATGGAGTGAGACAGTCACATAGTTTCAGTTTGCTAATGTAATATTTGTAGCACTTATAAGAATAAAGAAGTCAGAAGGCTGACTAGGTTTCAAAAAGGAAATGTGATTTTGGTTTTGAAAACTCATTTATGCTACAATGCCAGCAGTACAGACAAAGAGAGAAGTCCAGCAGATTGTTGGAATTAAAGGTCTGGAATCCAGGAGGCAAGAGAGTCCTGGAGGGAAGCTCTATAGAGGTAAGGAGTGGTCACTGAGGCCACGGCAGTGGATAACACTACTGAGAGAGAGAAGAAGAGGTGGGGGAAGGGGAGGAGAAAAAGACAGCCGAGGGAAAGACTCTTTGAGAATGTTTTTCTTTTTCTTTTCCTCAGCTGAGGAGGAGTCACTTAGAAAACCTGAGAAAGACTATTCTTTGTTGCAGGAGGAGAACTACTGCTATTACAATGTACAGGAGTCATTTCAAGAAGAAGAGGATGTCAACAGGGTCATTTTAAACCCTGGAGTGGGTAAAGGTGAAGGTAAGATTTGACAGAAGAAAAAGCTGGTTTGAGACTTACCTGGTGGTCCAGTAGCTAAGACTCTACACTCCCAAAGCAGGGAGCCTGGGTTCAATCCCTGGTCAGGGAACTAGATCCCACATGCCACAAACTAAAACATTCCGAGTACTACAATAAACATCATAGATTCTGCATGTCGCAGCTAAGATCTAGCACAGCCAGACAAATAATTTTTTTTTTGAAAGAAAAAGTTTGTTTGAGGAATTGATTCGAAAGTGAAGTCAGTATGGCAGCATTATTAAGACAGATTCAAATGATGTCATTTGGGCAGAAGTCAGTTTGAAAGGATGTATGGTTTGGGGGATTGAGAAAGAGGAGCCAACCAGTGGAGACTATCAGTTCAACAACTCTAATGAGGAAGGAAACAAGAGGACTGTGGTGCCAGTTTCCAGGTTAAGAGGTATATGTGTTGATTTTACATGCTGAGAGGGAGTGAGGGTCCTTTTTAAAAATGAGGAAAGGAGCTTTTGGAAAGCATGAGGCTGCCCAAGACAGGATAAATTAATTACCCAAGAGAGGAGACCATTGGGTGATCATGAGCCCAGGGGTTGCCTTCCACTTAGCAAGGAGGGCAAAGGTTTTGTCAGCTGAAGGAAAGGAGGAGAGTAGATAAAAACAGAGACAAGAGAACAAATCTTAAAGGAGGAGAGGAATAGTGAGTGAGGAAGATGAATCTTCTCAATGAAGCGGTTGACAGTCAGCTGGGAGGGTGGGAGTGAGGGCTTGAGAATCACAGAGAAGCATTACGCAACCCCTTGGGTGCGGGTCGGGGGCTGCAATGGGAGGAAAACATAAAGGAACGAAATGACTGCTAAGTGGCAAAGATTTTTTTTCTCTCTGGGTTCCTGTGGGCCCTCACTTTTAGGCCTGAAACTGCTCCCTACCAGACTTCAAAGCCACTTGCAGGGTTGGCACTTGTAGCTTGGTAATTCCAAGCATTCGGACCATGCCACCCGACACTGCAGTGAAAGGCTTTTCCAGGTCCCTCATGAAAGAAAAGAGACGCCAAGGAGCAAGGCAAAGAAGTATCACTAAAAAAAAAAATAGGACTGGACCCCGGCCATCTTTCTACCTCTCTCTCCGCTAACATGTCAGAACCAGAGAAATGCCTGACCTCGCTTCTTGGGAAGAGTGAGGTATGTGTATCAAAATACATAAATCCTAAAAAGCCTATTGTGAAGGGCAGAGCCCTCATTATTTGTATTTTGATCACTTTTAAATATTTTTAAAGTGAGCGCTTCCAGGGGCAAGGTAAATAGTCCCATTTTGTGGGGCGCTTGATTAAATTCCAAACATATCATTTTGTGGGGTGTGCCTGCAGATTCTGATACCTTTGAGCAGGTTTGCCAAGAAAGAGCAAATGTGAGAGGAGCCCATGGAAACAAGGAAACTATTCTCCCAGTGGCAGGTTGCAGGGCTGTGCAAGGGAGAGCCATCCGACTTTTGTCTCCCCACTGAAGGGGAGATTAGAATGGAATAAATTAGCAATGTGGGCCTGAGTTGTTACTACATAACAATAACACTCTGTGCTCCATTCAAGGGATGCCAAGCCCTTTGACAAGACTCTTGCTTTCTCTTTGGACTTCACCCCGGGGGTGGGGAAGGGCACTGGCTAAGCGCATCCCAGGTCCAGAGAGAAGTGTGCCTCCCCACCCACTTACCACAGTCTCACTCTCTGCTCCTTCCCTACCAACTTCTTGCCTTCCTTTCCTTTCTGACCACCTCCACCCATCCTTCATCATGAAGAAACCTGCCCAGAAGGAAATCAAACTACTGAGCATCCACTTATAGTAGCAACCAAGGCATTCATTTACTGGACCATTATGTGATCATCACAAAACCTGAATAGACAAGGGATAGTCAAGTGATGGTCACATATATTTAATGATTGATTTGGCATTGATCCTTGGCTTGGGAATATCCCTTGGAGAAGGGAATGGCTATCCAGTCCAGTATTCCTGCCTGATGAATTCCATGGAATGAGGAGCCTGGCGGGCTACAATCCACGGGTTTGCAAAAGAGACAGACATGATGGAGCAACTAACACTTTCACTACTTTTACTTTTTTGGCACAGCTACCAACCAAACAGAATGAAATGGAAGCTGCACTGGAGCCCAGGATGAGAGGCACTCACCATGCTAGGCATTACCTCCTAGTTGCTGGAGTGTGGAACTTTCATCAACTGGAACAGAATTATTTCAATGTTTAGACAACAAGGACTGTTGAATCTTGGTCCTGAGCTATCACCATATCACAGATAAAAATGGGTCCACAGAGGTTTTAAATACTTTACCCCCAAACCACAAATTGATTATAGGCTTGGGACCCAGTGACTCAACTGGAGGGTCTTTTCCACCCACCTTGCTGGCCCTCTGCCCTCTTTCCTTTGTCATTTTGTGTGTGTGTGTGTGTGTGTGTGTGTGTGTGTATATATATGTGTATATATATATATATTTCATATATATGATACGTGAAAGTTGTTCAGTCATGTCCGACTCTGTGGCTCCATGGATCATACAGTCCATAAAATGCTCCAGGCCAGAATACTGGAGTGGGTAGTCGTTCCCTTCTATAGGGGATCTTCTCAACCCAGGGCTAGAACCCAGGGATCAAACCCAGGGATTGAACCCAGGTCTCCCACATTTACCAGCTTCAGTTCAGTCAGTTCAGTTCAGTCGCTCAGTCGTGTCCGACTCTTTGCGACCCCATGAATCACAGCACACCAGGCCTCCCTGTCCATCACCAACTCCCGGAGTTCACTCAGACTTACGTCCATTGAGTCAGTGATGCCATCCAGCCATCTCATCCTCTGTCGTCCCCTTCTCCTCCTGCCCCAATCCCTCCCAGCATCAGAGTCTTTTACAATGAGTCAACTCTTCGCATGAGGCGGCCAAAGTACTGGAGTTTCAGCTTTAGCATCATTCCTTCCAAAGAAATCCCAGGGCTGATCTCCACCAGCTTAGAGATGAAAATATGCAGTGTTCTGGAGAGGACATGCAAGGGCACCAGAAGACTCTCTCCCAGGGAACTTCTCAAGTTGCATTTATTAATCTCTGCTGTTCCCATGAAAAGTCTTCTCAGTAGTGGCAAAATGGGAGGGGAGGGAGTGAAGGAGTGAAGAAACAACTGACTGAAAAGAAAGCTTCTATTTCCTCTTTTCCCCACAAAGAGGCAAGGACCTTGTTTTATTTTGTTCCTCATGGTACCCCCTGGGGGTTAACACATGGTTGACACCCAATGCAATTTGGTTGAATGAATGAATAATAATTTCTCCCGTTTCTACAACACTTTATATTCTTGAAAAGAGCCTTTACACCTGCTCTCATTGGACCCTCAAGAAGTTCAGCAGGATTACAGGGCAAACATTGTTATTTCCATTTACAGATGAAGAAGCTAAGATGCAGAGGGCTAAGATGGTTTGCCTGCATCACAAACCAACCATATTGGGCCCTGCCAACTTCCTGGTCTGGGGCTCCTTCTCCCACAGGGCAGTGTCTCCTAAATATGAATAAAAGTTAGCATAACTGGAAACAAAACAACTTACAATTTGCAACCTACCACATACTTAGGGTGACACTGAAGGAGTAGCAGCACACAGGAGACCTGGTCTCCCTCTCCCTCTTTCTTTCCCCACGCTCACCTCAATTCACCAGATCACCAGCTCCAAGGAAGTCCCTCATTATTCCTGTACCTCAGCCATACCACCTGCATGTAGCGCTAGCTTTATATCTTTTCATTTTTAAGTGAATTCTCCCCTTAAGTAAACAACTTAAGTAAAATTACTTAAGGGAATGATTTTTGTAGCCTATATCAATTGGCTCAGGACTCCCTTTCTTACAAAGTTCAAGTATGACATTTAATAGACGGAAAAGAATAACACGACTCTAAAGAATAACATTAGTCTATCTAACTATGGACAATTCCTACTCATGAACTCCCTCTCTAGGGCCTCCAAAAGGCAAGGGGCAGTGGCCATGGCTTTTCCCTCTTTTTACCTATTACCAGTTCCTGCAGTGTGGTTTCTGGACCAGCAGTATCAGTAGAATCGGAACCTCTTATGAATGATAAAATCTTTAGTCCTAAACCTACTAGAGTCAGAGTCTCTAGAGTGAGGGGTCCAGTGATCTATTTTAAAAGGCCTCCAGGTGATCCTGGTGCACGTAAAAGGGTGATGGCTGCTAATCCATTATATCCTATTATTTTCCTGCCTGAGCCAGGAACACCTTGTATTCCCAATGGGTGCTCTGGGACTCTCTGCCCACTCAGTTCTTTAATTCTTCTTCCCTCCACATGAAAACCTACGATATAGTCTTATTAATGACATTATTAACTTACCTCCTTGGAGTAAGGGGTGGACTAGATAATCTTCTGAGATTTTTTTCAAGTCAAGAAGCTCTGATTCTTCAGGGGAGTCACAGCTAAGCAGATGGCCTTAAAGAAGAAGAGTATGAAGTTAGCTATGTGTTTATCATGCATTGTGTGCTAAGTTGCTTGGGTCGTGTCTGACCCTTTACGACCCTGTGGAGTTTAGCCTGCCAGGCTCCTCTGTCCATGGGATTTTCCTGGCAAGAGTACTGGAGTGGGTTGCCATGCCCTCCTCCAGGGGAATCTTTCTGACCCAGGGATTGAACTCATGTCTCTGCGTCTCCTCATTGGCAGGCAGGTTCTTTACCACTACTGCCACCTGGGAAGCCCTGGGTTTATCATTTGTAGCCTTTACTATGGCGAGGTACTTTCCTTCTATACATACTCTGTTAAGGGTTTTTATCATAAATGGGTATGGAATCTTGTCAAATACTTTTCTGCATCTACTGAGATGATCATATGGATTTTATTATTTTTTTGGTTAATGTGGTATATCACATTGATTGATCTGCAGATGTTGAACCATCCTTACAGCATTATTTACAATAACCAAGATATGGGCCCATCAACAGAGGAATGGATAAAGAATATATGGTGTATATATATATTACAAAGGAATCCTACTCAGACATCGTAAAAGATGAAATCTGACCATTGCAACAATATGGATGAACTTTGAGGGTATTATGATAAATAATAGATATTATTATTTGTCTTTCTATTATTATATTTGTCTTTCTCAGCTAGGGAAAGACAAATATCATGATTTCACTTATATGTAGAATATAAAAAACAAGCAAACAAAAAATAAATGAACAAACCAAATGAAAGCAAACATGTAGACAGAGAACAGAAAACAGTAGTAGTTACCAGAGGGGGAGCGACCAGAGAGAGGGCAAAATGAGTAAAGGGACTAATTGCATGGTGATGGATGGAAACTAAATTTTTAGTGGTAAGCATGCTATAGTGTCAGAGAAGGCAATGGCACCCCACTCCAGTACTCTTGCCTGGAAAATCCCTTGGATGGAGGAGCCTGGTAGGCTGAAGTCCATGGGGTCGCTAAGAGTCGGACATGACTGAGCGACTTCGCTTTGACTTTTCACTTTCATGCATTGGAGAAGGAAATGGCAACCCACTCCAGTGTTCTTGCCTAGAGAATCCCAGGGACGGGGGAGCCTGGTGGGCTGCCGTCTATGGGGTCGCACAGAGTCAGACTGAAGCTCCTTAGCAGCAGCAGCATGCTGTAGTGTACACAGAAATAAAAATATTGGGTTGTTCATTCAGGGTTTTCCATAATATCTTATAGAAAAATCTGAATGAACTTTTAGGTCAACCCAATAGAACAGTGCACAACAAGAAACTTATATAATGTTTTGAACCAGTGTTATCTCAATAAAAATTAAATTATAAAAAAAGAAGACAGAAGAGAACTTCTGCCTGGTAAGCTTCCTTTGCTACAGGCTCCAAGGCTGGAGTAAAGTGAGGACATAGGCCAGTTGCCAGCTCTTAGTTACAGCCCCAGGAGATCTTTGATGTTCTCCCCTTGCAGTCTGGGGTCCCTGTTTTCAAGAATTTATCAGAATGACCTAGACTTAGCAAACTTGCTCTATGTACCTTGGACAAAATATCCGCTGAGTCAATTCTGTGAGGAGCCTTGGATTGTCAGCCTAAAAGCCTGTTTATAGTTGACTGCCTCTGGCAAACTGCTATCAGATGCAAAAAAAAAAAAAAAAAAGTGTCATAGGTTTGGCATATACTAAATTATCCTCAGCATTTGCATTAGGTAGGTGGTCAAGCAACAGCAGGTAGCAAATACAAGAGGAAGAATCTAGTCCCTGCCCCACTTCTCCTTTACCACCCCCTCCCTTCTTTCCCAGATTCCCACCATGAAAAGACAACCTAAAGGACTCAAAAGAAGGATGACTTCTCCACACCTGGATATTCTCACACAGTTAAGAAAGAAAGAACCCAATCTCTGTTCAGTTCCTGGGTTCTGATATGCTTTTCCTTTCTAAGCTTCTACAACCTACTGCTCATGACTTCATTTTGCCAACCACAAAATGTAGCTAACTGCTAACCTTCGGCTTTACTTTCCTCCCTCTTCTAGGTTCTTTGAGTTATGAAAGCACAATGAGTGAATGGAGAGACGGTCGAGTAGGATAAGATAAGAATGTTAACAATCTCCATTGAAGACAACAGGCAAAGGTCCTGGAATTGGAGTCATGAGACTTGGGTCTCCAGCCAGGGCTTTGTCACTGGTGAGCTGCGAGGCTGAGGCAGGTTACTGCCCCACTGGGTGTCACTGCAAAACAAGGGGCTTGAGCAAAACAAATCTCTGGGCTGTTTTCCAACTGTTTGATACTGTGAATAGAAAGACAGAACATAATTATGTCTTATTTGGGAGCTGCATTGCCCTTGTCTGAAAACTCAAGTTTGGGGACAGCAAGTAGACTTCACTTTGTTTACCAATCTGTTCTAGCTGTGTTGATTGCCTGAAATGTGGGAAAGGGTAGCGTAAATGACTACAAGATCTTCCATGCGAGGGCAGGCAGTTACATCCCTAGTGCCTCATTTGTCTCTTTTCCTGCTCTTTCACAGCTAATAATCCTTCTGTGAAACTTTTAATTGCATCTAGGCTGCCTAAAATACAAGTACCATCAGATCATAAAGTCCCATGCCCAGTACAAAGCCTGTTACCTGACAAGTACTCAGTAGCATTTTTTGAATGAATGAATATGGGTCTGTATACTAAGGGCCTGTCTAGAGCGATAGCACAACCAAAGGAGAGGACCGCAATAGCACTGGACTCATATAGAGAGAACAGTCCTATTTCACGTGTTGTCTAAGGGTACTTGCTAACACTGGTTTTTATTTTCTCTGAGACTGAATGTCAGCTCTTAACTTGATAGAGGAGAGTACAGCAATGATGGGAAGAGGAATTTCCCTGGGATTCAGTGAACACTTCATTTGGATATTGCTTCTTTCTTGAATGCTTTCACTGAGAGTTTGAATAGGAGGCCATCAGCTTGAGAAAAGATTTAAAATGGATCCTAGCTGCTCCTTATTGCTCAGATTTTCCAACCACAGGTGAAGTTTCCCTGTGTCTTGAAGACCTCATTCTGCTCCCCTGTACTCTTCGTTTGTGTTGGAGGGGGCACATTATTATAGTTGGGTATTAAGCTTTTCGGAAGGCTGAGAGAGAAGGAGGCTTTCTTGGTAAGCCTGGCTCTGTGGCTTGGCAGTCACACAAGAAAATGACTTTATCCCCAAACCAGATGTTCAAGTTGTTTTAATAATATCTTATGAGCCCTCCTCTAAATAAAACAAAAACTCACTCTATCAGAATGTTCCCTGGGATTAGGAGGTTGATCCTTGCTATCTGGTTTTACCCACCAGAGGGTAGCACCAAGACAAATTTGTAATAAATCCCTGACAAAATTCAAATTTGGTTCAGGATGATTTACTCAGAATTCTGTGTGAAAGTATCAGTACCTGAGAACATCAAAATAAGTCCCTAAATGCCTCATAAAATTTCTAGGTAGACACAGGTCTCTATTTATTACCAGAAATAATGTTAGGACATTGAATAAATCCCCATGAACTGGGACCGGTTCACATTTTTCTTGCACAATCAGTTTACCTGGAATCTTAAAATGAGGTTTTCCAGTGTACAGGAAGTTGGCTTCCATGATTGTTATAGTTTTTCTTTAACTCAACCATTCTAAGACTTTTTGTAGGAATCACTGACTTGTCCAGACTTTTCAAATTTGCATTTAATTGTCCTGCTATCTCTTCAAGAAAATTAGAGATACCAAGGGAACATTTCATGCAAAGATGGGCTCGATAAAAGACAGAAATGGTATGGACCTAACGGAAGCAGAAGATATTAAGAAGAGATGACAAGAATACACAGAAGAACTGTACAAAAAAGAGCTTCATGACCAAGATAATCACAATGGTGTGATCACTCACCTAGAGCCAGACATCCTGGAATGTGAAGTCAAGTGGGCCTTAGAAAGTATCACTACCAACAAAGCTAGTGGAGATGATGGAATTCCAGTTGAGCTATTTCAAATCCTGAAAGATGATGCTGTGAAAGTGCTGTACTCAATATGCCAGCAAATTTGGAAAACTCAGCAGTGGTCACAGGACTGGAAAAGGTCAGTTTTCATTCCAATCCTAAAGAAAGACAATGCCAAAGAATGCTCAAACTACCACACAATTGCACTCATCTCACACGCTAGTAAAGTAATGCTCAAAATTCTCCAAACCAGGCTTCAGCAATAAGTGAATTGTGAATTTCCAGATGTTCAAGCTGGTTTTAGAAAAAGCAGAGGAAGCAGAGATCAAATTGCCAACATCTGCTGGATCATGGAAAAAGCAAGAGAGTTCCAGAAAAAACATCTATTTCTGCTTTATTGACTATGCCAAAGCCTTTGACTGTGTGGATCACAATAAACTGTGGAAAATTCTGAAAGAGATGGGAATACCAGACCACCTGACCTGCCTCTTGAGAAACCTATATGCAGGTCAGGAAGAAACAGTTAGAACTGGACATGGAACAACAGATTGGTTCCAAATAGGAAAAGGAGTATGTCAAGGCTGTATATTGTCACCCTGCTTATTTAACTTATATGCAGAGTACATCATGAGAAAAGCTGGGCTGGAAGAAGCACAAGCTGGAATCAAGATTGCTGGGAGAAATATCAATAACTTCAGAGATGCAGATAACACCACCCTTATGGCAGAAAGTAAAGAGGAACTAAAAAGCCTCTTGATGAAAGTGAAAGAGGAGAGTCAAAAAGTTGGCTTAAAGCTCAACATTCAGAAAACAAAGATCATGGCATCTGGTCCCATCACTTCATGGCAAACAGATGGGGAAACAGTGGAAACAGTGGCTGACTTTATTTTTTTGGTCAAAATCACTGCAAAATCACTGCAGATGATGATTTCAGCCATGAAATTAAAAGACACTTACTCCTTGGACGGAAAGTTATGACAAACCTAAACAGCATATTCAAAAGCAGAGGCATTATTTTGCCAACAAAGGTCCATCTAGTCAAGGCTATAGTTTTTTCATTGGTCATGTATGGATGTGAGAATTGGACTGTGTAGAAAGCTGAGTGCCAAAGAATTGATGCTTTTTAACTGTGGTGTTGGAGAAGACTCTTGAGAGTCCCTTGGCCTGCAAGGAGATCCAACTAGTCCATTCTAAAGGAGATCAGTCCTGAGTGTTCATTGGAAGGCATGATGCTAATAACCTGAAACTCCAATACTTTGGCTACCTCATGCGAAGAGTTGACTCATTGGAAAAGACCCTGATGCTGGGAGGGATCGGGGGCAGGAGAAGGGGACGACAGAGGATGAGATGGCTGGATGGCATCACCAACTTGATGGACATGAGTTTGGGTAAATTCTGGGAGTTGGTGATGGGACAGGGAGGCCTGGCGTGCTGAGATTCATGGGGTTGCAAAGAGTCGGACACGACTGAGTGACTGAACTGAACTTAACTGTCCTGCAATCATCAGTGGTGGCTTCTGACTCAGGGGCACAACCCAGAGAGTCAAAGGATGACCCACTTGATCCTTTGGTAGGATTATGGGTTTTCTTTGATTCTCAGGGACCTCTATGTTTACTTGTATATTTTCACATAGCATTCTGTGCCTATCTCCCACAGAAATATCCTAATTTTGTAATTAGACAATTCTGATTAATGTCCAGACCTCCTGTAGTAGCCCTTTATGGACAGGAATCATGTATATCTTATCACTTCAACCCCTAGAAAGACTCTGCCTCAATAAACACCTATTGAAAAATGAATAAATGATTGGATAAAATAATGAATGAAAAAATACAGCTAGAAATCAGCATTCTTTTTAGTAAGGTTCTTGAGAAGTTGTAAGTAAACTGCAGTTTTTTCTTAATTAATTACACAAATATTTGTTGAGCAATAGGCTCTAGGCACTGACAGATACGTTTCTGTCTTTAAGGAACTCACAGACTCTAGGGGGAAACAGACGAGAAATTAGACCATCACAGTTGATGCCACATGAAAAATAAGAGCAAAGGGTTTTGTGAAAATACAAAAGCAACATCTGGCTAAGTCTGGAAGAGATCAAAGATGACTTTTGAGATGGGGTGATGCCAAGTATTTAGAGTAGGTGAGGGAAAGTCAATTCAAGAAATGTCTTTAACAACAGATCTTCAACACAAGAGGTGATGTGTTTGGATTCCTCCTTGTGCAAAAACTCCCCGTAGGGTCAACAGCCAAATAGGGGACACAGTTTGCAGGGAAGTTGAGAGCAGAATCTCTGGAGGCAGACTGTCCTGGCAGGAATCCTGCTTCTACCCAACCCCTAGGCTGTGTGACCTTGAATAAGTGGCTTAAACTCTTTGTGTCTCAGTCTCTTCATTTTAGAATAATAGTATTATCAGCCTCATGGGATTGCATGAGGAATAAATGAAATGAAATATGCAAAGCTCTTAGAATAAATCTTGACACATGGAAAGACCAAATACCAGTTGTTATTATCATTGTCATCGCAGTTGAGTACTTCCCAGATGGGGCACATGCTGAGGGCATGGTTTGGCTCTCTCTTTGAAAGAGAGAAAAATGAATCAGGGAAGGATCACACTAAATAAAAAAAAAAAAGTGCATCGACCATGTCTAAATAATGACCACTGATTTTCACCCACCCGCCAATACTCCATGGGATAGTTCTGACATCACGGATTGACTGGAGAACAAAATAGAAAATCTATGCATCTAAACATATCATTTTCAAACCTGCCTCCTCAGTGCCTGGAACAGAGTGGAGAATTAAATCATCATCATCATATTTATAAATATGTGAAGACCCATCTACCTTTCCAAATTAAACACTGTTTGTCAAATCCACTAATCAAGTTATTTATTGAGCAACTTCTACAGCAGGAGACATGCATGATTCTTGCATTCTTGATTCTTGTCTGAAGAACTCAGAATCTCATGAGGCAGACAGATGTGTGAACAGAACATGAGAGTATAATAAATGTGGTGGGGACCAGAGGGATGGGACTTCCCAGGTGGTGCTAGTGGTGAAGAGCACCCCTGCTGATGCAGGAGACACAAGAGACACGAGTTAGAGCCCTGGGTCAGGAAAATCCCCTGGAGAAGGGCATGGCAACCCACTCCAGTATTCTTGCCTGGAGTATCCAATAGATAGAGGACACTGGTGGGCTACAGTCCATGGAGTTGCAAAGAGTCAGACATGACTGAGCAACTAACACTTTCACTTTCAAATATGGTGGGTACCAGAGGGATGGGGCTTCCCGAGTGGTGCTAATGGTAAAGAAGATGATGCAAGAGACACAAGAGATGTGGGTTCAAGCCCTGGGTCAGGAAGATCCCCTGGAGAAGGACATGGCAACCCACTCCAGTATTCTTGCCTGGAGAATCCCATGGACAGAGGAGCCTGGTGGGCTACAGTCCATGGGGTAGCAAAGAGCTGGACATGACTGAAGCAACTTAGCACACACCAGAGGGATGTCTGCATGAAGGGCCACTGGAGCACAAAGGAGGGGGCAATATGCCCACCTAGGAGTCAGGAAATCTCCAAGGAAGATAAGTAGGAATATGATGAGCAAAATGGGGAAGGCAAGGTCTCCCGAATTCACTGTGCTGTACTCACTAGGCAAGGAAAGCACCTTGCCACAAGGGTGCTCAATAAATAGACATAGTATCACTGAATGGGTGAATAAAGAGGCTAGCTCTTTCTACTGCCCATCCTTCTCTATCCCCTCCTCCCAGAGACATCTTCCCACATGCTCTTTTCAACCCCACGGGGAACCTCCATTACATTACTCATCCCTTTCACTGCCTGGTCTTCTACAAACCTCTCAAAAGCCTCCTCTATTATTGCTCAACAAACACAGGTGTCCTGGGTGAAGCATAGAGCATTTAAATCATGAGGAAAGCCAGACACAGTGAGCATCTCCCACTAATTTTTCACTGGAGAAATGTGAAGTGCTGAATCAGGGGAGGACAGAGTGTGCTGTGTGGTCATTGTAATAGCCATGCCATGTCCCACCTGGCCTTTTCCCTTCACCCTCCCTTCACAGAAGAGTGTCAGGTCTGCTGAGTTTCACATCTACACCCAGAAACACAAAACGCACGCCCCCGTGCCAAGAAGGCTCCTTACCTTACCCCCATGCCAAGAAGGCCCCCGTGGCTCCTTACAACCTCATCAGAAAGAAAGGAGACCCTGAAGGAATCTAGGAAAATGGGACCTCCAAACCATCCCACAGCTGCAAGCAATGTAATGCTTTACTTAGGGCCAGACACTGCATCCTGGCCAATCCATCCTTTCACTCTGCATCAGCGCCATCCCCTCCCCATCCTTTCTGCACCCAGATTTCATTCTCCGTGCTAGACAGCCAACAGTTTAAAAGGTCTTCCAAAAAAAATCACATTTCCTTCTCTTTTCATCCCCAGAGCAGGGTGTATCCAAACCACGTGGCAACTTCACTCCTCATAAATCAATTGTTTAATTGACAGAAGAGGGGATTTGTTTAGAGGCTCTCAAAACTCAAAATTTCATATGACCTATCTTCCCCAAATGCCCAGAATACCTTGATAGTCTATTGTTTTCACAGGGAGTTTGCAGCTTCCAAGGTCTGGAGAAGGGTCAAATGCCTGAACTCCAATTTTCTCCCCATTTCTCTGGTCTGAGAAGACAAGAGTATCATCTGGGATTTGTGGCCAAGCGTAATCTGTGTGGCCTCTTTGCATGAGGAGGAGATGGAATGTTTGGATGAACAGGTTTTTTTTTTTCTTATCCATAGATTGCCCACAATGCTATGCAGAGAAGTGTCCAAGTTTTGGAGTAAAACAAAACAAAACACACAAAAAACTTTCAAATATTTGAGGAAGCATTTTAGAAAGCACTGGGGGAAGAGAAAGTGGTAAGATTATAGAGGAAAAGAAATGGAGAAAGGAAGAGAACTGAAGCAGAAGGAACAGAGGAAGACAGGAAAACAATGAGAAGAGGCCTATGTCCAGAAACATCTATCTTTGAGCAGATCTTTCATTTAAATAAAATGCTAAGTTCAGAGAGGAGCTAGTGAAAACTCATGCACTGATTTCTATAGAGTCTTTTATAATATCATGGACTGATGAGGCATCTAAGAAGTGAGCTATAAGTGAAAGTAAAGTGAAGTCACTCAGTCATGTCCAACTCTTTGTGACCCCATGGACTGTAGCCTACGAGGCTCCTCTGGCCATGGGATTTTCCAGGCAAAAGTACTGGAGTGGGTTGCCATTTCCTTCTCCAGGGGATCTTCCCAACCCAGGGATCAAACCCAGGTCTCCTGCATTGCAGGTAGACGCTTTACCATCTGAGCCATCAGGAAAGCCCAGAGAGAGAGCTATGCTATGTTGTAATTAGAAAATGTGTGTTGTTTAAGTAAGTTGATAAAGCCTATGATCTCAGGCACATTCTCACTAGGCTGGCCTCAGCTGTATATCCTGTCTAGCTCAAGTTCAACCACATCTCACCACCTCCTCTGTAATCACTATGGTGCTCATCACCATAATCTTCCTCCTGGAGAACTGCAATTGCATCAGAAAGGACTGGAAAGTCCAGGGTCCCCAGTCCTGAACACACTAGAATCACCTGGGTATCTTTTAAATCTACAAAAGCCTGGACCCCACCCCAGATCTGATACATGGTTAAATGAGCATCTCTGGAGGGTGGCCTTGGGCATTTTTCAAAATGCCTTGTTTTTCAAAAAGCCTTCCAGATGATTTTTCTTTGTTTTTTTAAATCATTTTGTGTATTTCTTTTGGCTGTGCCAGGTCTTTGTTGCTGCATAGGCTTTTCTCTAGTAGTGTGGCATAATGGCTACTCTCTAGTCATGGTGCTTGGGCTTCTCATTGCGGTGGCTTCCCTTGCTGCTCCATGGGCTCTAGGACATAAGGGCTTCAGTGGTGGTGGCCCAAGGGCTCAGTAGTTGTGGTTCCCCAGCTCTAGAGCACAGGCTGAATAATAGCTGTCGAGCATGGGTCCAATTGCCCCTAGGTATGTGGGATCTTCCTGGACCAGGGATCAAACCTGTGTTTCCTGCACTGACAGGCAGTTTCTTTACTGCTAAGCCACCAGGAAAGCCCCAGATGATTCCAATGAGCCTGCCAGGGCTGAGAATCACTACTATAGGCCACACTCTGGGACACCACTTATTCATGTATTCAAAAGATAATCCTGAGTGCTTACAGGATATCAGGAACTGCATCCATGCAAAGTCTATCCAGTACTCACCAGGAAAGTTCAGGCCTAGATTCTCCAAGGGTACCATGGTGTAGTGATTGGGGTCCACAGCCAAGTCAGTAGGATGTCATGGGGCTTCATCTGGTCTCTGTCACTGAATTACATTAGGATGGTGCAACAAAAATGAAACAGCACACCCATGGTATTTTTATTGGGCTTTTCTTTCCCAAATGCACCTCGCCCATCTTTGCAACATAACAGTATAATAATTTGGGGGCAGGTGTCATCTTCCTGGTTTCATTGAGGACTT